>NC_091789.1:150809270-151159401 GCF_029378745.1 Bos indicus
TGTTTAGTAATTATGATGTGCAAATGTGTTTGTAATTATAGCGTTCTAATATTTAATTTGGTATTCATTCGTGAAAATTTTGCGTATGGCTTTGCCCATTAGTTGTGCTGACAGCCTAGCGTCTTATCCAATGCAACGTGCTCTGTATCCAGCCGCCTATAAAAACGTGCTGTGGTCGCCACCTTTGTGCTTTCCTCCTCCTCATAATTGTATTATTTGCTCAGAATAAACCCGATTGACAGGACTTGTTGGTCACACGGTATGGACATTTGGCATTTTGTTGACACCAACTGTCTCTGTCCCTTTCTTTGCCGCTGCTAGAAATCAAGCTATGCCTTTGGAAGTGGAGTTGCCCCTTTACATCGCGAGTTAAGTGTCAGTCGCTCAGTCGTTTCTGAGTCTTTGCGACTCCATGGACCGTAGCCCACCGGGCTCCTCTGTCTATGGGATTGTCCAGGCAAGAACACTGGAGTGGGTAGCTATTCGCTCCTCCAGGGGATCTTCCCGACCCAGGGATCAAACCCAGGTCTCCCGAATTATATGCAGATTCCTTACCATCTGAGCCACCAGGGAAGCCCTTAAATTACAAGGCACCAGTTAAATTTGCATTTTTTTAGTTTTTATATTTTATTAAAAAAAACATTTGTTTATTTATTTGGCTGTGCTGGAGTTAATTGCAGCACATGGACTCTTAAGTTGCGCCGTGCGGGATCCAGTTCCCTGACCAGGAATCAAGGTCAAGGACTACCAGGGAAGTCCCTGAACTTTTTATATAAATAACAGTTTTTTTAGTATAAGTCCATATCAAATATTGTATAATAAACAATACATGCTGCTGCTGCTGCTACTAAGTCGCTTCAGTCGTGTCTGACTCTGTGCGACCCCATAGACAGCAGCCCACCAGGCTCCCCCGTCCCTGGGATTCTCCAGGCAAGAACACTGGAGTGGGTTGCCATTTCCTTCTCCAATGCATGAAAGTGAAAAGTGAAAGTGAAGTCGCTCAGTCGTGTCCGACTCTTAGCGACCCCATGGACTGCAGCCCACCAGGCTCCTCCGTCCATAGGATTTTCCAGGCAAGAGTACTGGAGTGGGGTGCCATTGCCTTCTCCGAAACAATACACAGGAGCCTAATATACGTAGATCCCATGGAATATTTGACACAAGTATTGCATTGAATGGGCCTCCGCAGTAGCTCGGACGGTAAAGAATCTGCCTGTCAGTGCAGGGCACTCGGGTTCAGTCCGTGAGTCGGGAAGATCCCCTTCTCCAGTTCATTTAGTTATAAGTATGTCCCGTGCAATATTTGAGACAAGTAATTTATTAAGTATGTCTCATGTGATATTTGAGACAAAGAATTAATTTACTGTTGGAGTATCCCATGCAATATTTGAGACAGGTAGTTTATTTAGTCTAAGTACATCTCACGCAATATTTGAGCCATTTAAACAGTTAACTTAGTATAAGCATGTCCCATGTAATATTTGAGACAAATAGTTTATTTAGTATAAGTGTTGCTGTTGCTAAGTCACTTCAGTCATGTTTGACTCTGTGCGACCCCATAGACGGCAGCCCACCAGGCTCCCCCATCCCTGGGATCCTCCAGGCAAGAACACTGGAGTGGGTTGCCATTTCCTTCTCCAATGCATGAAAGTGAAAAGTGAAAGTGAAGTCACTCAGTCATGTCCGACTCTTAGCGACCCCATGGACTGCAGTCCACCAGGCTCCTCCGCCCATGGGATTTTCCAGGCAAGAGTACTCCCATACAATATTTCAGACAAGTAGTTTATCTAGTAAAAGTATGTCCCATGCTATGGTGTGACTTACTTATACCAAAGAACACATATTTGTTTTTTTAATCCGAAATTCAAATGTAACTATGAGTCCTGTGTTTCAATTTGCTAAAGCCGGCAACCCTGTTTGAAACATTTGTCTAAGACCTAGGACCAGGCTGATGAAGCTGTTACAATCAGAATATTCCATACTGCTCAGCACTTTGCAATCTGACCTTTGATGGAATCTTTGGAGTGAGTGAACTCAAGGGCTAGCATTTTTTGAGCGCCGCTGAGAACCCCTTGCGGAGAGGGCAATAGCAACCCACTGCAGTGTTCTTGCCTGGAGAATCCCAGGGACGGGGGAGCCTGGTGGGCTGCCGTCTATGGGGTCGCACAGAGTCGGGCACGACTGAAGCGACTTAGCAGCAACAGCAGCAGAGAACCCCTTGAGGAAGCATAGACCAATAACTCGGGAACATATATTGAGTGTGGGTGTGTATCAAGCTAGGAGAGAGCCAACCAAGACTGCTTAGCTTAAAATTAACAAGTATAGCTATACTTAACATGGAGAACCAGCAAGGACCTGCTGGACACCTCAGGGAACTGTGCTCAATACTCTGTAATAACCTTATGGTCACCAGGGGGAAGGATGGGGGAAGGGGTAGTCAGGGAGTCTGGGCTGGAAATGGACACACTGCTGTATTTAACATGGAGAACCAGCAAGGACCTGCTGGACAGCACAGGGCACTCTGCTCAGTGTCAGGTGGCAGCCTGGATGGGAGGGGAGTTTGGGGGAGAATGGATACTTGTAAGTCCAGCTAGATTCCTATATCTGCTTCTGTGTTCAGTCTCTTGTGTTCTCATCCACCATATAGCTGCTGGAAAACTCCCCTGGACTCTTGTAAGAGACTAAAGGTGAAAAAGACACATATCCTCTCAGTATTATTCAGTTCAGTTCAGTTCAGTCGTGTCTGACTCTCTGCGACCCCATGAACCGCAGCACGCCAGGCCTCCCTGTCCATCACCAACTCCCCAGTCCACCCAAACCCATGTCCGTTGAGTCGGTGATGCCATCCAGCCATCTCATCCTCTGTCGCCCCCTTCTCCTCCTGCCTTCAATCTCCCCCAGCATCAGGGTCTTTTCCAGTGAGTCGGTTCTTTGCATCAGGTGGCCAGAGTATTGGAGGGAAATGTCTCACTAGACTCCTGACCTTAACAAAGACATGAAAACCTTTGTCTTCTGTTTCGGGAGATATCAGAGGATACATCCAAAGTGTGGCTCAAGTCTGACCAGTTCGCCGACTATTCTCTGAAGAAAAAGTGGCTTCAGGGCTCTGCGTGTTTATGCTGCCTTCGAGATCCTGGCGTGATGCTCTGTTATCCCGTCAGTCTTGAGATGCTTGTAGTGAGAGTCTTTACAAATACAAGCATCCGGCATTTTTCAGTGTCTTTCAGCAGGAATGGTGGGTCAAGTGAGTTAACCTTCCATGTTACCAGAAATAGCAAGCATATTAAACGAGTGCAGCATGACAGATTAAGAAGACAAGAAGAAAATCGGAATTAAGGATTTAAGTTATGTAACAGAAGGAAAATTTCACGGGTGTGTAACAAAGTCCATATCCATGAAACAGAAATGACCTTTCAAACTGTCAGTTCCATCTTGCTGTATTCCACATATACGCATTAATATCCAGTCCTTGTTTTATCTTTCTGACTTACGTCAGTCTCTATAATACGGTTCATTTGCAGAGGAATGGGGATCCAGACTTGTGGGCACAGTGGGAGGAGGAGAATGTGAAAGTGAAACTCACTCAGTCGTGTCTGACTCTTTGTGACCCCATGGACTATACAGTCCTTGGAATTCTCCAGACCAGAAAACTGGAGTGGGTAGCCTTTCCCTTCTCCAGGGGAATCTTCGCAACCCAGGGATCGAACCCAGTTCTCCCAGCATTGCAAGTGGATTCTTTACCAGCTGAGCCACTAGGGAAGCCTTAGAATACTGGAGTAGATAGCCTATCCCTTTTCCAGGGGGTCTTCCTGACCCAGGAATCGAACCAGGGTCTCCCCCACTGCAGGTGGATTCTTTACCAGCTGAGCTACGGGACAGAAGGAGAGAGAAGCATGGACACATATACGCTGCTGTATATAAGAATAGATGCCGGTGAGCGTCTGCTCTATGACTCAGGGAACTCACACCAGTGATCTGAGACAACCTGGAGCATTGGGGTGGGGAGGGAGGTGGGAGGGAGGTTCAAGAGGGAGGGGAACATGCGTATATTTATGGCTGATTCGTGCTGGTGCATGGCAGAGACCAACATGGTATTATAAAGCCATTATCCTGCAGTTAAAAATAGATAAATCAACTATTAGCTCAGAAAGGAAAAAAAATTCCAAGTGGTATAAATAGGTCAACCATATTCGGGGCCATACTGTCATGAAGACAACATTTGAAAACAAGAATATTCGCAAAGAAACGCGATCGTCCAACTGGAACGTTTTTACTGAAGTGCAGTTGATGGTCAATGCTGTGCCAAGGTCCCCTGTAGAGCAAAGCCCTTCCGTTGTACACACATCTATACATTCTTTTTTAAAACATTGCTTCCCATGCTGGTTTATGCCAGGATATCAACTCTAGCTCCCTGAGCTCTGCAGTAGGACCTTGGTGTTTTATCCATCCTGTATACAATTGTTGGCATCAGCTAACTCCAAACTCCCATCCATCCTTCCTTCACTGCTGTCTCCTCTGGCAACCAGAAATCTATTCTCTGCATCTGTAAATCTATTTCTGTTTGTGTGTGTGTGTGTGTGCTCAGTCATGTCTGACTCGTCGCGACCCCATGGGCTGTACCCCACCCGGCTCCTCTGTCTGCAATTCTCCAGGCAAGAAGACTGCAGTGGCTTGTCATTTCTTTCTCTATCGGATCTTCCTAACGCAGGGATCCATCCTGGGTCTCTTGCATTGTGTAGGTAACTTTATTTATACCATATTTTCAGATTCTGCAAGTAAAGGATATCATGTGGCATTTATCTTTCTCTGTCTGACTTACTTCAGTTAGTAAGATCATCTCTGTGACTTCACAGGTGGCTCAGTGGTAAAGCATCTGCCTGAAATGTAGGAGACCCAGGTTCAACCCCCGGGTCAGGAAGGTTCCCTGGAGAAGGGGATGGCAACCCACTCTGGTATTCTTACCTGGAGAATTCCATGAACACAGGAGCCTGGTGGGCTACAGTCCATGCATTTGCAAAGTGGGGTTGCAAAGAGTCGAACGTGATAGAGTGACTAACACTTTCACTCTCAAGATCATCTCTAGGTCCATCCACGTAGTTGCAGATGGCACTGTTCCAACCTTCCTTATGGCCAAGTAATATTCCACACTCTGTAGGTAGCACGTCTTCTTTATCTATTCATCTGTCGACGAACACTTAGGTTGCTTCCATATCTCAGCTGTTGTGAACAGCACTGCTGGGACCACTGGGGCACGTGTATCTTTATGAATTATGGTTTCCTCTGGGAATATGCCCGGGAGTGGGATTACTGGGTCGTATGTTAGCTCTATCTTTGTTTTCTGAGGAGCCACGATACTGCTCTCCACAGTGGCTGCACCAGCTTACCTCCCCACCAACGGCGTACGGGAGTTTTCCGTAACTATTCCATAAGTGTCTGTCACTCTGTTTTGTAGACGAGTTCATCTGTACGCTTTTTGAAGATTCTACACAAGAGCAATGTCATACACTTGTCATTCTTGATCTGACTGACTTGGTACGACACTGCCCAGGTCCGTCGATGCTGTGCGCCATTGGCTCATTCTTTTTGATGACCGAGTAATATTCCATTGCATTATACCACCTCTTCTTTATCCATTCATCTCTCACTGGCCACTTACATTGTTTCTGAGTCTTGGCTATTGTCCATAGTTCTGCTATGAATATATTTTTGAAGTATAGTTTCCAACCGGAATAGTTTTAAACTCTCTTTTACATATCTTTTTGGAAGAAGAAGATTTAAACTCATCACCATTTCAGAACTCTGTGGGTATGGCAAAAAGTACTCTTGGAGTGGGGTGGGGTGAGGGGACTGACCTTTTCTGGAATGAGTTTACTTTTAAAATAATGAATTAAGCATTCAGTTGGGAAGTGGATAAAGAGAAGCATCCATCGCGAGAAAGTAATAAATGAAACTTTTCAGTTACTGACGGAGGAATTGAATAACTGAGATCATGGATCTATATAGAAAGTGAAGTGAAAGTCGCTCAGTTGTGTCCGACTCTTTGCAACCCCATGGACTATACAGTCCATGGAATTCTCCAGGCCAGAATACTGGAGTGGGTAGCCAGTTCCCTTCTCCAGCGGATCTTCCAAACCCAGGGATTGAACCCAGGTCTCCCATATTGCAGGCAGATTCTTTACTAGCTGAGCCACCAGGGAAGCCCAAGAATACTGGAGTGGGTAGTCTATCCCTTCTCCAGCGGATCTTCCCAACCCAGGAATCAAACCAGGGTCCTCTGCATTGCAGGTGGATTCTTTACCAGCTGAGCCACCAGGGAAGACCAAGAATACTGGACTGGGTAGCCATTCCCTTCTCCAGCAGATCCTCCAAACCCAGGGATTGAACCCAGGTCTCCTGCATTGCAGGCGGATTCTTTACCAGCTGAGCCACCAGGGACGCCCAAGAATACTGGAGTGGGTAGCCATTCCCTTCTCCAGAGGATCTTCCAAACCCAAAGATTGAACCCAGGTCTCCCACATTGCAGGCAGATTCTCTACCAGCTGAGCCACCAGGGAAGCCCAAGAATACTGGAGTGGGTAGCCTATCCCTTCTCCAGCGGATCTTCCCAAACCAGGAATCGAACCAGGATCTCCTGCATCGCAGGTGGATTCTTTACCATCAGAGCCACTTAGACTTACACTACTACAAAGCGTATGAAAAAGAACATTGAAGTGCACATACCCCAAATCAACCCCCAATCAACCCCAAAACAGTACACGCGTCACAAAAATCAGTGTGACTGACAGAGGTTTATACAGATATTTTTGAAAAATAGAATAAAAAGGGGTGCTTCTAGGGAAAATATGCATTACCACAGCTAGAAAAACAAAGTAAGCGTCCGTATATCAGCTTTAAGGAAGAAGCTGAATAAGAGCTATCGGCATAAGAACGTTCAAGGTCACAGAATTCCGAACCGGGTTCTCTGAAACCTGCGAGTCATTCTCGAGGTATTTATATTATTCAGAGACTGCGTTGAGGAGGAATGCTTCCAAGTAATTTTGTGAGCGACGTCTCAGAATCATTCTGAAATTTGACTTAAAAAGCACACTGAGATCTATAGGCTGTCGTGTGAAATAGACAGCTGGTGGGAAGCTGCTCCGTAGCACAGGGAGCTCGGCTCGGGGCTCTGTGATGACCTAGAGGGCTGGGTGGGGGGACGGAGGCTCCAGAGGGAGGGGATCTATGTAGACATATGGCTGGTTCAGCTGCTGTACAGCAGACACTAACAGCATCGTAGAGCAGTTATACCCCAATACAAATGTATCTTTAAATTTTAAAAAAGGAAAAAAAAAGTAGTACAAGGCAAAGAGACTCCAAAGTGATATGAATATGGTTGCAAATAACATGAAAATCAATGCAGCAGATAGCAGGGTTCACTACATCAGAAGAAGAATACACACGGAAAGGCGAGGTTAATGTTAGGCACTGCGGTGCTGTGCCAAGTCATTTCAGCCGTGTCCGACTGTTTGCGACCCCATGGACTCTAGTTCACAGGCTCCTCTGTCCACGGGATTCTGCAGACAAGAGCACTGGAGTGGGTTGCCATGGCCCTCCCCCAGGGGATTGTCATGACTTAGGGATCAAACCCGGGTCCCTTGCATTGCAGGCAGCTTCTTTACATCTGAGCCACCTGGGAAAGCTACTTATAGCCTTTGCAAAGAAAGCTGAGTGCCAAAGAATGTGTACTTTTGAACTATGGTGCTGGAGAAGACTCTTGAGAGTCTCGTGGACAGCAAAGAGATCACACCAGACCATCCTAAAGGAAATTAACCCAAATATTCACTGGGAGGACTTATGCTGAAGCTGAAGCTCCAATACTGTGGCCACCTGAGGTGAAGAGCTGACTCACTTTCCCTGATGCTGGGAAAAATTGAGGGCGGGAGGAGAAGGGGACGACAGAGGATGAGATGGCTGGATGGCATCACTACTCAATGGACATGAGTTTGAGCAAGCTCCGGGAGACAGTGAAGGACAGGGAAGCCTGGCATCCTGCAGTCCATGGGGTCGCAAAGAATCACACACAACTCAGTGACTGAACAACAAATGTTCTCAATGGACACATTTTCTTATTAATTTCAAGTGAAACCCATAGCCCGATCAGCGTATCCAAGAACTGCTCAGCCTGCAGGGACCAAACCGCTTTTACACATTTTTCAGGGCTCTTGTATTAAAGGAGAGCCTGGAAGTAAGAAGGTCCACCTCCCTGCCATCAATTAACCCAGAGACCGAAATCCCCATCGCGCGGAAATAATAAGAGGTGGCCGTGCAAACAGGTATGCGTCTGGACATGTAATCAACGCCCAGCTTTTCTTGTTTTGTGTCTTTTCCTTTTTGTTTTTTCCTTTTTTTTTTTGGTGGAGGGGGTGGTGTAGATTTTGCGTCTCATCATGACTGACGCAACAGTGGAGCAGCAGTGTGAATCAAGGCGTTCTCTGCGCTAGATGGAGAGAAAATTGTATGTTCTGTGACACGTGCCATCAGGCCCCTACTATTTCCACTGAGCCCGTGGCTAATTATTGTCTGCCATGAACCTTTGGGTTAATTTATGCACGCCTATCCCTCATCTCCCAGAAGCAAAAAAAAAAATAGAGCACAACACCGGGCCTGCGGAGACCCGTAATTTTAGCTGTTGGTCGACGCCTCCCCAGTGAGACAAAGCCCTTGCGAGTTGAGTCTCATCATCCGCGCAAGTGTGGAGGTCGGAGACGAAGCATTTGGTTCTGAGTTTGTTCTCCATGCCCGGCCGGACATGTGCGTGCAGGAGTCTCGATGTTTGTTGCCAGGGGTGTTCGTTTCCCCAAGGTGGTACCCACGGCATATCTCCAAGGAAACTTACCCTAGTTTTTTCTAAAAATAAACTCTTTCTTTGCATTTATCATCTTAAAATATGAGGCTTGTCTTAATATCATCTTAAAAGTATCTTAAAATCATCTTAAAGTCATCTTAATATCATCTTAAAACATGAGGCTTTATGAGGATTCTCTCCTAAAGATAATTCATGGCTGTATTTTGCTCACTGTTGCTTCCTTGGTGATTTTTTATTTGTTTTGTTGGTGGGGGGAAGGATTAGATTAGATTTGCTCAATCTGTCTGATTTTGCTGGTTTCACGCATCGACCGCTGGCTCTTGTCTGGAGGTTTCAGATCCCAACTTCATCCCTGGCCACCGTCAGAAAGAATTCTGTGTCCATTTCCTCCTTTCCTCAGTAACCTGAGTAAAGCTGGTCTGGGCGTGTGTCCAGTGACCTTTGCGGACAGGAAAGCATTTTCCACATCGCCTCCTTTGGATGGAAATGAAGATGCATGAAGATCACTGGGAAGCAAGGCTAACTTGTTAAAAGAGAGAAGACCTTTGATGATGCCAGCAGCCCTTTGATCTCATCCAGCAGAGATGCTCACGGGCAATAACAAACATCCGTCTAGTCAAAGCTATGGTTTTCCCAGTAGTCATGTATGGATGTGAGAGTTGGACAATAAAGAATAGTAGGTGCTGAAGAATGGATACTTTTGAACTGTGGTGTTGGAGAAGACTCTTGAGAGTTCCTTGCACTGCAAGGAGATCCAACCAGTCCATCCTAAAGGAAATCAGTCCTGAGTGTTCATTGGAAGGACTGATGCTAAAGCTGAAGCTCCAATCCTCTGGAGCTTGATTCAAAGAGGTAACTAATTGGAAAAGACCTTGAGGCTGAAAAAGATTGAAGGCGGGAGGAGAAGGGGATGACAGAGGATGAGATGGTTGGATGGCGTCACTGACTTGATGGACATGAGTTTGAGTAAACTCCGGGAGTTGGTGATGGACAGGGAGGCCTGGTGGTTCAGACCATAAAGGATCCCCCTGCAATGCAGGAGACCCGGGTTCAATCCCTGGGTCGGGAAGATCCCCTGGAGGAGGGCATGGCAACCCTCTCCAGTATTCTTGCCTGGAGAATCCCCATGGGCAGAGGAGCCTGGCGGGCTACAGTCCATGGGGTCTCAGAGTTGGACACGATTGATCGACTAAGCACAGTGTGTATCTTTTAATCCCAAACTGCTAATTTTCCCCTCCTCTGCCCTTTCCCCTTTGGTCACCATCAGTTTGTTTTCTGTCTCTGTGAGTGTCTTTCTGTTTCACAAATAAGTTCATTGGTATCATTAAAAAACAAATTTATTGGAGTATAGATGTTTTACAGTGCCGTGTTACTTTCTGCCGTCAACAAAGTGAATCCGCTGTACGGACACACCGACCCCCTCCTTTTTGTATTGCCTTCCCATTTAGATCGTCCATTCGTATCCTCTTCTGAAAGTAGATTCCACGTATCGGTGACATCACGTGGTATTTCTCCTTCTCTCTGTGGCTTACTTCATTTAGTGTGATCGTTTCTAGGTTCAACCATGCTGCCGCCAATGGCATGCTTTCAGTCTTTTCGTGGCCGCGTAGTATTCCGTTGTGTAAATGTACCACATCTTCTTTATCCGTTCTTCTGTTGGTGGACACGTAGGTTGCTTCCACGTGCTGGCTGCAGTGAACACTGGGGTGCACGTATCCTTCCGGCTCATGATTTTCTCCGGGTGGGTGTATGCCCAGGAGTGGGATTGCAGAGTCACGTCATAGTCCTGTTTTTAGTTTTTTAAGGAATCTCCATACCGTTCTCCATAATGGTTTCCCGATTTCCATTCCCACCAACAGTGTAGGAGCGTTCCCTTTTCTCCACACCCTCTCCAGCATTCATTGTTTGTAGATTTTTTTGATGATGGTCATGCTGGCTGGTGTGAGGTGATAACCTCATTGGAGTTTTGATTTGTGTTTCTCTAATGTTCACTGCTGTTCAACATCTCATGTGTCTCTTGGCCATCTGTGTGTCTTCTTTGAAGAAATGTCTATTTAGGTTTTCTGCACGTTTTTTGACTGCATGGTTTGTTTTGATGTTGCTCGGCAGAAATGAACACGATATTGTAAATCAACTACACTTCAATTAAAAAAAAAATGTATCTCAGTCAGTAAAGAATCTTCCTGCAATGCAGGACACGTGGCTTCGATCCCTGGGTTGGGAAGATCCCCTGGAGGAGGGCATGGCCACCCAGTGTAATATCCTTGCCTGGAGAATCCCAGGGAAGAGGAGCCTGGCGGGCTACAGTCCATGGGGTGGCAAAGAGTCGGACACAACTTAGCAACTAAACCACGAAACATGAAAGCATGTTTCTATTTACATAGATTCCAATCTGATTCTTGGAGTGAGGTTTTTTTTTTTTTTCCTGGTAGGTTAAGAGGTTTCTTATAAAATAACTCAGTCTTTGGTAAATTTGCAACTGAATTCACTCATCAGAGAAAGCTCAAGGCAGTGACTTCTGTTCTACCCAGAAGAGTTAGAAAACCTGTTTTTTGTTTTTTTTTTAATTCTTATTATTTAATTTTTTTTCACTCTTGGTTGTCTAATATGTCCAGAGCTAATTTTTTTTCGATGTCTTGGAGATATTTCTGTTATATGTCTTTGTTTCATCACCAACATTCTTAGAGTCTGATCTTAACCGTGAGTGTTAGAAAGTTCCCATGATAATACTGTTTATCAGATGTGTTCCCACTGACTCAGTTTGTCACAGCATGGTTTATATTTTTTTCCTTATTATTATTTCAGTATAAATGACAAACAATGTCCCATCCTATTTTAATTACGGAGCACTGCATAGAGGCTGTGGGACACTGTGGAATCTATCCCCGTTGTCTTTTTTTTTCCCCCATCACAGTCCTGAGCTGTAAAAATCCAGAATGGCTTATGCAATGTGCAGTGGGGTTTTGGGAGTCGTGATTGATACTTTTTTTTGCGTGCAACAGAATAAATAAAGGAAGGTTGGATTACAACCCAAAGTATAAAACAAATAACCATTCATTTCTGCGGACATAAATAAGTGATTAGATAAATCCATAATGGGGAGGATAGATAAATCTTCCTTGAAGGAGAAGAAACTCAGATAGGTAATTTACGTAGACAGTCAACTCTCCGGGACATGGAGCGTAAATTTCCAGGTCCATCACCGACTCGATGGGCTTGAGTTTGAGCAAACTCCGGGAGTTGGTGATGGACAGGGAAGCCTGGCGTGCTGCAGTCCAGGGGGCCGCAGAGAGTCGGACACGACTGAGCGACTGAAGAATAACACCAAGACCTGTTCCTCCAGGTTCCCTGGGCCACAGAGCGCCTCGCTGTCCACCGTGAACTCCTTCTTGGGGTGTCGAAGGTCAGAAGCTGCAGCAGCTCGGGGTTCAGTCTCCCGAGAGGCAGACAGCAAACGCCCTTGTTGTCATTCAGTCGCTGGCAAAAGCCGTTCACTGCGGCCAAGGACAGGGCCATCTGAATTTGTTCATTCCTGCTTGCTGGAGAGACAACAGAAAATACATTTGCTTTTGAAAAAAAAAATAATAGTAATTCTAGGCTCTGGGTTTTATGAGATGACCCCAGGGAGAGTTTTAGAATCTCACTTGACCCCGAGAAGCAGTCGTTCTGAAACTGGGCTGCAGGCTTTAGAATCCAGAGAGCTTGCAAAAATCCCAATACCTGTATTATCTTCCCTGGCCATTGAATTAAAATCTCTTGAGGGTTAGGGCAAAGGGAAGTGTTTTGGGTTCCCCAGGGACTCTGGTGCAGGGCTCCCCAACCTCCAGGCTGGGGACAAATATGTCCTGTCAGATGAGCAGCGACATTAGATTAGCAATAAAGTGCAAAATAATGTAGTGTGCTTGAATCATCCCGCAACTATCCCCACCCCACCCCCACCACCACCTAAAGGAAATCATTCTTGAATATTCACTGGAAGGTCTGATGCTGAAGCTGAAACTTTGGCCACCTGATGCGAAGAACTGAGTCCTTAGAAAAGACCCTGATGCTGGGAAAGATTGAAGGCAGGAGGAGAAGGAGATGACAGAGGATGAGATGGTTGGATGGCATCACCAACTCCATGGACACGACTTTAGGCAAGCTCTGGGAGTTGGTGATGGACAGGAAGGCCTGGCGTGCTGCAGCCCACGGGGTCGCAGAGTCGGACACGACTGAGCAACTGAACTGAACTCACCCTGGCCATGGTCTGTGGAAAAATGGTCTCCCGTGAAAGTGGACCCTAGGGCTGAAAAGTTTGGGATGCGATGCTCTAGTGAACAGGAAAATTTTAGTCTCTCTGTAAAAAGCATTGTGTGCAAAAACAATGTATTTCTAGAAGTGACTATGCCATCCTTGAAAAATATTTATGACAAAGAATTCTGAGTCTTAACCACTTTGGACTGTTTCATAACAACAGAGAAAGTCTGACTCATGCTTGGCGTTGGCTGAGGTGAGACACAGTTCATGTTTTATTCACCTTCTAGGCTGTTTCTACTACCTAGCATTTTTAAGACGAAAGTATCTGTAATGTTAGTGGTATCTCCTATTACCCAATATTATTGCATTTTTTCCCTACCCGAAGTTTCCTGTCCTGTGAATATGTTTTTGTCCATCACGTGTTATTTTTATTCACCATGAAAAAGTTAATCTAAAAAAAAAATTTTTTTTTAAGTTTCAGTTTGAGAGGATGAAAAATGTTCTGAACACGAACACCAAGAACGCTTCCCCAACAGTGGGAAGGTACCTGATGTCACTGCATTCTCCGCTTGAAAAATGGTCTCACAAGATTACAGAGAGAATTAAATTAGTTAAATCGTTTTTTAAAAGGAAGCTGAAATATAAAAAGAAACAGTTAACCCGGCCTCATGCCGTCTGTCGCCTTGCCAGAAGCGTGGAGCCCCAGTTGTCCAGGGGGGCTTCCCAAGTGGCTCAGTGGTAAAGAACTGTCCTGCCGATGCAGGAGGCTCAGGTTCAATCGCTCCGTCAGGAAGATTCCCCTGGAGGAGGGCATGGTGACCCACTCCAGTGTTCTTGCCTGGAGAATCCCAGGGAAGAGGAGCCTGGCGGGCTACAGTCCATGGGGTGGCAAAGAGTCGGACACAACTTAGCAACTAAACCACCAAACATGAAAATATGTTTCTATTTACATAGATTCCAATCTTATTCTTAGAGTGAGTTTGTTTTTTTTTTCCCCTGGTAGGTTAAGAGGTTTCTTATAAAATAACTCAGTCTTTGGTAAATTTGCAACTGAATTCACTCATCAGAGAAAGCTCAAGGCAGTGACTTCTGTTCTACCCAGAAGAGTTAGAAAACCTGTTTTTTGTTTTTTTTTAATTCTTATTATTTAATTTTTTTTCACTCTTGGTTGTCTAATATGTCCAGAGCTAATTTTTTTTCGATGTCTTGGAGATATTTCTGTTATATGTCTTTGTTTCATCACCAACATTCTTAGAGTCTGATCTTAACCGTGAGTGTTAGAAAGTTCCCATGATAATACTGTTTATCAGATGTGTTCCCACTGACTCAGTTTGTCACAGCATGGTTTATTTTTTTTTCCTTATTATTATTTCAGTATAAATGACAAACAATGTCCCATCCTATTTTAATTACGGAGCACTGCATAGAGGCTGTGGGACACTGTGGAATCTATCCCCGTTGTCTTTTTTTTTCCCCCATCACAGTCCTGAGCTGTAAAAATCCAGAATGGCTTATGCAATGTGCAGTGGGGTTTTGGGAGTCGTGATTGATACTTTTTTTTGCGTGCAACAGAATAAATAAAGGAAGGTTGGATTACAACCCAAAGTATAAAACAAATAACCATTCATTTCTGCGGACATAAATAAGTGATTAGATAAATCCATAATGGGGAGGATAGATAAATCTTCCTTGAAGGAGAAGAAACTCAGATAGGTAATTTACGTAGACAGTCAACTCTCCGGGACATGGAGCGTAAATTTCCAGGTCCATCACCGACTCGATGGGCTTGAGTTTGAGCAAACTCCGGGGGTTGGTGATGGACAGGGAAGCCTGGCGTGCTGCAGTCCAGGGGGTCGCAGAGAGTCGGACACGACTGAGCGACTGAAGAACAACACCAAGACCTATTCCTCCAGGTTCCCTGGGCCACAGAGCGCCTCGCTGTCCACCGTGAACTCCTTCTTGGGGTGTCGAAGGTCAGAAGCTGCAGCAGCTCGGGGTTCAGTCTCCCGAGAGGCAGACAGCAAACGCCCTTGTTGTCATTCAGTCGCTGGCAAACGCCGTTCACTGCGGCCAAGGACAGAACCATCTGAATTTGTTCATTCCTGCTTGCTGGAGAGACAACAGAAAATACATTTGCTTTTGAAAAAAATAATAATAATAATTCTAGGCTCTGGGTTTTATGAGATGACCCCAGGGAGAGTTTTAGAATCTCACTTGACCCCGAGAAGCAGTCGTTCTGAAACTGGGCTGCAGGCTTTAGAATCCAGAGAGCTTGCAAAAATCCCAATACCTGTATTATCTTCCCTGGCCATTGAATTAAAATCTCTTGAGGGTTAGGGCAAAGGGAAGTGTTTTGGGTTCCCCAGGGACTCTGGTGCAGGGCTCCCCAACCTCCAGGCTGGGGACAAATATGTCCTGTCAGATGAGCAGCGACATTAGATTAGCAATAAAGTGCAAAATAATGTAGTGTGCTTGAATCATCCCGCAACTATCCCCACCCCACCCCCACCACCACCTAAAGGAAATCATTCTTGAATATTCACTGGAAGGACTGATGCTGAAGCTGAAACTTTGGCCACCTGATGCGAAGAACTGAGTCCTTAGAAAAGACCCTGATGCTGGGAAAGATTGAAGGCAGGAGGAGAAGGAGATGACAGAGGATGAGATGGTTGGATGGTATCACCAACTCCATGGACATGACTTTAGGCAAGCTCTGGGAGTTGGTGATGGACAGGAAGGCCTGGCGTGCTGCAGCCCACGGGGTCGCAGAGTCGGACACGACTGAGCAACTGAACTGAACTCACCCCAGCCATGGTCTGTGGAAAAATGGTCTCCCGTGAAAGTGGACCCTAGGGCTGAAAAGTTTGGGATGCGATGCTCTAGTGACCAGGAAAATTTTAGTCTCTCTGTAAAAAGCATTGTGTGCATAAACAATGTATTTCTAGAAGTGACTATGCCATCCTTGAAAAATATTTATGACAAAGAATTCTGAGTCTTAACCACTTTGGAGTGTTTCATAATAACAGAGAAAGTCTGACTCATGCTTGGCGTTGGCTGCGGTGAGACACAGTTCATGTTTTATTCACCTTCTAGGCTGTTTCTACTACCTAGGATTTTTAAGACGAAAGTATCTGTAATGTTAGTGGTATCTCCTATTACCCAATTACAATATTATTGCATTCTTTCCCTACCCGAAGTTTCCTGTCCTGTGAATATGTTTTTGTCCATCACGTGTTATTTTTATTCACCATGAAAAAGTTAATCTAAAAAAAAAATTTTTTTTTAAGTTTCAGTTTGAGAGGATGAAAAATGTTCTGAACACGAACACCAAGAACGCTTCCCCAACAGTGGGAAGGTACCTGATGTCACTGCATTCTCCGCTTGAAAAATGGTCTCACAAGATTACAGAGAGAATTAAATTAGTTAAATCGTTTTTTAAAAGGAAGCTGAAATATAAAAAGAAACAGTTAACCCAGCCTCATGCCGTCTGTCGCCTTGCCAGAAGCGTGGAGCCCCAGTTGTCCAGGGGGGCTTCCCAAGTGGCTCAGTGGTAAAGAACTGTCCTGCCGATGCAGGAGGCTCAGGTTCAATTGCTCCGTCAGGAAGATTCCCCTGGAGGAGGGCATGGTGACCCACTCCAGTGTTCTTGCCTGGAGAATCCCATGGACAGAGGAGCCTGGCGGGTTACAGTCCACGGGGTTGCAAAGACTCGGACATGCCTGAGCAACTAAGCGCCCATGCGTGCACCCCAAATTACTCAAGCAGAATCCACATTTTAGCAACATCTCCAAGACATGCATATAGGCACGCTTAAGGGTCAATTGCCCTGATGCTGCTGCTGCTGCTAAGTCGCTTCAGTCGTGTCCGACTCTCTGCGACCCCATAGACGGCAGCCCAACAGGCTCCCCTGTCCCTGGGATTCTCCAGGCAAGAACAATGGAGTGGGTTGCCATTTCCTTCTCCAATGCGTGAAAGTGAAAAGTGAAAGGGAAGTCGCTCAGTTGTGTCCGACTCTTCGAGACCCCATGGACTGCAGCCTACCAGGCTCCTCCATCCATGGGATTTTCCAGGCAAGAGTACTGGAGTAGGGTGCCATTGCCTTCTCCAAATTGCCCTGATAGCTAGCACCTATTTAAGAAGAGTGCAATGCTGTTTATTGAGAATAAAGAAAAGGAGGAAGGGAAGGGAAAAAGAATGGCAGATCTGACAAGAACCAGAAGCATGACCGCGTGCAACCTCTACATTTTACGGATAACAGGATGGTGAATGAAACCTCAGAAACGGGTTAGCAGTCTACTCCGCCAGGCAAGCTGAGATCAGTGTGTATACATTTGGGCCCAGGGCTGCCTTTAAGCTAGGGTGAATGTGACATGTGACCAAGTGAAACTCACACATCCTTGAGGAATAACACAGATCCCCAGGTTTAGCCTCCAAACATCCCATCTTGCTGAGGAAGCATCACATGCAGCTTGCCAACAAACAGCCAAAGCAGACTTTATGGATTTGATTAGAAACCCACTGGAAATATCGTCCACGATCCAACATTTTCAATGCATTCAGAGGCGTTCCTAAAACTTAACTGTTTTCTTCCAGATCTGTTATTGGTGTTGTCCAGTGGCTCAGTCGTGTCCGACTCTGTGCGACCCCATGGAGTGCGGCACGCCAGGCTTCCCTGTCCATCACCAGCTCCTGGAGTTTGCTCAAACTCATGTCCATTGAGTTGGTAATGCCCTCTAACCGTCTTATCGTCTGCCACCTTCTTCTCCTTTTGCCCGTTAGGATACTAACATAAATCTTCAAATGGCAACCCACCCCAGTGTTCTTGCCTGGAGAATCCCATGGACAGAGGAGCCTGACGGGCTACTGTCTGTGGGGTCACAGAGAGTCGGGCATGACTGAGCAACTAACACACACACACACACACACAGGCTCTGTGGGCAGAAGGCGTGGTTTTTGATAACTCACACAGTTTCAAACCTAAAAAGACAGTAATAAAAAGAGAAGAAGGAAAAGACACTGGACTTTGAGTCTTACTCACTGAGGCATGGTCTTTGCACACCATCAACTTTCCACGCCACTGACTTTCTCTAGACGTTCTGAACTGGATACACTTTAGGAGTGTATTCAACAAAGAAATGTAGCAGAAGCATCCTGCAAAATAACAGAGCCTCTGTGCAGCTATGTACATGAATGTGGGCGTCTGTATGTATATGTCTGTGTATTCCCGTTGCATGATAACCGCTACAGTGTAACTCAGCACATGAGGGTCTCCAGCTGAATAATCTAAGAAGTACAGAGCCTGGCATTTGCCCAAGATTCCATCCATTGGGAATCTCGAGCCCTGATGCTGGAGAAGACTCTTGAGAGTCCCTTGGGCTGCACGGAGATCCATCCAGTCCATCCTAAAGGAAATCAGTCCTGACTGTTCATTGGAAGGACTGATGCTGAAGCTGAAACTGCAATCCTTTGGCCAATTGCTGGGAAGAGCTGGCTCATTGGAAAAACCCTGATGCTGGGAGAGATTGAAGGTGGGAGGAGAAGGAGACGTCAGAGGATGAGACCGTTGGATGGCATCACTGACTCGATGGACATGAATTTGAGTAAACTCTGGGAGGTGGTGATGGACAGGGAGGCCTGGCGTGTTTCAGTCCATGGGGTTGCCAAGAGTCAGACTCGACTGAGCGACTGAACTGACTGACTGAAGATCCGGGGAGAAAATGATAGAAGAATTTGCCACAGTTCAAAAGCATCAATTCTTTGGTGCTCAGCTTTTTTTATAGTCCAAGTCTCGCATCCATCCATGACCACTGGAAAAACCATAGCCTTCACTAGACGGACCTTTGTCGCCAAAGTAATGTCTCTGCTTTTGAATATGCTGTCTGGGTTGGTCATAACTTTTCTTCCAAGGAGCAAGTGTCTTTTAATTTCATGGCTGCAGTCACCATCTGTGGTGATGTTGGAGCCCAAAAACATAATCCCGGATCTTAGCAAAACATTTTTTAATTTAAACGTCGCTTTATCTGAAGTTACTGGATTTAGGCAGTTTGAACATTCTTTTCAATATAAGATTAGCCACAAAGGAAACAAAAAAATCCTCATATATCACGCCTAGTTGTTCACGGATAAGCCTTCAAGATGCTTTTTTTTGAGTGGACAGATTTGAGAAATGGAGGAGAATATAAAAATAATGGACGTGCCTCAAACAATCTGAGTCATGGAGAGTTTGCCAAAATCTTGGTTGTGAAATTTTTAACTTTGCTTTCTTGGACTAATCTGTATATTGGTTTTAATTCCATATACAGTTTTTCCTTTAATGAGTGGGTTGACTTGAATATGACACAGTTGCATTTGCTAAAAGTTGGCTTAATTCTCAACATGCAAAATATTAAGATCAAGATATCCAGTCACATCACTTCACGGCAAATAGATGGGGAAACAATAGAAAAAGTGACCGATTTTATTTCCTTGGGCTCCAAAATCACTGCAGATAGTGACTGCAGCCATGAAATTAAAAGATACTTGCTCCTTGGAAGAAAAGCTATAACAGACCTAGACAGCATATTAAAAAGCAGAGACGTTACTTTGCCAGCAAAGGTCCGTCTAGTCAAGGCTGTGGTTTTTCCAGTGGTCATATATGGATGTGAGAGTTGGACTATGAAGAAAGCCGAGCGCCAAAGAATCGACGCTTTTGAACTGTGTTGTTGGAGAAGACTCTTGAGAGTCCCTTGGACTGCAAGGAGATCCAACCAGACCATCCTAAAGGGGATCAGTCCTGGGTGTTCATTGGAAGGATTGATGCTGAAGCTGAAACTCCAATCCTTTGGCCATCTGATGTGAAGAACTGACTCATTGGAAAAGACCCTGATGCTGGGAAAATTCAGGGCAGGAGGAGAAGGGGATGACAGAGGATGAGATGGTTGGATGGCATCACCGTCTCCATGGACATGAGTTTGGGCAAGCTCCGGGAGATGGTGATGGACAGGGAGGCCTGGCGTGCTGCAGTCCAGCAGAGGTCGCAGAGTCGGACACAACTGAGCGACTGAACAACAGCATACATCCTTAGGAGAGGGGGGAAAACCAACATTGCTTTACCTAGCCAGATTTGCTCATTTGTTTGGCAAAGTTAGATTTGGTTCCGGGATCTCCTATGCGAACGAAAGCTCTCTCTTTGTTGCCGTCTTGGCTCTGCAGTCTGCATTTTGTATCATTCAGAGTCAGATACCACATTTCCGTGATCTCATCTTCCGTTGACATCCTCCAAAACCTTCAGCTCATCAGAGGCCGCCGATTATCTGTAATGACACCCCCCAGCAGCACTACACAGTATGTGCAACTTAGCGGAGATGATCGATGTTAGAGAAATGCCGGCCGACTTCCAGGAAAGGATCTCCCTGGCACGGCAAGGCTGTTGTCCTATCCCAGGGCTCATCTGGGCAGCGCATGCTGCCCTCCCCTGGGTTCCCCATCACCCCCGGTGCTTCCCACACCCCCAGCAGTTCGCACCCCCTCACCCCTGCGTCGGCGATAATAATGGAGCTCATCCACGCCTGTAGTTGCCGGTCCTCAGGAAGAAATGCCCGCCCTCCCCCCTGGCAAATGCATTTCCGAATTTTAAACACCCACTGATGTTGGAACAGCAGCCTCTGTTCCCCTTCCCTCCTCACCCGGATGTCACTGTCATTTGCCAGCAGCCCAGAGTGCCAGTGTATCTGACGCCAAGTCCAAGTCTGTCCAGGCCCTCGGATGCAGGCCAAGGCTGTGCTGTGCAAGTGGCCACCACGTGGCTCTGTGTGTGATTGCAATTGGGGGTACATCCTTGTTGTTCAGTCACTCAGTTGTGTCCGACTCTTTGTGACCCCGTGGACCACAGCACACCAGGCCTCCCTGTCCATCACCAACTCCCAGAGTTTGCTCAAATTCATGTCCATCGAGTCAGTGATGCCATCCAGCCATCTCATCCTCTGTCGTCCCCTTCTCCTCCTGCCCTCAATCTTTCCCAGCTTCAGGGTCTTTTCCAATGAGTCAGTTCTTCACATCAGGTGGCCAAAGGATTGGAGTTTCTGCTTCAACATCAGTCCTTCCAATGAACACCCAGGACTGATCTCCTTTAGGTGGTGGATGGCTGGATGGATGGACAGATAGATACATATGGATGGATGGAGGGGTGGGGGGATGGATAGATAGACATGATTAATAGATATGATGGATGGATGGATGGAGGGGTGGGTGGGTAGATGGATGGATTGATAGATATGACAAGTAGGTAGATCTGATAGCTAGCTAGATACGGAATAGATAAGGGGCTTCCCTATTTTAAAAAGTATGTAGTCTGAGTTTTGAATGAGAAGAAAGAGTCAAGTGAGGGCAGACAACTGAAGTGAAGGATGAGGGACTCTTCCAGAAAGAATGTGCTGGATAAAGGGGAAAGTGTTCATCACTCAGTCGTGTCCGACTCTTTGCAACCCCATGGACTGTAGCCTACCAGGCTCCTCTGTCAATGGGATTTCCCAGGCAATAGTACTGGAGTGGATTGCCATTTCCTTCTCCAGGGGAGCTTCCCGACCCAGGGATTGAACCCCGGTCTCCCGCACTGCAGACAGATGCTTTACTGTCTGAGCCATCAGGGAAGTCTTCTGTCAAAGCTCAGACGCCCACTGGGATCTTGAGGGCTTCTTAGCTCCGGAACGTTCATCAACACGCCCTGTTCTGTGTGTACACACCGTGGCGTATCATTCAGGATTTAAACAGAGACTTCCCAGGCGCTCCAGTGGCTACGGCTCCACGCTTCCACTGCAGGAGCCACGGAATCCATGCCGGGCTGGGGAACAGAAAATAAAACAACCCGAAACAGACAGAAACCATCAAGCACTCAGCTAAAGTCAGAGAGGACCTGGACGGGAGGACCCATGAGGGTCAGGAGACAGCGGTCTCCGCATTTTGCTGTGAGGATGTTGGGAAAACACGGTGGGCATGTGTGACCCTTCCCCCTGAGTCCCATAGCTGGACGGGGGAGCTCACAGGAGACCCTCCCCACCCAGGACTGGGACCCCCAAGGACCAGGTTTAAAAGTGAAGGGGAATCGTGTAATAACCTATAATGGAAACGACTGTAGAAACAAACAGATGTGCACATATATCTATAACTGAGGGCTTTCCTGTTGGCTCAGTGGATAAAGAATCGACCTGCTGATGCAGGAGACGTGGGTTCAATCCATGGGTCAGGAAGATCCCCTGGAGTTGGGAAATGGCAACCCACTCAAGTATCCTTGCCTGGAGAATCCCATGGACAGAGGAGACTGGTGGGCTACAGTCCATGGGGGGTCACAAAAGAGTCGGACACGACCTAGTGACTAAAACAGTAACATGTATAACTGAATCGCTTTGCTGGACGCCTGAAACCATCCCAACATTTAAATCAGCTGTATGTGAGCATCCCTGTGTGCTCGTCTGCATGTTTTATAGGTTGTGTGGGAGTGAGAGAGAAGACAGAAGCAAAGAGGAGAAAAAGGGGAAACAGAGACACTCACACGTTAGTATAAATTCCAGGGAAGAATCGAGAACCTCCCCCGAAGGATAAGGAGACGGAAGCACTAAGAAAGAACAGACTCACAACCGGGCCGTGGCCACGGGCTTGCTGAAGGGTTCCCAAGTGCTTCCTGAATTCCTGCAGCTCCCCAGTCAGCCGTGAGCTATCGATGAGGGACGGCGCGTCCGGGTGGCTCAGAGGATAAAGAATCCCGCCTGCCGATGCAGGAGACACGGGTTTGACCCCTGGGTGGGGAAGATCCCCTGGAGGAGGGCATGGCAACCCACTGCAGTTTTCTGGCCTGGAGAATCCCATGGACAGTATAGTTGCAAAGAGTCGGACAGGACTGCGAGACTTCCAGTTTTCCATAGCCAATTTCAAACCATCCCTGAAACTTAGTGATGGCTTCAGGTGGACAGCAAAGGGACTCAGGCATATGCATGTAACCACTGTTCCCCAAACTCCCCTCCCAGCCAGGCTGCCACGCGACATGGAGCAGAGTGCCCTGTGCTGTCCAGCAGGTCCTTGCTGGTTCTCCATGTGAAACACAGCCGTGTGTCCATGCCCATCCCAGACTCCCTGACTATCCCTTCCCCCATCCTTCCCCCCTGGGAACCATAAGGTGATTACAGAGTACTGAGCAGAGCTCCCTGTGCTGGACAGCAGGTCCTTGCTGGTTCTCCATTTTGAATACAGCAGGCTGTATATGACAAAAGTGTTTTTAAAAAATTAACTCAAAATGCAGTAAAAGCTTCAGCACTCCATATGAAAACCCTCAAACATCGAAAACACATTAAAAGGGTTTCTTGACAGAGGCAGCAGCAATGACCTCACAGAACGGATATGAAAACTTTAGCAACAGAAGCAAATAAATACACAAATGGGTTTGCACCAATTAAAAAAAAAAAACAAAAACACGACTTCTGCATAGCAAGGGAAACAATGAATACAGCAAAGAGACATTTTCTGTATCTCGGCAGAATGGGTGAAAAAATATTTGCAAACTGTATATCTCATCATATAGACCGTTGGGGCAAGAGGACTCACCCGTTAAAAACTTCACTGACTGTACAGTGGATTGGGACGTTCTGCTTTTATTCCGGAGTTCTGGATTTCTGGTTCATCTCTTCAGATCCAACAATGTGTCTTAATTATGCAAATAAGTTAACGGAATGTTACTTCTTAGTGAAAGATGCAAGCTGTATTATTATGGGATTTGTGGTTTCCTGGGAGTATAAACATGGCTCTAACAAATTGGCTGAATTTCTTCTTTTTTGTTTTTCAAATGGTTGATGGGATTTCATTCATTCTCTGAAGGGCCCTTCATATCTATGCTCCTATGTGGAAAAATCCAAATATTCTTTGTTCTCTATGTAATACACAGCCCTCTTGAAGCTAATATGCTGCCTCCTCCGAGCTATGCAGCTCAGATTCTGTTCTGGAGAGCTGTCTAGGGCTCTTCAGGGTTTTTCTGCGTTTCATCTCATTTCCTTTTAAAATCTGCACACAAGTTTGTGCCGGCCTGCACCACATTCACACTCAGGGAACTTGCAGTAGGCAGTTGGCACGCTGTTCTGGTTGTAAATGAGGTTGGCGGACACAGGGTTCATTTTCCGGGAGCTGTGGGGCTCAGTTCTGCATTTGCACCCACCCAGAACAGCACTAGACAGTTGTAAACAGCTGCTCCCCATCACCCTGGTGTCACATGGAGGGGAAGCTCCCCGCTGACAGCCGACATGAGTCTGAGTGCAGTAGAAAAACAGGAGATGAGGCCCATTTCCAGGTCATTAAATCCGTGCAGAAAACTCCTACACCAAGTCTTAGTCAGTCGTGTCTGACTCTTTGTGACCCCATGAACTGCAGCCCACCAGGCTCTTCTGTCCAGGGGATTCTCCAGGCAAGAATACGGAGTGGGTTGCCATGCCCTTCTCCAATCCCTAATTGAAGCTGAAAAGTCCATTTGGGTTGTAATCAAACCAGGCTGGCATTTCCTGTCAACTTGCATATTGAGGAATACACCATAAAGTATTGTTGTATTAATAAAATTGATTAGCAATTAATTATTAATTTAAAATTAATAAATAAAACATTGTTGTATTAATATCAGGTACTAATATATTGTTGGGGTTTCCCAGGTGGCGATAGTGGTAAGGAACCTGCATGCAAATACAGGAGATCTTAAGAGACTACGGGTTTGATTCCTGGTCAGGAAGATCCCCTGGAGAAGGACATGGCAACCCACTCGAGTATTCTTGCCTGGAGAATTCCATATTACAAGTCATTATAATAATTATACTTTGTTGGCAAAGTAATGTCTCTGCTTTTAATAAGCTGTCTAAGTTGGTCATAGCTTTTCTTCCAAGGAGCAAGCATCTTTTAATTTCATGGCTGCAATCACCATCTGCAGTGATTTTGGAGCCCCCCAAAATAAAGTCTGACACTGTTTCCACTGTTTCCCCATCTGTTTCCCATGAAGTGATGGGACCAGATGCCATGATCTTAGTTTTCTGAATGTTGAGCTTTAAGCCAGCTTTTTCACTCTCCTCTTTCACTTTCATCAAGAGGCTTTTTAGTTCCTCTTCACTTTCTGCCATAAGGGTGGTGTCATCTGCATATCTGAGGTCATTGATATTTCTCCCAGCAATCTTGATTCCAGCTTGTGCTTCTTCCAGTCCAGCGTTTCTCATGATGTACTCTGCATATAAGTTAAATAAGCAGGGTGACAGTATACAGCCTTGACGTCCTCCTTTTCCTATTTGGAACCAGTCTGTTGTTCCATGTGCAGTTCTAACTGTTGCTTCCTGACCTGCATACAGATTTCACAAGAGGCAGGTCGAA
Source organism: Bos indicus (assembly GCF_029378745.1). Taxonomy (NCBI): domain Eukaryota; kingdom Metazoa; phylum Chordata; class Mammalia; order Artiodactyla; family Bovidae; genus Bos; species Bos indicus. The sequence continues at coordinate 150,834,715 of NC_091789.1, forward strand.
TGGTCTGGTATTCCTACCTCTTTAAGAATATTCCACAGTTTGTGGTGATCCACACAGTCAAAGGCTTTGGCATAGTCCATAAAGCAGAAACAGACAGGTGTTAGCTCTTCTCTAAGTGCTTGATAGAATTTGCCTCTGAAGCCATCAGGTCCTGTACCTTTGTTGCAAGGTTTTTGTTTTTTTTTCTTTTCTTTTAGAACAGTTATAATTTCATTTCTTGTGATTGGTGTGTTCGTACAAGCTGTATCTGTCTGAGAATCACTCCATTTCTTCCAGTTTTACATTGTATCGGTATACAGTTGTTTGCAGTCGTCTGTTAGGATTCTTCGTATTTCTGTGGTGTCAGCTGTAACTTCTCCTTCTGCATTTCTAACTTTGTTGATTTGAATCTTCTCCCTTTATTTTCTTGATGAGTCTGGCTAAAGGGTTTATTAATCCTGTTTATCTTCTCAAGGAACCAGCTTTTACTCCCATCGATCTTTGCTATTGTTTCCTTTGGCTCTATTTCATTTATTTCTATTCTGGGCTTTATGATTTCTTCCCTCTACTAACTTTGGATTTTGTTTGTTCTTCACTTTCTAGTAGCTTTAGGTTTGTGGTTAGATTGTTTATGTGAGGCTTTCCCTGTTCCTCGAGGTGAGACTGAATTGCTATAAACTTACGCTTAGAGCTGCTTGTGCTGCATCCCATAGGTTTTGGGTCATCATGGTTTTGTTGTCATTTGTTTCTAGGTATTTTTTAAATTTCCTCTGATTTCTTCAATGATCTTTTTGTTATTAAGTATTATTTAGCCTCCATGTGTTTCTGTTTTTTATAATTTTCCCCCTGTAATTGATTTCTAATCTCATAGGATTGTGGTTGGAAAAAATGCTTGATGTGATTTCAGTTTTCTTAAAGTTACCAAGGCTTGATTTGTGACCTAAGATGCCATCTATCCTGCAGAATGTTCTCTGTGCGCTTGAGAAGAAAATATATTCTGCTGCTTTCGGGTGGAATGTCTATAAATATCAATTAATCTGTCTGTGGAGAACTAAAAGGCAACCCACTCCAGTATTCTTGCCTGGGACGTCCCATAGACAGAGAACCCTGGTGGGTTACAGTCCGTGGAGTCGCAAAGAGCTGGACATGACTGACTGACTCACGTTGACTAAATCTGTCACGTCTGTTGCGTCATTTAAAGCTTGTATTTCTCTATTTTCTGCCTGAATGATGAGTTCATTGGTGTAAATGGGATGTTAAAGTCCCCCCACTATAATTGTGTTACTGTTGACGTCCCCTTTTATGGCTGTTAGCATTTGCTTTTTGTATTGAATATATGTTAATATGTTGGGGCCATAAATATTTATAACTATTATATCTTCTTCTTAGAATAACCCCTTGTTCTTTATGTAGTGCCCTTCCTTCTCTTTTGTAATCGGGTTGATTTTAAGTCTACTTTATCTGATACGAGTATTGCTACTGCAGCTTTCTTTTGATTTCCATTTGTATGGAATATCTTTTCCATCTCCTCACTTTTGGTCTGTAGTTCTGAGATGAGTCTCTTGTAGGAAGCATATTTATGTTTTGTATCCATTTTTTGTATCCATTCAGCCAGTCTAGTGTCTAGACTGGGGCATTTAATCCATTTACCTTTAAGGTAATCCCTTATGATTATACAGTGGAAGTGAGAAATAGATTTAAGGGCCTAGATCTGATAGATAGAGTGCCTTATGAACTATGGAATGAGGTTCGTGACATTGTACAGGAGACAGGGATCAAGACCATCCCCATAGAAAAGAAATGCAAAAAAGCAAAATGGCTGTCTGGGGAGGCCTTACAAATAGCTGTGAAAAGAAGAGAAGCGAAAAGCAAAGGAGAAAAGGAAAGATATAAACATCTGAATGCAGAGTTCCAAAGAATAGCAAGAAGAGATAAGAAAGCCTTCTTCAGCGATCAATGCAAAGAAATAGAGGAAAACAACAGAATGGGAAAGACTAGAGATCTCTTCAAGAAAATCAGAGATACCAAAGGAACATTTCATGCAAAGATGGGCTCGATAAAGGACAGAAATGGTATGGAAGCAGAAGATATGAAGAAGAGGTGGCAAGAATACACAGACAAACTGTACAAAAAAGATCTTCACGACCCAGATAATCACGATGGTGTGATCACTGACCTAGAGCCAGACATCCTGGAATGTGAAGTCAAGTGGGCCTTAGAAAGCATCACTACAAACAAAGCTAGTGGAGGTGATGGAATTCCAGTTGAGCTCTTTCAAATCTTGAAAGATGATGCTGTGAAAGTGCTACACTCAATATGCCAGCAAATTTGGAAAACTCAGCAGTGGCCACAGGCCTGGAAAAGGTCAGTTTTCATTCCAATCCCAAAGAAAGGCAATGCCAAAGAATGCTCAAACTACCGCACAGTTGCAGTCATCTCACACACTAGTAAAGTAATGCTCAAAATTCTCCAAGCCAGGCTTCAGCAATATGTGAACCGTGAACTTCTAGATGTTCAAGCTGGTTTTAGAAAAGGCAGAGGAACCAGAGATCAAATTGCCAACAGCCGCTGGATCATGAAAAAAGCAAGAGAGTTCCAGAAAAGCATCTATTTCTGCTTTATTGACTATGCCAAAGCCTTTGACTGTGTGGATCACAATAAACTGTGGAAAATTCTGAAAAGATGGGAATACCAGACCACCTGATCTGCCTCTTGAGAAATTTGTACGCAGGTCAGGAAGCAACAGTTAGAACTGGACATGGAACAACAGACTGGTTCCAAATAGGAAAAGGAGTTCGTCAAGGCTGTATACTGTCACCCTGTTTATTTAACTTATATGCAGAGTGCATCATGAGAAACACTGGACTGGAAGAAGCACAAGCTGGAATCAAGATTGCCGGGAGAAATATCAATAACCTCAGATATGCAGATGACACCACCCTTATGGCAGAAAGTGAAGAGGAACTAAAAAGCCTCCTGATGAAAGTGAAAGTGGAGAGTGAAAAAGTTGGCTTAAAGCTCAACATTCAGAAAACGAAGATCATGGCATCCGGTCCCACCACTTCATGGGAAATAGATGGGGAAACAGTGGAAACAGTGTCAGACTTTATTTTGGGGGGCTCCAAAATCACTGCAGATGGTGACTGCAGCCATGAAATTAAAAGACGCTTACTCCTTGGAAGGAAAGTTATGACCAACCTAGATAGCATGTTGAAAAGTAGAGATATTACTTTGCCAACAAAGGTCCGTCTAGTCAAGGCTATGGTTTTTCCTGTGGTCATGTATGGATGTGAGAGTTGGACTGTGAAGAAGGCTGAGCACCGAAGAATTGATGCTTTTGCACTGTGGTGTTGGAGAAGGCTCTTGAGAGTCCCTTGGACTGCAAGGAGATCCAACCAGTCCATTCTGAAGGAGATCAGCCCTGGGATTTCTTTGGAAGGAATGATGCTAAAGCTGATACTCCAGTACTTTGGCCACCTGATGCGAAGAGTTGACTCATTGGAAAAGACTCTGATGCTGGGAGGGATTGGGGGCAGGAGGAGAAGGGGACGACAGAGGATGAGATGGCTGGATGGCATCACTGACTCGATGGACGTGAGTCTGAGTGAACTCCGGGAGTTGGTGATGGACAGGGAGGCCTGGCATGCTGCGATTCATGGGGTCGCGAAGAGTCGGACATGACTGAGCGACTGATCTGATCTGATGTACTTATTGCTGTTTTCTTAATTGTTTTATGCTTATTTTTGTAGATCTTTTTCTTGTATTTTCTGCATAGAGAACTTCTTCCAGCATCTGTTGTTTTATAAAACATTCTTGGGCTTCTCTTGCAGCTCAGCTGGTAGAGAATCCTCCTGCAATGCAGGAGACCTGGGTTAGACCCCTGGGTTGGGAAGATCCCCTGCAGAAGGGAAAGGCTACCCACTCGAGTATTCTGGCCTGGAGAATCTACCTACAGTCCATGGGGTTGCAAAGAGTTTTATAAAGCTGGTTTGGTGGTGCTGAATTATCTTAGCATTTGCTTGTCTGTAAAGCTCTTGGACAGGTTCAAGATGGCGAACAGGGGGAGCTCTTGGTGGATCAAGATGGTGCACGGCGGGGGTGGGGCGAACTCTTGGAAGGATTCAAGATGGCGCATGGGAGGAGCTCTTGGGCGGACTCAAGATGGCGCACAGGGCGGGGTGGGGGGGGGGAAGCTCTTGGAAAGATTCAAGATGGCGCATGGGGGAGCTCTTGGGCGGGTTCAAGATGGCGCACCAGGGGAGCTCTTGGATGGATTCAAAATGGCGCACGGGGGTGGGGAACTCTTGGACGGATTCAAAATGGCACCCAGGCAGAGCTCTTGGAAGGATTCAAGATGGCGCACGGGGGGAGCTCTTGGGAGGGTTCGAGATGGCGCACGGGGGAAACTCTTGGAAGGGTTCAAGATGGCGCACCAGGGGAGCTCTTGGACGGATTGAAGATGGTGCACGGGGGGAGCTCTTGGATGGATTCAAAATGGCGCACGGGGGTGGGGAACTCTTGGACGGATTCAAAATGGCACCCAGGCAGAGCTCTTGGAAGGATTCAAGATGGCACACGGGGGGAGCTCTTGGACAGGTTCAAGATGGCGCACGGGGTAGGGGAGCTCTTGGGCGGATTCAAAATGGCGCACGGGGGGAGCTCTTGGACGGGTTCAAGATGGCGCACGGGGTAGGAGAGCTCTTGGGCGGATTCAAAATGGCGCACGGGGGGAGCTCTTGGACGGGTTCAAGATGGCGCACGGGGTAGGGGAGCTCTTGGGCGGATTCAAAATGGCATACGGGGGGAGCTCTTGGACGGATTCAAGATGGCGCACAGGGGGAGCTCTTGGACGGATTGAAGATGGTGCACGGGGGGAGCTCTTGGACGGGTTCAAGATGGCGCACGGGGTAGGGGAGCTCTTGGGCGGATTCAAAATGGCGCACGGGGGGAGCTCTTGGACGGATTCAAGATGGCGCACAGGGGGAGCTCTTGGACGGATTGAAGATGGTGCATGGGGGGAGCTCTTGGACGGGTTCAAGATGGCGCACGGGGTAGGGGAGCTCTTGGGCGGATTCAAAATGGCGCTCGGGGGGAGCTCTTGGACGGATTCAAGATGGCGCACGGGGGGAGCTCTTGGACGGATTCAAGATGGCGCACAGGGGGAGCTCTTGGACGGATTGAAGATGGTGCATGGGGGGAGCTCTTGGACGGGTTCAAGATGGCGCACAGGGGGAGCTTTGTCGTGGGTGTTGGCTGGTCGTCACCCTTTTCTCTGAGATGCATTGACCAAGTTTTCCTAAAGGTGGATCTTCTGCCTTTTGGTGGCATTTAAATTGGAGCAATTTTCCAATACTTGCAGGAGTAGCTTGCTCTTTCCCTGCTGTTTCTTTGAACTTTGCCTGTTACTGTTGGAGATACACCCACACATATACACACACACGCACATATACATACACATATACATGTATATATACACACACACACATACTCACATATACATATATATGTATGCCTGTTCCGCTTAGCAATATCTGGATATGCACAAGGGCTTCCGTGGTGGCTCAGCTAGTGAAGAATCCGCCTGCAATGCGGGAGGCCTGGGTTGGATCCCTGGGTTGGGAAGATCGCCTGGAGAAGGGAAAGGCTCCCCACTCCAGTATTGTGGCCTGGAGAATCCCATGGACTCTGTATAGTCCACGGGGTCGCAGAGAGTTTTATAAAGCTGCTTTGGTGCTGCTGAATTCTCTGAGCGTTTGCTGGTCCGGGAAGCTTTTTGTTTCTCTGTGGACTCTGACTTAGAGACCCTTGCTGGGTAGAGTCATCTTGCTTGTTGGTTACTCCCTTTCATCAGTTTAAATGCTTCCTGCCAGTCGCTTCTAGCCTACAGTTTCTGCTGAAAAATCAGCTGGTAAACTTATGGAGATCGCTTTGTGTGTGGTTCTTTTTCCCTTGCTGCTTTTAATATTTTTTTTCTTTGAATTTCATTTTTGTTAGTTCGATTAATATGTGTCTGAGCGTTTTTTTCTTTGGGTTTATGCTCTGTGGGCCTCTCAGCACTTCTGGACTTGGGTAGCTATTTCCTCTCTCGTGTTAGGGAAGCTTTCAACCATAATCTCTTCAAGTATGTTCTCAGACCCTTTCTCTCCTCCTTCTGGGACCCCTATCATTCGAGTGTTGGTGCGTTTGAATGTCGTCCTGGGCGTCTCTGAGGCTCTCCTCATTTCTCTTCATTCTTTTTCCTGTATTCTGCTCCTCAGAAGAATGTTCCGAGGACAAGCATATTCTCCTGAGAAGAATACAGAATCTTTCTCTCTTCCAGCTCACTTACCTGTTCTTCTGCCTCAGTTATTCCGCTGTAGGTTCCTTTCAGTATATTTTTTTCATTGCAGTTATTGTGCTGTTCTTCACTGTTTTTCTTTTTTTCTTCTAGGTCCTTGCGAGACATTTTTTATATGTTCTCCAAAACCCCTCCATTCTATTTGTGAGATTTTGGTTAATTCAGTAAGCAGTACTGTGAATGCTTTTTCAGGTAGAAAATTACCTATTTTCTCTGCATGGATTTGGTCTTGTAGGTTTTGACCATGTTCTTTCATCTTAACATATTTCTCTGTCATTCCGTCTTGGTGTACATCGTTCTGTCTTGCTGGTTGTCTGTCCTGAGGCGTCCAGTGGTGTGGCTTGTGGGCAGTTGGGTGCAGCTGGGCCTCTGTGCTGAGATGAGGCCCTGTGAGGAGATACGAACTCCACGTTCTCCTTTTGAGCCATATCGACTCCATCCCAAAGCAGAGAGCATACTGAGCCTCCAGTAAAACAAAAAGCAGGGTCTTATAGAAAGATTTGCACACCTGTGTTCATAGCAGTGCCGTTCACAACTGCTGAAGTGTGCCAATAAACCAAGATTCCAAGGAGGGATGAATTTATAAGGAAAAGGTGGTCCACCCGTAAAGGGAATATTACTCAGCCTTTAAACAGGCTTTCCTGGTGGCTCAGATGATAAAGAATTTGCTTGCAATGTGGGAGACCCCGGCCACCCACTCCAGTATTCTTGCCTGGAGAATCCCATGGATAGAGGAGCCTGGTGGGTTACATACAGTCTGTGGGACTGGAAAGAGTCAGACACAAGTGAGCGGGTTTTACATTTAAAGAGGAAGGAAATTCCGGCAGAGGCTAACGATGTGGAGGAACCTCGAGAACTTTGTGATTGTTCAGTCGCTCAGTCGTGTCCAGCCCGGCGACTCCACGGACTGCAGCCCGCCAGGCTCCTCTGTCCATGGGATTCTCCTGGCGAGAATACTGGAGCGGATGGCCATGCCCTCCTCCAGGGGGTCTTTCCGACCCAGGGATCCAACCCTCACCTCCTGCATTGGCAGGCGTGTTGTTTACTGCTGAGCCATCTCGGAATTATGCTCAGTGAAATAAACCAGAGGCAGGAGGGCACATACTATATGGTTCCACTCGTGTGCTCCCTGGAGAAGTCAGATTTAAAGGACAGGAAGATGCTGGTTGACGGGGGCTACGGGGCTACAGTTTAACCGCAACCCTTTCCATTTTCCGAGAACAGTGAGTCCTGGAGATGGGTGGTGCTGTGAGTTCCAGAACCCTGTGAATGTACTTAATGCTACTGAACTGTATGTTTTTAAATGGTGAAAATTATATATTTTATTTTATAAATGGTTCACCACAGTAAGTTTTGTGTGTGTGTGTGTGTGTGTGTGTGTGTGTGTGTTTTACAGAAGTGGGGAGGGGACTCAAAATGGCTCAATAAAGCTGTCCAAGTTCTTCGGAGCTCACTGGCTAGTTCCTAGAAGGCAGAGACTCAGTCTTTCCTAGAAAAGTCAGCCTTAAGTGACCCCATGTTCCTCAGAGCCTCCGTGAGGCTGCCCAGCAGGTGGGCAGAAGCCAGTACAGCCAGCTTCCACTGAGTGACGTACAGCTTGCCAAGCTGTGACGGGTAAATGAGGATTTCTGCGTGCCAGTCGGCCAAATGCATTGACGGGCTCTTGTTTCTTCTCGGGAGAAAGCAGAGAAAATGGCCTCGTAATTGGAAGAGTATGTTTTGGGGGGAACAGGGCAGATGGTCGGGACTCAATTCTTGAGCCCACAGTGGGGAGAAACCGAGGAGACATGCTTTTCTAAACCTAACACAGACTCGTGTTGTGTTATAAGGGATATTTTGAAAACTAGCCTGGGGAGGAAAAAAAATAAAGAGTCTTTGAGAGCCGATGGACTATAGCCCACCAGGCTGGTCTGTCCATTGGATTCTCCAGGCAAGAGTCCTGGAGTGAGTTGCGAAGCATGCCCTTGTCCAGGGGATATTTCTGATCCAGGGATTGAGCCTGGGACTCCTGCCCTTCAGACAGATTCCTTGCCCCCCCTGAGCCACCAGGCAAGCACTGTTTTGCAAACATAGAGCAATCCAATGTCATGAAAATTCGACTGCTCTGTGCAACCTTGCCTCCCCAATTGAGTATGTGGAACCCCTTTACAGACCAGGCAGGATATCCCTGTGAGTGGACCGGAAATTGCCCAGGAAATCTGATGAGGCCCCTGTCAGATCTCAGGTGTGTTCACCAGGAGGCACGCTGCGGCCCTGGAGGCAGAGGCTGTGTAGGAGGGAGCAGTGGGAGGCAGGATTCTGAATCGGCCTCAAGATGTCTGTTCCCCAGTGCGCACACCCTGTATAATCTCCTCCCCTGGAGTGTGAGCACGGCGGGTGTCAGCCCCCACCCCCCGCCCCGTGACCATGTTGCAGTGGGTGAAGTTGAGCCCATCAAAAGGAGAGGGGTGGTGGTGGGCCTGACCTCATCAGAAATGCCCTTTAAAGGATGATGGCTTCTTCTTTTTTTTTTTTAATGCTTTGTCTGTTGTTTTTATTTTTTTTATTAATTGAGGTAGAGTTGATTGACAGTGTGGTATTAGTTCCAGATGTACGGTAAAGGGATTTAGCTTTATATATATATACATACATATACACATGCATGCCTGCTAAGTCACCATCAGTTGTGTCCAGGGCTTTGCGGCCCCATGGACCGTAGCCCGCCAGATTCCTTTGTGCATCTATTCTCCAGGCAAGAACCCTGGAGTGGGCTGCCATCCCTTCACCAGGGGCTCTTCCCCACCCCAGGGATCAGACCTGCATCTCTCACGCCTGTGTGTATACACACACACACATACATACATACAATGTGTATCCTAAGAGTCTTTTCCCTTATAGGTTGTTACAGAATATTGACTCGATACTGTGCCATTCAGTAGGTCCTTCTTGCTTATCTACTTTATATACAGTACTGTCTGTATGCTAATCCCAACGTCCTAATTTATTCCCTCCCCTGCTTCCCCTTTGGTAACCCTGCTGCTGCTGCTGCTGCTAAGTCGCTTCAGTCGTGTCCGACTATCAGACCCCATAGACGGCAGCCCACCAAGGTCCGTGGTAACCCTAAGTTTGTTTTTTAGTCAGTGGATCTATTTCTGTTTTGTACATAAGTTCATGTGGTATCACTTACATGTGGGACCTAAAATGACAAAAAATGAACTTATGTACAAAACAGAAATAGATCCACATGTAAGTGATACCACATGATATTTGTCTTTTGCTGTCTGGCTTACTTCACTCAGTATGACACTGTCTAAGGCTATCCGTATTGTTCCAAATGGCACTATTTCATGTTTTTCTTATGGCTAAATAATACACCACTGTCTGTCTGTCTCTATGCTTATATTTATACACACACACTCGGGGCTTCCCAGATGGCTCAGTGATAAAGAATCTGCCTGCCAGTGCAGAAGCCACAGGAAAAATGGATTCGATCCCTGGATCAGGAAGATCCCCTGGAGGAGGAAATGGCAACTCACTCCAGAATTCTTGCCTAGGAAAACCCATGGACGGAGGAGCCTAGTGGGCTCCTACAGTCCATGGGATCACAGAGAGTCGGACATGACCGAGTGACTCAGCACAGACACACACACACACACACACACACACACACACACATATACACACACACATATATATACACACACACATATACACACATACACACACATATACACACACAAACACACACATATATACACACACATACACACACACACATATATATACACATGCACACACACACACACACACACACACACACACAGCACATTTATAAGAAGGTAAATTCTGCCAACTAGAAGGAACTTGCCATTTCCTTCTCCAGGGGATGTTCCCTACCCAGGGATTGAACCCACGTCTCTTATACCTCCTATAAATATATACATATACACACACACACACACACCACATTTAAAAGAAGGTGAATTCTGCCAGCTAGAAGGCAGAATTCTCTTCCAAGTGCAAGAGAAACTCGACCTTCAGGGGAAAATATGGATCTTAACAGCTGGTTAAAATATCGAACACGATCGACTCTGCTAACTCTTCTATTGGATTTCAACCCAATGGTCCGTAGGTGAAACACGTAATACTCTGACCCTGGAAACCTGTCTGAATCAGGCAGCACGTGTCTGTGTGCAGCTGAAATAACAGGACAGCAGGTGAGTGCAGAAGCAGGATCACTTCCCCCACCCTGGGTATGGGTCTCATGAGGCTGCAGAAAGCGGTTCAGGGTTAAGCACCGCTGAGGTCTCTGGTGTGTCTCAGAGCCGGGGTATTTCACAGTGGAGGTTGCCTCTTCAATATTCAGATACGGCAGTTCACATGCAGGGAGATTCCCTGAATGAACCCACGTGGCGATTAGACAACTTCAGCAAGTCCACCTTCACACGGGCGGGGTCTGCAGGTGAGGGGAACATCCTGTTGACTGACCTGGTCCATTGACCTGGTCCTCACTTCTTTTCTCGATGTAACAGAAGCATCAGGCACCAGTGGTCACCAGCACATGTGTGGCATTATTTTAACAGGTTTAGAAAAAGCCCCTTTGTGTGGAGGTGGGGGGTTTCCCTGATAGTTCAACTGGTAAGGAATCCGCCTGCAATGCAGGAGGCCTCAGTTCGATTCCTGAGTCAGGAAGATTCCCCTGGAGAAGGGACAGGCAACCCACTCCTGTATTCTTGGGCTTCCCTGGTGGCTCAGCTGGTAAAGAATCTGCCTGCAACGCAACAGACCTAGGTTCGATCCCTGGGTTGGGAAGATCCCTTTGGAGAAGGGCATGGGTATCCACTCTAGTATTGCTACCTGGAGAATTCCATGGACAGAGGAGCCCGGCAGCCTAGTCCGTGGGGTTGCAAAAGAGTCAGACATGAGGTAGCGACTAAACAGTGGGAACAAATTGGGATGAACAGTCCCAATCCCATTTTCCGAACAAAAGCTGGTCAGAAAACCGGAGTCATCCACCGTAACCCATCCGTGACTAACGTCGTTGGTGATGGAAGAACGCTCTGCATAGAAAAAGAGGGTTAGTTCCCCAAAACAAAGGCAACTGTGTGGCCTTTGGAAGAGGCAAGACCAGCAAAAGTCCACCAGACTCGGTGCCTTAGCTCCAGATGCTGTAACAAAACGTCAGAGACCAGGCTAAATGACAGGAATTCATTCTCTCACAGTTCTGGAAGCTCTGGAAGTTCAACATCACAGCGTGGGCTGATAAAGTCCCGACGCAGGCTCTCTTCCTGGTAGACACGTGGCTGCCTTCTCAACACATCCTCACGTGGTGCAGAGAAGAGAGATGTGGTCTCTTTCTCTCCTTATGTGTGTGTATGTGTGAAGTCTCTCCGTTGTGTTAGACTCTTAAGACCCACTGGACTGTAGCCCAACAGGCTTCTCTGTTCATGGGATTCTCCAGGCACGAATACTGGACTGGGTTTGCCATGTCCTTCTCCAAGGCGATCATGGGAGCCCCACCCTCAAGAGGTCATCTACATCTCATCACCGCCCAGCTTCTAACACCATTGCACTGAGGGTCAAGGCCTTCAACGTACGAATTTTAGGTGAGGGACACCGTTCGGTCCGTACAGTGCAGCCTTTCCTATGCTTGTAAATAGCATCGTTCAGCTGGTCAAAACAAGACGGAAGCTTGATTCTTCCTTCTCCACCAGACTCAATACGTTTCCAAGCCTTGCCAGTTCTGACCATCACATACAGGTGCTGTGTGTCCACTTGTCACCACCCTGGCAGCCACCAGCTGAGACCCAGCCACCATCGTGCATGTGGACCAGAGCCTTGAGTGTCCTAGGCATCCTAACTTTTGTTGTTGGTCAGTGGCTAAGTCGTGTCCGACTCTTTGTGACCCCATGGACCACAGCACGCCAGGCTTCCCAGTCCTTCACAATCTCCTGGAGCTTGCTCAAAGTCATGTCCATCGAGTCGGTGATGCCATCCAACCATCTCATCCTCTGTCGTCCCCGTCTCCTCCTGCCCTCAATCTTTCCCAGCATCAGGGTCTTTTCCAATGAGTCAGTTCTTCCCATCAGGTGGACAGAGTATTGGAGTTTCAGCCTCAGTCCTTCCAATGAATATTCAGAACCAATTTCCTTTAGGATGGACTGGTTGGATCTCCTTGCAGTCCAAGGGACTCTCAAGAGTCTTCTCCAACACCACAGTTCAAAACCATCCATTTTTCGGCACTCAGCTTTCTTCACAGTCCAACTCTCACATCCATACATGACCACTGGAAAAACCATAGCTCTGACTACATGGACCTTTGTTGCCAAAGTAATGTCTCTGCTTTTTAAAATGCTGTCTAGGTTGTCATAGCTTTTCATCCAAGGAGTAAGTGTTTTTTAATTTCATGGGTGCAGTCAGCATCTGCAGTAATTTTGGAGCCAAAGAAAATAAAGTCGGTCACTGTTTCATTGTTTCCCCATCTATACACAAGCGTGTGTAAAATCGACAGCTAGTGGGAAGGTGCTGCGTAGCTCGGGGAGCTCAGCTCGCTGCTCTGTGATGACCTAGAGGGGTGGACGGGGCGGGGGGAGGCTTAGGAGGGAGGGGTATCTGTACACGTACGGCTGTTCACTTCATTGTTCAGCAGAAGCCAACACATTGTAAAGCAATTATTCTCCAATAAAAAAAAATTTTTTTTAAAGATGAATATCACCCCCTTAGGTCGCCCCTGACCTTTCCATTCACAGGGACCTTTCTCACCATCTTTTTAATTCCTTAATACACACATCACATTCTTTAGCCTTTAATTTCTTTTTGTTGTTGTCGTTTAGTTGCTGAGGTGTGTCCGACTCTTCTTCGACCCTGTGGACTGTAGCCCCAGCAGGCTCCTCTGTCCATGGGATTCTCCAGGCACGGTTACTGCAGTGGGTTGCCATGCCCTCCTCCAGGGGATCTTCCCCACCCAGGGGTTAAACCCGGGTCTCTGACACTGGCAGGGGAATTCTTCACTGCTGAGCTGCCAGGGAAGCCCCTTATTATTGTTATTCACTGCTGATTCCTCCTATTGCAATAGAGGTTCCGTGGGAGCAGGAACTGTCCCCGCTGGGAGTCTGTCTGCACCTCCCAGGACCTGCGTCTCAAGTGAGCAGTTTGTTAGATGGATGAGGGAGGGGGTGATGAGGGGGTGAGGGGGACGGGGTGACCGGTCTCACCTGCCTCCCGTCTCTATCAGCAGAATCTCACCCTCTCCCACCCCCAACCAGGATGTCTTCCTTCTGCTCCTCTCCCTGAGTAACAGTCCATCCCCCAAGGCTGATTTCATAGAGCAAATTTTAATCCAGACGGTAACTCCCTCCTTCACATTCAATCTCCAATTAAAATCTCTAATAAGGGTTTCAAAGAGGGAGAAGTCAATGTCATCCATGCCTTAAATAAATGGTCTAGGCGGCACTCGGATACCAAAATTACAGAAGACACTTTGCTATACATATTGCTAAGTAGGAAAGCAAAAAGAAGTGTCAGTCTCTCAGTCATCTCTGACTCTTGACACCCCATGGACTGTAGCCCATCAGGCTCCTCTGTCCATGGGATGCTCCAGGTAGGAATACTGGAGTAGGTGGCCATTCTGTTCTCCTCGGGATCTTCCTGACCCAAAACCAAATAAAATACAAACAAGAATAATTGAAAAAGAAGGAAAAAAGGAGGAAGGGGTAAATTTGGAGTTTGGGATTGACATATACACACTGCTGCTGCTGCTGCTAAGTCGCTTCAGTCGTGTCCGACTCTGGGTGACCCCATAGACCGCAGTCCACCAGGCTCCCCGTCCCTGGGATTCTCCAGGCAAGAACACTGGAGTGGGTTGCCGTTTCCTTCTCCAATGCATGAAAGTGAAAAGTGAAAGTGAAGTCGCTCAGTCGTGTCCGACTCCTAGCGACCCCATGGACTGCAGCCTACCAGGCTCCTCCATCCATGGGGTTTCCCAGGCAAGAGTACTGGTGTGGGGTGCCATTGCCTTCTCCGATATACACACTACTGTATGTAAGATAGATAATACACACCGATAAATATAGGGGCTTCCCTGGTTGCTCAGGTGATAAATCTGCCTGCAATGCAAGAGACCCAGGTTCAGTCCCTGGGTTGGGAAGATCCCCTGGAGAAGGGAATGGCAACCCACTCCAGTATTGCTGCCTGGAGAATCCCATGGACAGAGGAACCTTGAATGGCTACTGTCCATGGGGTCACAAAGGTTGGACACTACTGACCAAACAACAAGGTCTTTCTATATAGAACAAGAAATTATATTCAGTGTCTTGTAATAATGTATAAGGGAAAAGAATCTGAGAAATGTATGTGTAATAGAGTCACTTTGCTATAAATCCAAAACCAACACAACACTGTAAGCTGAGTATATTCCAACTGTGAGAAGAAAAGATTTTTGTAACAAAAATATGATTTAAAAACCTTTGGGATTCAGAGAAAATTGGGGTATTTGATCCCGAGAAATAAGCAGAGATGCAATAGTGTGCACGAAATAGATAAACGTAGCCTCAGAGTTTAAAGTGTGAATGCAGGCAGTTTGTATGGTGAGAAATCAATTTTTGGTGAAATAGAAAACTGAGGCGGAAAAAAAAATGTTTCCAGCATGCAGCGGAGAGTTGAAAATGCTTATGGGGATAAAACATCAACTTAGAGACACTGAGAACACTCACCAAAGCCAAACTGGAAACCGGATTTCCTACAAAGGAATATGGGCTATATCGACCAGAAACACTAACTATAGAAATTATGAAAGATGAATGTTGCAAGCCAAGAAATAGAAAAACGACTACATGCTGAGTTCTCAGTGAAAATTTGAAAGAAAACCAATTCTACACATGTTCTGGTAGCACTGTCCAAACGCTTAAAAAAAAAAAAAAACCTCTACAAGTGCTCATGGAAAGAAAAGAGTAGCAGAAGAACCAATATTGGTTTGGCTTCATTTCATCTCAGCTGCAAGAAATGACACAATGATATTGGACTGCCAAGCATTGATGAGGGGGAAAAAAATCATTATTAAAAATTCCACAGTGAAGGTACTGTAGAATTATCTTTTACTTCCAAAGTAGTGTTCAAATAAATTTCAGTACAGTTCATACAATTCACAGTATTGTACTCACTATCACTGTGGATGGTGACTGCAGCCATGAAATTAAGACGCTTGCTCCTTGGAAGGAAAGCGAAGACAAACCTAGACAGCGTGTTAAAAACAGACACCTCACTTTGCTAACAAACGTGCGTATAATCAAAGCCATGGTTTTCCCAGTGGTCATGTATGAACGTGAGAGTTGGACCATAAAGAAGACTGAGTGCCAAAGAATTGATGCTTTTGAACTGCGGTGCTGGAGAAGACTCTTGAGAGTCCCTTGGACTGCAAGGAGATCCAACCAGTCCATCCTAAAGGAAATCGGTTCTGGATATTCATTGGAAGGACTGATGTTGAAGCTGAAGCTCCAATCCTTTGGCCACCTGAGGTGAAGAGCCAGCTCTTTGGAAAAGACCCTGATGCTGGGAGAGATTGAAGGCGGGAGGAGAAGGGGACGACAGAGGATGAGATGGGTGGGTGGCATCACTGACTCGATGGACATGAGCTTGAGTAAACTCCGGGAGTTGGTGATGGACAGGCAGGCCTGGCGTGCTGCAGTCCATGGGGTTGCAAAGAGTCGGATATAACTTAGTGAATGAACAGCAGTGTATTGCAGTCAGCAACCATCCAGTGCTACAGACTTGGGGTGTAGAGAGGCAACCAGTTTCTAAATAAACAAATGAATATACAGCCAAATAGATTTATGCCCTAAATCGAACATTCTTTGCATTATGCAAATTTTTTGCCTACAGAACAGTTAGAAAGAGTAAAGAGGGTTTGGTTCTTAATCCACACTTCAAAAAATATCAAAAAAACAGGAAGCGAAACAGATTATGATTTACTAAATTTTTGCAATAATCAGGTCACAGCCAAGTCATCCTTGCCTTCAGATCCTTCAAGCCCTGGAACGCGGATAAAATGTCTTTAATAGGATTTTCTAATAATGACAAAATAGTTTGCATATTCTTCTCTGAGGGACAAAAATCAAAAAAAGTTGATCATTATGTGTTTGATACTTTCCTCTGTAAATTAGTGGCCTTGAAAAGTGGGATGGAACTTCCCAGGTGGCTCAGTGGTAAAGAGTCTACGTGCTAAGCAGGAGATGGGGGTTCTATTCCTGGGTCAGGAAGACCCCAGGAGAAAGAAATGGCAACCCAGTCCAGTATTCTTGCCTGGAGAAGCCCATGGACAGAGGAGCCTGGCAGGCTGTAGTCCGTGAGATTGCAAAGACTCGGGCACAACTTGATGACTAAAAACAACAGAAAGGGGGGCAGGTCTTCTCACATGAAAATGTGGAATTGAAATCCATTTTAAGAATGAAAGTATTCGGAGACTTCCTTGGTGCTCCAGTGGGTAACGCTCCGCACTCCCAATACAGGGAGCCCAGGTGTTATCCCCGGTCAGGGGGTTATATTCCACATGCTGCAAGTAAGACATAGCACAACCAAATAAATAAGTAAAATCATCATCATCATCATCATCATCATCATCATCATCATCATTACAGTATTTGCTAAAATCCCCTTAACTGGCATGTGCTACAAAAATTAAAAAAATTACAGTTTGGGAAAGAGTTCCAACCATCCATGCCTCTACTGAAATGTTTTTATCCTTTTCATAATTTCAGAAACTCAGGAGAGTCCCTTGACTTTACGGACAGCCCTTGCGGATAGGCTGAAAATGGAAGTGGAGTGATCCAAATCGGCAAGTGACTAAATTCGCACGCCATCTCTAGAATCGGTGAATCAGCTCCTGCTGAGTGTGCTTGTCCGTGTGACTAAACATTTGTGTGCATTCCATGAACTACTTTGTGGGAAGACATGATTCTTTATATATATATATATATATATTTTTTTTTTTTTCCTTGTGATGAGAACTCAGGATTTCCTCTCTCAAGAACTTTTTTAAAAATAATTTTTATGTATTTTTGGCTGTGCTGAGTCTCTCCTGCTGTGCCGGCTTTTCTCTAGTTGCAAAGGAGAGTGGTGGCTACGCTGTAGTTGCCGTGTACGGCCTTCTCGTTGCAGTGGCTTCTGTTGTTCTGAGCCACTAGCGCATGTGGGCTTCTGTGGTTGGGGCACATGTGGGCTTCTGTGGTTGGGGCACACAGGCTTAGCTGCCCCTCGGCATGTGGGATCTTCCCAGACCAGGGATGGGACCTGTGTCCCCTGCATTGGCAAGCAGAGTCTTCACCACTGGACCACCAGGGAAGTCCCTGGCCGTTAATTATACCTGAGAACACTGAAGCAGAATGCCTGAGTCAGGTGTCCCGCAGGTCACACAGTTCATACGGGTGGAAGAGTCCGCATGCTCATCCAGACCGTGTCTGGATGACTCTGTATCAGTTTGTCTCAATATCTGATCGGGTTCCTCGTTCTCCACCAACCCCAATGGTATCTCGTCACCCTGCCCAGCCCTCAGTGGGAAACCTGTGAGGTCAGTTGAGGCACAATCCCCAACCAGTGATTTTTCCATTCACTGACCCCCAGTTGCTCATTGGCTATAAATGCTCTCTTGCCCGTGCCAACTTGGGAGGTGAGTCTGGATCCATCAAAAGTCTCTTTTGCACTATTGTGATGCATGCTAAGTCGATTCAGTCCTGTCCGAGTCTTTGTGACCCTGTGGAATGTAGCCCACCAGGCTCCTCTGTCTATGGAGTTTTCTAGGCAAGAATATTGGAGTGGGTTGTCGTGCCCTCCTCCAGGGGATCTTCCCCACCCAGGGATTGAACCTACTATTTTCTGCATCTCCTTCATTGGCAGATAGATTCTTTAGCACTGAGCTACCAGGGAAGCCCAAATTGTAGTAAATCTGACAGTTATCATGGTAATTACAATACTACTACTTAGAGTAATTGCAGTTGTCGCACTAGTAATAATTGTAGTAGTGTTTGTAGTTGTAGTAACTGTTATAATTGCACTCCTGGTAAGTGTGATGGTTGCACTAGTGGTTGTACTGGTACAGTCATAACAATTGTTGTTGAAGGAGTAATAATTGCAGTAGTGGTTGTAACAGACGTTTTTGTCGCAGTAGCCATTGCTGTCGTTAGGGGAGTAACAGGAGTTGCGATAGTTATAGCTGTAGCAGCACTAATTGTGACAGCAGTAGGTGTAGCAGTAGCAAAAGTTTATTATCACAGCAATTGTGATAATCACAGTAGTATCTGGGGTAGCAGTTGTTATAGCCATAGCACAGCAGTAATTTTGGTGGCCATCGTTGTCTTAGTCACCACAAATGCTGTGCTTGTAGTGGGGATAGTAACAGTTGTACTAGAACTAATTGCTATAGTTACTGTAGCGGCAGTAATCCTTGTAGAAGCAGCAATAGTCGTTAGAGCGGTCAATATTACTGTAGCAGGAGTAACCATAATAGTTGGAGCGGTAATTGCAGTAGTCCTGATTTCTGTAGTCATTGTAGCCGTGCTCACAATCGTAGCAGCAGTAACGTTGTTAGTAGTGGTCATAGTGGTAGATGTTACAGTTGTCATGGAAAGCCCAGTACGTGTAGTAGTAACTGTATTAGTACTCATGCTGTCACTTCCCTGGTGGCTCGGACGGTAAAAGCGTCTGCCTGCAAAGCGTGAGACCCAGGTTCGATCCCTGGGTCGGGAAGATCCTCTGGAGAAGGAAATGGCCACCCACTCCAGTATTCTTGCCTGGGAAATCCCACGGACGGAGGATCCTGGCAGGGGTCTACACTCCACGGGGTCGCAAAGAGTCGGACACGACTGAGCCACTTCACAACAACAACAAATGCTGTTGCAGTTGCAGCACGAGGAATGTCTTTAGTAGCTTTTATAAGCACGTTAGTTATCGTAATGGTTACAACTGTAGGAGCAAACGCAATAGTTGTGGTAGTGGTTGTAATAGTGGTTTCTGTAGCAGTAGCAATTGACGAAGTTGTGGTTGTAATAGGAAGTGGGGATAGTAACAGTTGGAGCCGTGCTAATTGTTGTAGCTTTAGGTGTAGCAGTGGCAAAAAGTAGAGTAGTTGTGAAAGTCGCATCTACTACAGTAGTGTCTAATACTCATGGCCACCATAGTATCATTTGCTGTAGTGTAAGTTGTAGCACTAGCGATAACTGTAGTAGTTGTCATTGTCGTCATTGGAATTGCTGTACTTGGAATGATAGTAGTGGCAGTTGTAGTAGTACAAATTATGCAGTCACTATAGTAGTAGTAATCATCACAGCGGCAGCAGCGGTAGCAGCAATTGATGTAGCAGTAAGTATCACAGTTGTGGTAGTAAGATTTGTAATAGTAAGTACAGTGGGGCTCTTGGCCATGCTCATTGCAGCAGTAGTACTGGGTGGACCAGGAGCAGTAGCAGTTGCTGTAAATGTTACAGTTGTCGTAGTAAAGCTAATAATTGTAGTAGTAATCACACTAGGACTGGTTGGCTTAGTTGTAACAGTAGTTACTATGATACCAGTCATAGCAGTGGTCGTCATGACAACTGTTACCATTGTAGTCGGAAAGCTAAGAGTTGTAGTAGTCATTGCACTAGTACCAGCTGGCATAGTCGAGTACTTACTATGATACCAGTCATAGCAGTAGCTGTCATGGGAAATGTTACAGGTGTAGGCATAAAGCTGACAGTTAGAGTAGTAATTTCACTAGGCCTAGTTGGCAGTCGTTGTTACAGTAGTCACTATGATACCACTCATAGCACTGGTCGTCATGGTAACTGTTACGGTTGTAGTCGTAAAGCTGACAGTTGTAGTGGTCATTGCTCTAGTACCAGTTGGCATAGTCGTTGTTACAGTAGCCACTATGATACCAGCCACAGCAGTAGTCGTCATGGTAACTGTTACCGTTATAGTCGTAAAGCTGACGGTTGTAGTGGTCATTGCTCTAGTACCAGTTGGCATAGTCGTTGTAACAGTAGTCACTCTTGTACCAGCCATAGCAGTAGTCGTCACGGTAACTGTTACGGTTGTAGTCGTCAAGCTGACCGTTGTAGTAGTGACTGCTCTAGCACCAGCTGCAGTAGTCTCTGTGCTCGTACAGTGGTTTCCACGCCAGTATCACTGACAACAGTCCTCCACGTAAACCGTACTGAGGGTGGGGTCTGGCTGTAGGAAGTTTCCCTGCACAAGCTCGGTGGACCCTCACGATGACTGTGTGACCCGTCGCCTCCTCTGAGCGGCTTCGGGACCTGTCCACGCTCGCACAGCTCATACCCCGCAGAGGCTCACCCCTGCATCTTCTGTGCTTTGCCAGACTTAGCAGAGATAAGGAACAAAAACACACTTTCCACAAAATAAACAGAAAAACCCAAAGCCACACAAAAGGAGGGGGTATTCTTCCTGTCCTCAAAGAATTCTCCTGGAAACACAACACTGTAAAGCAGTTGTCCTCCAATTAAAAACAAATTAAAAAAAAAAAAATCTCCAACCCTGAGGTCCATCATGTCCCGGAACAACAAGCCAAGAGGTCACCTCCAAAGACATGCACCTTCGAGATGACGCACGTGGGTCTATATTTAGAGCTCGTCCAGGAGAAAAGTCTAGAGTTTTTCTTTGCCATGGAAGAGATACTCGAAGGGAAGGCTTGTGACAAACCATTGAGAAGACGGTTTAAACATGGGGCACCTTGCCACCAAACTCCATTTCTCATTAGGACCGGACTCTTGTCCAGATGGGACTCGGCACAGCTTGGCAATTTCTTCCTTCACCCCTGCACAGCTGTCCTGACCACAGTGACTGCAGTTACGGAGCCCCGGGGAGCTTTTTGGCTTGATGATGCTTTAAAGCCGAGGTCCCCAACCTTTTTTTGGCGTCAGGGACCAGTTTCACAGCAGATGAACGTTTCCGCAGATCGGGGAGTTGGGGGATGGTTTTGGGATTCAAGCACATGGCATTTCTTCCATGCACTCTATTTCTGTTGTTAGGACGTCAGCTCAGAGCATCAGGCATTGGATCCTGGAGGCCGGGGACTCCAGTAGTCACAGCATCTCTGGGATCAGAGCTCGTCTTCAGAACTTAACGGAAAACCCACTTGCATCCCCATTTGGTACCCGGCGTGTACAACCAGCCCAGGGGTGGAATTCCCAGTCCCACCCATGCAGGCTGGCACACGGCAGCCCCATCGCTTTGTGCCCAGCGCTGTCTCTTCTGTGGGGCCGCCTCCCTGACAGAGCTTGCATCTTCTTAGTGCAGGTCGTTATGACTTAGATCCTGTCTCTGGTTTCCACCGGGATGGCAGGTGCTGTGACCTTCACGGGACTTTGGGGAGCACCATTTTCAGGCAAGCCAAGCTGTGCTTTTCTCTGTTTGTTTTGTAAAATAGATACATATTATTGAAGTGCAGTTGACTTACAATGATTCAGGTGCCCAGCCAGGTGATTCAGTTGTACAAATACACACATATATTATTTTTGAAATTATTTTCCATCATAAGTTATTATAAGATATTGCCTATAGTTCCCTGTGCTATACACTAAACCTCTGTTGCTTGCTGCAAAGCTATTTTTTAATGAGAAATCTGGCATTCTATTCATACTAAATCAAATGAGTGGAATCAAAATGTCTTGAGTTTTTAGTTAGGCAAAAATTTATAAGTTTTCTAAAACATATCAGTTCAGTTCAGTTCAATCGCTCAGTCGTGTCCGACTCTTTGTGACCCCATGAATCGCAGCACACATATTATACATATTTATCTGTAATATGCAAAAGCTTTTCTACTACCCTTGATAAAGGCTTGAGTTCAGTTCAGTCACTCAGTCGTGTCTGACTCTTTGTGACCCCATGGACTGCAGCACACCAGGCTTCCCTGTCCATCACCAACCCCCAGAGTTTACTCAAACTCATGTCCATTGAGTCAGTGATGCCATCCAACCGTCTCATTCTCTGCCGTCCCCTTCTCCTCCTGCCTTCAATCTTTCCCAGCATCAGGGTCTTTTCAAATGAGGCAGTTCTTCCCATCAGATGGCCAGTGGAACTTCAGCTTCAGCATCAGTCCTTCCAGTGAATATTCAGGACTGATTTGCTTTAGGATGGACTGGTTGGATCTCCGTGCAGTCCAAGGGACTCTCAAGAGTCTTCTCCAACACCACACTTAGAAAGCATCAATTCTTGGGCACTCAGCCTTCTGTATGGTCCAACTCTCACATCCGTGCATGACCACTGGAAAAACCATAGCTTTCACTAGATGGACCTTTCATCGCCAAAGTGAGGTCTCTTGTGTAACACATACAGACATATAGAAACATATGTGCCCATCACCACACGTACACACAGACATAGACACATGTATGAATGCACTTTATGTCTATTCAGCTTTATTAAAAGCATAACTATTGGGACTTCCCCTGTGGTCCAGTGGTTAAGAATCTGCCTTGCAATGCAGGGGACACAGATTTCCACCCCTGGTCCAGTTAGATCCTGCCTGCCACATGCAGCTAAGCTCATTCAGAACTACTAAAGCCCACACGGCTGGAGCCCATGCTTCACAGCAAGTTACCGCCATGAGACGTCCATGCCCCTCAGCTGGAGAGTAGCCCTCTCCCTTTTCTGCAATGAGAGACAGCCCCTGTGCAGAAATAAAGACCCACCACAGCCAAAAATTAAACAATAAAATAAATCTTTTCTTAAAAAGGCATAACCATTACAGTCAGTAGAAGTATATTTTGCATCTAGTCATTGGACAACCTGTCTTGATGTCTTCTGAAATCACTGGACAACCTGTTTCACATTTTGAAATATTGATCCTATTTCATTATATATACACGTTTCCCCAGACACGTAGGATCAGAAAGCTTGTCCCTTTGTGTTCCATCGTAGGCAAAGTGGGGACATTCAGAAGACAATGATCAGTTATCTCTTGCCCCGCATAGGACCATGACTCAGCGGTAAAAGAATCTGCTTGCCATGCAGGAGACTGCCTGCAATTCAGGAGACATGGGTTCGATCCCTGGGTCAGGAAGATCCCCTGGAGAAGGAAATGGCCACCCACGCCAGTATTGTGGCCGGGAGAATTCCCTGGAGAGAGGAGCCTGGTGGGCTACAGCCCATGAGGTCACAAGGGTCAAACATGAGTCAGCGACTAAACCCCCACCACCCCCAAAGGACAAGATTCTTGCATTTGGTACCATCACTAATGTAATGTCTTTCTCTTCCTTTGCCCTGGACCCCCATCCACAGCCCCCTGGGATGAGAGACAGATGCCTTTAGGCATCACACATTCAGAATGAACTTGACTCAAACATCCAGGCTGCCCATGACTTCTCGAGTTGAAACACGAAATTAACCCACGTGGGTCTTCTACAATTTCCTTTTCCCTCTAATCTGTGAGAAAGCTGGGTTCTTGGAAAAAGTGAGACAAGTCAGACATTAAGGATAAGGAGAAAACATCGGCGGGCATTCTTTTTCTTTGTTGGTGGTTTAGTCGCTAAGTCGTGTCCAAACTCTTGTGATCCCATGGACTGTAGCCCACCAGGCTCCTCTGTCCATGAGATTCTGCAGGCAGGAATGCTGGAATGGGTTGCTGTTCCCTCCTCCAGGGGATCTTCCCTCCTCCAGAGCATCTTGCTGACTTAGGGATCGAACCGAGGTCTCCGCCATTGTGGGCAGCTTCTTTACCATCTGAGCCCCCAGAGAGAAGGCAGATCCCTCACTGCTGGGCCACCAGGGACGTCCCAGGTATTCTATTTAGGGTTTGTTTTTTTTTTTTTCTTCCTGTCCTGAAAAGGCTGGTGAATCTTTGGTGGGTTGATTTCTTTCTCATCTTTTGCTTGCTTTAAAATTCTGGAAAAGTGAATTATCAGTCAATGGATTTTTATGTTTGAAATAAGGGTCCAGGTGTCTACAAGATCACTCCCCTGCACTCAGAGGTCAGAAGAGGCCGTCTGGAGACATCTAACGTAACATGTGAAGGGGACATGGACATAGCCAGCCACGAGCTGGAGGGTATTCCAGGGAGGAATACCGGTCCCCTCTGTTAAGAATCTGAAGAAGTTCAGACTGGTTCAGGGTGGATTCATGGAAGAGTCTGGGGTTGGGGAGGAAGGGGTGTGGGAAGAGTAATAGCTGGGGAAAGAGAGACAGGAAATTCGGGCAAAAGGCAGGCATTCGGTCACCCAGTGGCTGATTGCCCGGGTTAAGCCGGAAAATCCTTTAGTCCTAACTTGCCAAGTGACAGATGTTTAGTTTCTGGCTGTACCTGGGAGTGGTTCTGGGCTGGAATCCTGACAGTTGGGTCACCTGTCACCCCTTCAGGTATACTGCCTCATGTCAGCCTGTGGTAGATGCGGGTGTTATGTCTGCCAGGGTTCTGCAGGGAAACACAGTCGGTAGGATCCATCCATTCACCCATCTATCTATCCATCCATCGTATCTACTTATCTACCTGTGTGTCCATCCACCCGTCCATCCGTCAGTCATATCTATCCATCCATCATATCTATCTATCCATCCATCCATCATATCAATCCATCTATCCATCCCTCAGTCATATCTATCCATGCATCCATCATATGTATCCATCCATCCATCATCTCTATCCATCCATGCATGCATTATATTATCTCTATCTATCCATCTATCTATCATATCTCTATCCATCATCCATCAATCATATCTGTCTGCGTCTATCCATCCATCCTTAATATTTATTTGTCTGTCTATCCATCTATCCATCAGTGATATCTGTCTGTATATCTATCCATCCATCAATCATATCTATTTGGCTACCCATCCATCCATTGTATCTGTCTATCTATCCATCCATCCATCCATCCATCATATCTATCTATCCATCCATCCATCATATCCATCTATCCATCCATCCATCATATCTATCCATCCATCCATCCATCCCACATATCTATCCATCCATCCATCCATCATATGTATATATCCATCCATCATATCCATCTATCCATCCATCCATCATATCTGTCTGCCCATCTATCCATCCATGTCTATTATCTACCTGTCAATCATCTATGTATCATCCATCTATGTATTAACTGTCTACATCTATCTCTATTATCCGTCAATTGTCTATTCATCTATATCAATATGTATAATTTTATCTGTATATATAGTATCTACCTATTAACCATCTATCTGTATCTGTACCTATACCTATATCTGTCATCCATCCATCCATCCATCCATCTGCCTATCATCTATCTATCTCTGTCAACCTATCTGTCTATGTCTATTATCTGTCTCCATATCTATCAATCATCTGTCCATCTATATCAATACCTCCATCTGTTTACCTATCTGTATCTATTATCTACCTACCATCAGTCATCTGTCTATATCTTTACCTATTGTTGTTCATTTTCTGAGTCGCATCCAACTCTTTGCGACCCCATGGACCGCAGCACGCCAGGCCTCCCTGTCCATCACCAACTCCCAGAGCCTGCTCAAACTCACGTCCATCAAGTCGGTGATGCAATCCAACCATCTCATCCTCTGTCATCCCCTTCTCCTCCTGCCTTCAACCTTTCCCAGCACCAGAGTCTTTTCCAATGAATCAACTCTTTGCATCAGGTGGCTCAAGGATTGGAGCTTCAGATTTATCATCAGTCCTTCCAGTGAATATTCAGGCTTAATTTCCAAAGAAAGCTTTATTTTTAAGGAATTAGCTCATGCAGTCGTGGGAGCTGACAAGTCCATCACCTTCAGGGTAGACCAGCAGGCTGAAGACCCCAGGAAAGAGCTGATGTTGCAGCTGAAGAAGCCCAGAGACCATCTGCTGGCAGAATTCCTTTTTTTGCTCAGGGCAGATCAACCCTTAGGCTATTGATGCCTTCAACTGACTAGACGAGGCCCACCCACATCAAGGAGGGAAGTCTGCTTTACTCAGAGCTCACTGAGTAAAATATTCATCTTGTACCAAAAAAAAAAAAAAAAAACTCACAGAAACATCCAGAATTATGTTTGATTGCCTCTGGGGACTGCAGCTCAGCCACATTTACCAATAAAACCAGCCATCACAGGCCATTCACACAGCCTGAATCTACGCCCAATTCAGGGAAAGAAAGAGAGAGAGACCCATGATAGAATGACTAAAGTCTTACCTGGGGATAGGAGCTAACACCTCTCAAACAGAAACTTCACAGCTGTGCCTTCCTCACTCGACAGGGGTCTGCCTCACTGACTAAAGTTTCCTTGCCAAGCTAAATGTTAGGTAGAATTTCCCCACCTTTCTGCCTCATCTACCTGGCATTTTCGAGCTGCTTCAAGGTATACCCCTCACTGCCTGTTGTTTATCCTCATGGACGCAGGGTTCAGCCTTCCTTACAAAGTCTGAAAAAATATGATGACATCCTGGTGCGTTTCGGGGCACAAATACTTTTCATCAGTTGGTTATTTTTGGACAATCAGGGCAAAAGATATGAGAGACTTTGAGGCTTCTCACACTTGACTGGGTACTTGATTCCCTGGGAACCTTGTGAAAATACAGATTGTAATCCAGCAGGTCTGGGTGGAACTGAGGTTTTCACATTTTAAACGAGCTCTCGGGTGAAACCATTGATGGTGGTCCATGAACCGCAGTGATACCATCAACGTATAGACCTTTGGGTTCCCATGTGGCTCAGCAGTAAAGAATCCGCCTGCCAAGCAGGAGGTGTGCATTCACTCTGCGTCAGGAAGCAGGAGATATGGGTTCAATCTCTGGGTCAGGAAGATCTCCCCGAGAAGGAAATGGCAACCCCCTCCAGTATTCTTGCCCGGAGAATCCTATGGACAGAGGAGCCCGGTGGGCTGCAATCCCTGGGGTCACAGTCAGACACGACTTAGTAACTAAGCAACAACAAACAGATCTTCACATTTAGAAAGGGATGTGAAAGTCACTGAGTCGTGTCCAACTCTTTTTGAACCCCAGTCCATGGGATTCTCCAAGCCACAATACTGGAGTGGGTAGCCATTCCCTTCTCCAGGCGATCTTCCCAACCCAGGGACCGAACCCGGGTCTCCCACATTGCAGGTGGATTCTTTACCAGCTGAGCCACCAGGGAAGCCCAGACACATTTAGAAAACCAGGACCCAAACTGGGCACAAACAAGTCTCTTGATGTCTTGTTTCTATGAGACCTCATCACCTGAGCTTCTGTAAGTCTTTAGGTATCATCAAAGCAAGGTGTTGGCCCTACAGCCGGAGGCCTGGTACTCGGGAAGGTTGCGGTCAGCCACGGCGAGTCTCTGGGATGTTAGCTTCCTGTCATGAGCCAAGAAGCTCATTCACCACATGAGATAATGTTGTGACCCGTGGGTGCTGACTCCCAAGGCTTCAACAAAATTATTCACTCCTATTCAAATGCTGGTAGCTCAGACAGTAAAGAATCCGCCTGCAATGCAGGAGACCCAGGTTCAATCCCTGGGTCAGGAAGATCCCCTGGAGGAGGTCATAGCAACCCAATCCAGTATCCTTGCCCACAGACAGAGGAGCATGGTGGGGCTACAGTCCATGGGGTTGCAAAGAGTCAGACGTGACTGAGCAACTCACGCTTTCACGCTATTCAAACGTACTCATATTTGCCGGGGTCCAGCCCCGGTGGAGTCAGGGGTTTCGAAGGGGAGATGGAATCGGCGATCAGGAAACAACAGCTTATTTAAACGTTAATTAAGGATATAAAGAGTAATAGAATAAGGATAGCTCAGTGAGGAAATTCAGTGGAAAAAAGAGGCTGAATAATTCAGCCAGAAGGTGAGAGAAGAAACGACATGGGGGTGAACAAGGCCCGCACTTTATTTTCCAAAGTAGTTTTTATACCTTAAGTTGTGCATAGAGGATAATGGGGGAAGGGGTAGAGTCATGCAGTAAGCCAGGCTTTCTTCCTGCAAACTTATCATATGCAAAAGTTTAGGTGATTTGCGTCATCTTCTGGCCAAGAGGCCTGTTAACATTTTAAGACCCTTTCTTCAGAAAACTTATTTTTCTCTAAAGGTGATTAGTCAAGCGCCACCCTCCAAAAGCATTAGATAAAGTTGCATTCCTACGGAGCAAAGGTGTGATGGGCTATATCAAGACAAAGAATTAACTCAAGGGTCCAAGGTTACAAATATTGCCAGGGACACAGCAGGTAAGGGATATGGAGACTTAGCAGCAAACATTGGCCCAACAAGTGAAAAACCCTTCACCAATACAATTTCTAATCAATCTTTTAACTACTCAAAGGAATCTGTGTTTAGACAGTTTAGAACATCTCCTGCCTCTCACAGTTGGGAGGCTCTGAACAATCACATGTGGCTGGAAAAACCTATTCAGGCAGGCTAGAGGACTTCCAAAGGAGTTTGTAGGTTGAAACACTATCACACCCAGAAATATTATTAACTGGAGCTATAAGTTAACTCTTTTTTCAGAGAGAGGTAGTGGGGGACAGCCCCCCGTAAAGTCAGAGGTGTAGGTGAGAGCACAAAGCAGAAAGTAGGCAGACTCTGGTTTTGGGGGTAGATGCTCGAGAATTTCCAGGGGGACTCCTGAGGCTCAATCCCGCCTTTGCGTATGCCCAGCCTCCTTCCTCATGACCTTTGCCACGGGTGGAGCTCCTGCTCCCGGCACATATTGCAGCGTAAAAAGCCAGAAGCAAGGTAGCCAGGAGGGGCACTCAGCTTAGGTAGACAGATTCCCACCGACACTCAAGGTCCAGGTACACAGAACCCCTCATAGCACCCAGCTTCCACTCCAGTCCATTGACAACCAACCAGAGGGCTCCAGCATGTCCTCCACTCCTGTTTCTGCAGAACGATTTCTGTATTGCATTCCTTTCTTTGCGGGGCTGCGTTGGGTCTTCATTGCTGAGTGCGGGCTTTCTCTCATTGGTGTTGAGCGTGGGCTTCTCTCTAGTTGTCTTGCACGGGCTTTTCATTGTGGTGGCTTCTCCTGTTTGCAGCTTTTTCGGGCCTCTAGAGCACAGGCTCAGTAGTTGTGGCACACGGGCTTAGTTTCTCCGAGGCCTGTGGGATCTTCCCGGACCAGTGATTGAAGCCGGGTCCCTTCCCTGCATTGGCAGACAGGTTCTTATCCACTCCACCACCACAGAACGATTTCAGTTGCATTGGTTTTGAAGGGGGGGGTGGCGCATGGAAGAGCAAAGCTGGAGGCTTCGCTCTGTGCACAGACAAAGGCCACCTGCCTTTTCAGTAAAGAAAGGAAGCTGCAGGGGTCAGACTCTCAGCCACTGCAGCCGCCCCCAAGGGTGCACCCTCGGGGGACTCAGGGTGGAGAAAACAGGAGACTGGCCCCAGAGCGCTGAGGTGCCCATCAAAGGAATGATTTCAATGAGCCCAGATTCTTGCAGCTTCCTAGACACAGAAAAGCCCTAAACCCATTCACTTGAGATGTTGCTATTTTGTGACCTGCACAGTAATCTTTTGATTTCGATTACATGCGTTTTAGGTTTGCCTGTTTTTGCAAAAATTCGTATACATCCTGGCCCCTCCCATACCTCTTTGGGACAGACCCTCCAAGCTCTCTGAGAGGCTGTTTCCTAGGCTATAGTCCTCAGTGAAGTCACCAAAGGAGATCAAACCAGTGCATCGTAAAGGAAATCCATCGTAAATATTCATTGGAAGGACTGATGCTGAAACTCCAATCCTTTGCCCACCTGATGCAAAGAGCCGACTCACTAGAAAAGACCCTGATGCTGGGAAAGATTGAAGGCGGGAGGAGAAGGGGACGACAGGATGAGATGGTTGGATGGCATCACAGACTCGATGGACCTGAGTTTGAACAAACCCCGGGAGATGGTGAAGGACAGGGAAGCCTGGCAAGAGTCAGATACGATTTGGCGACTGAACTGCAACAACAAAGTCATTAAATAAAACAGATTTTTCTACTTTTGAGTTGTGCGTTCTGTTTTTTCAATCGACTGCGGATGGCACAGAGCCATGACCAAATTCAAAGGAGGAAAAACAAATCGGAATTTGGTGGGCTGCATGGAAATCTATCTAGGTTTATATGGACCAGGTCATGGCCAGACCTGAGTTCTGAGCCCATGTACCTGGTACAGATAAACTGAAGAGATAAATGAAGAGTTCTAATATTTATCCCACTTCCTATTCCTCTATTTTCCAAAATAATGCACATGAAAATTAAATTATATTAGTTGTATAGGATAATAGGGTTTCCCCAGTGGCCCAGTGGTAAAGAATCCTGCCAATGCAAGAGACATGGGTTCGATCCCTGGGTCGGGAAGATCCCCTGGAGGTGGGCATAGCAACCCACTCCAGTATTCTTATCTGGAGAATCCCATGGACAGAGGAGCCTAGCGGGCTACAGTCCATGGGGTTGCAGAGAGTCAGACAGGACTGAGCAACTGACATGTATAATTATGTATATTGAATACATTTGGTTATATTTATATAAAAACATATAAATATATATATATGATTTTAGAAACTAAGAGAGAATAAATATATATGACTTCACACATTGCTCCAAAACTGAGATAGAATCAATTCCTGCTGTTTTGTCTTCCATAACATGTCAGATCTTAGTTCCCCAAAGTCGCACTCCCCCTGCATTGAAAGGCGAACTGTTAACTCCTGGACCATCAGGAAGTGTCAATTCCTGCTGTTTTAAACTACCAGCTTTGGGGTGTTTTATTACAACAGCCCCTGGAAACAAACACCCCACCTAGACATTTTAGCAGAGAGAAATCTCACAGAAATACACGCATAAGCTATGAGTTCCCCAATGGCTCAGCGGTAAAGAACATGTCTGTCAATGCAGGAGACACGTATTCGATCCCCGGGTCGGGAAGATCCCCTGCAGGAGGGCATGGCAACCTACTCCAGTATTCTTGCCTGGAGAATCCCACGGACAGAGGAGCCTGGCAGGCTGAAGTCCATCGGGTCGCAAAGACTTGGACACGACTAAGCAACAACTCAGGCGTAGCTGCCTAATAGAATATACGTTGGTGATTTAAGTGCTTGTGAGGAGAAACAGAACAGTCCGAATACAGATTTCTCTGTGTTTCCTGGGAGCTGCTTGCAGCAGGAGGCGAGGGGGACGGGCGTGTCCGGGCAGGTTTGCTTTGGAAGCCTTTCGGGCGTGGTTTCCAAACCTCTCCAAGAAAGCCTAACCCGGACTTCGAAGCTGGCGGGGAAATGGTGCTGTGATTCCAGATGGCTCCAGAGCTGTGCAAGCCGCACATGTTAACTGTTAAGTCTAAGGAAACGGGGAGCCCTTACCTGGATCCCACTGGACCCATGCCCAAAAGACGGCTGGAGGGTGCTTACCACACAAAGCAAGGGGAGAAGCCCGCATACCCCGCAGCGGGCACAAACCTCTTTTTCTTTTGCGTTCTATGCTCATTCACTAATATTCCTCTTAGGAAGTGTCAACTGAAGCAAACAAAAAAAGCACAGCCTGAGAGTTGTGACTTAACATTTTCCTTGTTCTGTCCTTCAGTCGTATCCGACTCTTTGTGACCCCATGGACTCCAGCACACCAGGCCTCCCTGTCCATCACCAACTCCCGGAGTTTACTGAAACTCATGTCCATCGAGTCGGTGATACCATCCAGCCATCTCATCCTCTGTCGTCCCCTTCTCCTCCTGCCTTCAATCTTTCCCAGCAGCAGGGTCTTTTCCAATGAGTCAGCTCTTCGCATCAGGGGGCCAAAGTATTGGAGTTTCAGCTTCAGCATCAGTCCTTCCAGTGAATATGCAGGCCTGATGTCTTTAGAATGGACTGGTTGGATCTCCTAGCTGTCCACGAGACCCTCAAGAGTCTTCTCCAGCACTACTGCTTACATAGCATCTTTTCTAATCGATTTATCACTTGTCCTTTCGAACGTAAAGCGTTCCTCACTGTGACAGCTGCAGGCATTTGGGACCGCAGTTGGCGGGCAGTCTCAGGGGCTCTCCGTGAGAATGAAGGTGGTTCTCTCACCAGATGGTGTGGTAGGACCCGAGTTCTGTTCAGAGCAGCTTACGATATGCCTCGTCAGTAGAAGCCTGCAAGAGCTTCTTGAACTGAATTCCTGTGTCAAGTCCAGATTTGATCTGTGCGTGCTAAGTCACTTCAGTCGTGTCCGACTCAGTGGGACCCCATAGAGGGTAGCCCCACCAGGCTCCTCCATCCAGGGTGTCTCCAGGCAAGAATACTGGAGTGGGTTGCCATGCTCTCCTCCAGGGGATCTTCCCGACCCAGGGATGGAACCTGGGTCTCCAGCATTGGCAGGCAAATTCTTCACCGTCGGA
This sequence comes from Bos indicus, assembly GCF_029378745.1. NCBI lineage: Eukaryota > Metazoa > Chordata > Mammalia > Artiodactyla > Bovidae > Bos > Bos indicus. The sequence continues at coordinate 150,867,299 of NC_091789.1, forward strand.
ACCACGTGGGAAGCCCTGCCAATGCACACGGAGTATAAATACCCCACCTCCCACACCTGTCCCCAGATCACCCTGGGAAATCATTTACACTGTTTCTCATAACATCACCACGATATTACCCTCCCCAGTCACCTTGACGGGGCTGGCTCGGTAATTCCTCCCGCTCCTTGGCCAGTTTCTGTCCTTGTGTGACCTCCCCGGACTTTGCCCAAATTTGCCCAAGTTCACGCCCATCGAGTCTGTGATGCCATCCAACCATCTCATCCTCTGTCGCCCCCTTCTCCTGCCTGTAATCTTTCCCAGCATCAGGGTCTTTTCCAGTGAGTCAGGTGTGATATTTGGGCTAACTCCGGGAGATGGCAAAGGGACAGGGAAGCCTGGTGTGCTTCGGCCCTCGGCGGTCGCGAAGAGTCGATCACGACTTGCTGACCGAACAGCAAACGACCTCCGTACCTACTCTGCTAGAGCCCCCTGTCCCAGCCTGCGTGCAGCTCACAACCCAGGCTGAGTTTCTGGAAGCAGGACGGTGGAGACGGGATGCGTCCACCTGCTGTGTCGAGAACAGTCTATGATGATGCTGGAGACGGAGATGGCCCGTGTTGCGTACAGAGGACGTCTGAGCAGAGAGGCTGGTACTTTGAGCATCCCGGAGATGGAGGCGGGTAGGGAGAAGCACCCTCTCTGGGGCTTTGATGAGCCACATGCATACACGGAAGGAGTATGTGTGCTTGTCTGGCCTTCTCCTCCCCTCCCCCCCCCCCGGAGCTTCTCCGGTTCCCGATGACTCCGTGTCTTCTCACTTTGCCATCTCCGCTTCTCCGCCTTGACACCCGTCACCGCGGTCTGGCTCACTGACACCATCTCACCATTGAAGGCTTTTGTGGAGCGTGGCGGAGGCGTCAGACACTCAGCCAGGCACCGGGCAGACAGAAATGAGCCCTTGCCGGAGCCCCAAGGTGTGATGAACAGATGCCAGAGATCATCGGGATGTGCAGTAAAATGGTACCAAGTCTGTCTCCTGTGAGCGTGAGTTTGGGGAAACAGAACTTGTCAGTCTTTGCTGAGGAGTGGGGTTTGTTTTTGTTTTTTGAACTTTTTATTTTGTATTGGGGGAGAAGGAAATGGGTAGGTGCTGCAATATTCTGGCCTGGAGAATCCCATGGACGGAGGAGCCTGGTGGGCTACATGGGGTCGCAAAGAGTCGGACACGACTGACCGACTAACACTCTCAATGTCACACTTCCATTCTCCCCCAAACTCCCCTCACATCCAGGCTGCCACGTGACACTGAGCAGAGTTCCCGGTGCTGGACAGCAGGTCCTTGCTGGTTCTCCATGTTAAATACAGCAGTGTGTCCATGTCCATCCCAGACTCCCTGACTATCCCTTCCCCCATCCTTCCCCCTGGTGACCAGAAGGTTATTACAGAGTATTGAGCAGACTTCCCTGTGCTGCCCAGGAGGTCCTTGCTGGTTCTCCACGTGAAATACAGCAGTGTGTCCATGTCCAGCCCACACTCCCTATCCATTTACCGTGTCTTTCCCCGCTGGCAACCGTAAGTTCGTTCTCTAATAAGTCTGTGAGTCTCTTTATGTTTTGTAAGTTCATTTGTCTCATTTATTTTTACAGTCCACATATAAGGGATTTTATGTGATATTTCTCCTTCTCTGTCTGCCTTTATGAGTAGTTTTTTTTAATTTTTAATTTTACAATAAGGGCTTTATAGTATAGTGATGGTTTTTGCTGTACGTCAGCATGAATCGGCCATAAGCATACACATGTCCCCTCCCTCCTAACTTCCCCCATCTCCCTTCCCACCCCACCCTTCCAGGTTGTCTGAGAGCACCAGATTTGGGTGCTCTGCTTCATATATCAAACTCCCACTGGCCTGTTTGAAGTATGGTTCACTTAAAATATTCTTAGTCTCAGGTGTGCAGCAAAATGATTTAGTTATATGTGAATCAGTTCAGTCCAGTCGCTCAGTGGTCTCCGTATCTTTGTGACCCCATGAATCGCAGCACGCCAGGCCTCCCTGTCCATCACCAACTCCCGGAGTTCACTCAGACTCATGTCCATCGAGTCGGTGATGCCATGCAAACATCTCATCCTCTGCCATCCCCTTCTCTTCCCACCTTCAGTCTATACATGAATATATACGTATATTTTTTGGTTCTTTTCCATTATCGATTATTAATAAAGTTCCCTGTGCTTTACTAGTAGGTTGTTGTTTATTTTACATATACTAGTGTGTATCTGCTAAATCCAACCTCCTAAAGTCACCCCCTCCTGCCCCTCTGGGGACCATAAGTTTGTTTTCTATGTCTGTGAGTCTGTTTGTGTTTTGTAAGTCAGCTCACTTGTACTGCTTTTTAGAGTCTACATATAAGTGATACATTTGCCTTCCTCTGAGTCACTTCAGTCAGTGGGATCATCCCTGGGTGCAGGCATGCTGCTGCAAATGGCATGGCTTCCTTCCCCTTTTTATGGCTGCGTAATATTCCATTGCGTATATGTACCACATCTCCTTGATCCATCGTCTGTCGCTGGACACTTGGGTTGCTTCCACGTCCTGGCTGTTGTAAATAGTGCTGCAGTGAGCAGTGGGGTGCGTGCATCGTTTTGAATTAGCGTTTCCTCTGCATGTGTGTCCAGGAGCGGACTTGCTTGATGGATTTTTAGTGTTTGGAAGAACCTCTGTACTCTTCTGCATAGTGGCTGTGCCGTGTTCATCACCATCATCAACGTTTACAACCATTACCACTTTCATCACCATCACCAGCCTCACCGGCATCAGTATTATCACCATTACATTCACCACCATCATCATTATCACCGCCGTCATCCTCACCACCATCGTCGTCAGCGTCGCCGCCATGACGCCCACCATCATGACGTCATGACGTCACGACGTCTGTGTCGTCATGACGCTCGTCGTCGTCATGACGCTCACCATCTTCATCCCCGTCACCCTGCCCATCCGCGCCGTCACGGCCGTCATCACGAGGTTCGCCATCAGTGAGGCCACCGTCGCCTCCGTCAGCATCGTCACCTCCGTGATGACTCACATCATGATCGCCACCGTCACCAGCAGGCTCACCGCCGCCCTCCACGTTGCCACCAGCACCGCGCTCACCGTCGTCCCCCCCGTCACGCTCACCGTCGTCCCCACCACCACCGTCAGCGTCATCACGTCCACCGTCACCTCCTCCACCGTCATCACCAGCAGCACCGACACCATCATCGCGTTACAGAAGTTGAGCCTCGCTCACGGTCACGGAGCTGACACCGTCACTCACACACAGACCTTCCAACGCAAGGCTCTCTCTTCCCATCCGCGTACCACGTGCCAGAAGCCGTCCTTCAAAGACAGACGCAGCGTGCCCTTTCCTCTCCTCGTCTTCTCCCTACTTGCCCCTGGAATGGGGATCCACCCCCTGGACCACAAGGATACGGACCATAACTCAGGGTGTGGGAGCAGGGAAATGCAAGAACCCTGCTTTCTGAGGACTGACACCAGCCCTGGACTGCTCCTCGGGTGACCTTTACATGCGACAACGTCACATTCCCCCCATTTTCCAGCACTGCTGTTTTCAGCCTTCTCCTCCTGCCAGCCCGAATCCTGCTGCAGCCTTCAAGCTCCACAGACCCTGTAAACCACCCCCCGGTCCCCCTCCCCATTCCTGCACACACGCCCAACCCTCCATCCTAACTACTCTGCAGGCAGCTCAGCCATTTTCGTAATCTGATTTGCTTTTGATCGATGTCGGGAAGAATAAAAGCAGTGGGTTCCCAGGGCAGACCTGGACCAGAACCATCAAGGTGCATCAGGTGAAATCGCTGAGGATACATGTTTGAAAAGTGTTGGCTTATCGTGAGAGATGTCTGGGACAGCTCTTAACACAGGATTTTGTAAAAACCCAATATATTCCAAAGTGCACCTCTTTCCACCTCTGGCCCAGATCCATCCAGCAAATAAGGGAGGTCTTTCCTCTTTGATCCTTCATCCCAATTTGATCATCACCGATAAATGAGATCAAAGCTTCCAGACCCTCATGTCTTAGAGCCTTCTGGGAAAGTGAGTGTTGAGCCATCATCAGAGTGCAGCTGGATGTCAGCATGGACAGCTCAGTGTCACATGGGCATCACTGCCTTTCAGCCTTGCCCTGCCAGGATTTCACAGTCCTTGCATGTGGCTTGGGAGACACAGCTCTAGGAGGAACAGTGATCCTAGGAGTGAGTCTAGCATCGCGGGGCATTTTTCTGACACAACGAGATGCTGATTGTCAGAGATAGTAAGGCTCAGGGCTCGAGAGTGGTTTCTGTCCCAGAGACAAGCTTTTCTCTATATTTTTTGAACTATACAGCAAAGAATCTGCCTGCAATACAGTAGACGCCGGTTCAATCCCTGGGTCTGGAAGACCCCCTGGAGGAGGGCAACTCACTCCAGTTTTCTTCCCTGGAGAGTCCCATGGACAGAGGAGCCTGGTGGGCTATACATTCCACAGGGTCGCAAAGAGAGACAACTGAGTGAGTAAGCCTTTTACCTTTCAGGGCTCAGGGCTGGACAGTGGTGTCTGTCCCAGGGAGAGGTTCTTTTCTTCAGTTGAAGTATAGTTGATTTGCAATCGTGTGTTAGCTCCATGTGTCCAGCAGAGGGACTCAGTTATTGTTTGCAGATTATTTTCCTTACATGTTTTTATAAAATACTGTTGTTGTTCCCTGTGGCTTCCCTGGTGATGCTAGTGGTAAAGCACCAGGCTGCCAGTGCAGGAGACATAACAGACTCAGGTTTGATCCCTGGGTCGGGAAGATCCCCTGGAGGAGGGCATGGCAACCCACTCCAGTATTCTTGCCTGGGGAATCCCATGGACAGAGGAGCCTGGCGGGCTGCAGTCCATGGGGTCACAAAAGAGATGGACACAACTTAGCTACTGAAGCAACAAACATTTTTGCTCACTGTCAGTGGGTGGGATCTTAGTTCCCTGCCCAGGGATGGAACCCCAGCGCCCTGAAGTAGATGTGAGGAGTCTTAACCACTGGACCCCTAGGAACCCCAGTCGGTCCTCGTTGATTGCATTGTTCATTCCACTACATAAAGTCTCTGTTCATCCCCAAATCCTGATTTACCTCTTCCTCAGCCCTTTCCCCTTTGGTAATCATATTTGTTCTCTATATCTACGAGCTTGCTTCTGTTTTGTAGATTTGTCTTATTTTAGATTCTACATGAGTGATAATGTGTATTTGTCTTTCTCTGTCTGACGTACTTCACTTACTGTGACTCTGTCTAGGCTCATCTACATCGCTGCAAGTGGCACCATTTAGTCCTTTTTTTATGACTGCGTAATATTGCACTGTGTATATATGTACCACATTTTCTTTATCCGTTCCTCTACTGGTGTACACTTAGGTCACTTCTACGTCCTGGCTATTGCAAATAGTGCTGCTGTGGAAATAGGGGTGCATGTGTCTTTTTGAACCATAGTTTTCTCCACAAATATGCCCAGAAGTGGGATTGCTGGGCCATATTGTAGCTCCGTTTTTAGTTTTTGGAGGAACCTTCATGGTTTTCTCCATCATGGCTGCACCAGTTTAGATTCCCACAACACTGCAGGAGGACTGCCTTCTCCCCACACCCTGGGAGGGACCATCTTGATATCACCAAGGCGAGCTGCAGTCTATCTGTGACCCAGAACACGGCCCTGAAATTCTGAGAAAGCGCAGAGCTGATGTTGTTGGGGAAACAAAACCCTCAGTTTGTAGGATGTTTATGCAAAATGCCAGCTGGGAAATACATGGAAACAGTTCTGTCACTGACCTTCCAGTGGCCAGGACGGCTCATCAGAAATGCCTGGAGAGCTGGCTCTGCATTGACTCCTAGCAAGGGCTGTGTGCAAAGCCGGCTCAGTGTTGACCAGAAAGAGACATCTGGGTCTTTCTGCCAAAAATTCAAATTAGTCTTGCAAACAGCAAGGATTTAATCCTGCCCAAAGAAAATGGGATTAAGGGAATAGCATTGCAGAAAATGCTACTGGAAAAAATTTCAGAAGATGGAGCACAATCCTTGTATTTATTTTTTATGTGGATGTTTTATTTTATATTAGGGTACAGCTGATTTAAAAAATGTTGTGACAGTTGCAAGTAGACAAGCAAAGGGACTCAGCCATATGTATACATGGATCCATTCTGCCCAAACTGCCCTCCCATCCAAGCTGCCACATGACATTGAGCAGAGTTCCCTGTGCTGTCCAGCAGGTCCTTGCTGGTTCTCCATGTTAAACACAGCAGTGTGTCCATGTCCATCCCAGACTCCCTAACTATCCCTTCCCCATCCTTCCCCCCTGGGAACCGTAAGGTTATTACAGAGGATTGAGCAGAGTTCCCTGTGCTGTCCAGCAGGTCCTTTCTGGTTCTCCATGTTAAATACAGATGTGTGTCCATGTCCATCCCAAACTCCGTGACTATCCCTTCCCCATATCCTTACCCCCATATGTTCATTTTCTACATCTGTGAGTCTGTTTCTTTTTTGTAAGTTCATCTGTATTATTTGTTCTTGGTGATGGCTTAGTTTCGACCCCATGAATTGTAGCCCGCCGGGCTCCTCTGCCCATGGGGTTCTCCAGGCAAGCATACTGGAGTGGGTTGCCATTCCCTTCTCCATTTCTTCTTAGATTCCCCGTATAAGTGATGTCACGCAATACTTCCGCTTCTCTCTCTGACTTATTGGACCTCACTTCATATGATCATCTCTAGTTCCATCCACATTGCTGCAAAGGGCATTCATTCCTTTTCATGGCTGCGTAATATTCCATTGTGTCAATGTACCACATCTTCTTTCTCCATTCCTCTGTTGATGGACACTTGGGTTGCTTCCATGTCCTGGCTGCTATGAACACTAGGGTGCATGTGTCTTTTCAAATTATGATTCTTCTCTGGGTACCTGCCCAGGAGTGGGATGGCTGGCTCACACAGTAGTTCTGTCTTCAGTTTTTTAAGGAACCTCCATCGTGTTCTGCATAGTGGCTGCAACCAATTTACAACCCCTCCAACAGTGTAAGAGGCATTCCCTCTTTTCACTTGAATGTATTGTTTGCCCCACATACAGCTGCTCTGGGGGTTTGGGCTTCAACATATGAACTTTGAAGGGACCTGGACCGATGGACGTGAGTTTGAGCAAGCTCCGGGAGTTGGGGATGGACCAGGAGGCCTGGCATGCTGCGGTCCATGGGGTCGCAGAGAGTCAGACATGACTGAGCTACTGGACTGAACTGAAGCTGTCCGTAGCAGCAGGCTTGAGAGAGCCATGCAGGACTGTCAGAGCCCAGCACTCGAAGCTCAGCTCCGACCTCATTCCGTGACTCAGTGGGAAGCTCGCCCACCCCGCTGGGAACCTGCTGTCTCTAGGAGCCAACCCAGCCCCTCCCCGAGTCTGCAGAGCCTTCATGCCTCTCAGGTCCACTGCCCTGCTGTGCCCCTCAGCCCCGGTCCCCAGCCTCGCCACCCAGATCCCAGCTGCCAGGACCTGGCATGGACTTTAAAAAAACAAGTGCAACGTGAGAGCTGTGAGTTAAGTTTGACTTGGGTACGAAATGAGGACTGCGGCCGGGGAGACAGCACCTCAGACAGCTCTGAGAAACTGCTCCAAAGAGGCAGGGAGGGGAAAAGTTAATACAGATGTGATTTTGGTAAACGGGGGTGGTTTAGTCACTCTGTCATGTCTGACTCTTTGCGATCCCCTGGACTGCAGCCCGCCAGGCTCCTCTGTCCATGGTATTCTCCAGGCAAGAAGACTGGAGTGGGTTGCCATGCCCTTCTCCAAGGGATCTTCCCAACCCAGGGATCGAACGCGTGTCTCCTGCATTGCAGGTGGATTCTCTACCGTCTGAGCTACCAGGGAAGCCAAATGGGGAGTTTGTGCAATCAAAGGGGTAATATTTTGCAAAAAGGTTTCTGCTGATCTCATCGACTGTCGGGCGCTAGCGTGAGGACCTCCGCCCATGGCAAAGGTCATGAGGAAGGAGGCTCGACATACGCAAAGGTGGGATCGAGCCTCAGGAGTCCCCTTGGAAATTTTCGAGCACCTACCCCCAAAACCAGAGTCTGCCTACTTTACTACTTTGTGCTCTCACCTACACCTCTGACTTTCCGGGGGGCTGTCCCCCACCACCTCTTTCGGAGAAGGAGTTAACTTAGAGCTCCAGTTAATCAAAACTCCTGGGCATGACAAGAGTGTTTTAACCTACAAACTTCTCTGAAGGTTCTCTAGCCTTCCTGACAGGCTTGTCCGGCCACATGTGATTGTTCACAGCCTCTCAACCATGAGAGGCATGAGATGTTTTAAACCTTTTAAAAATAGGTTTTTTAGAGAAGTTAGAAAACTATTAGTATAAGTATAGTGGGCTGATTAAAAATTGTATTGGTGAAGGGTTTTTTATTTGTTGAGCCAATGTTTACTGTTAAATCTCTACATCCCCTGTTTTTATACACATTAATGAATATATGGAAAAAATAAGTATTAATCTTTGATATTAATCACGTTGGACCTTAAGCTAAGCAATTTTTTTCTTTAAATAAAACCCACTACACCCCCACCTTATAGGAATGTAACTTAATCTGGTACCTTCGGAAGGTGGCGTCTGTTTTAAAAATAATCACCCCTGGAAAAATAAGTGTTTTGGTTGACTGACCGCTGTCACAAGGAGAGGGTCATAAATTGTCAGCAGGCCCCCTGGCCAGAAGATGATGTAACACCCCTAAGACCTCTGTATGCATTTGTTTGAAGCACCTGACTTTGATAAAAGTCAGGACTGTTGACCCCACATGACTTTTGTATAACATCTCAGTGTATAAAAACAGCCTGAAAAAATAAAAAATGGGATCAGTTCCTCAAAAGACTGGTCTCTCCATGTCGTTTTTTCTCTCACCTTTTGGCTGAATCTGCATCTGAAACTTGGAGGCTCGTCAAGCCTACTAATTATGTCTGGGCTTCTAAGATCTGACCGAGGAGGCCTTAGTGTCTCCTCTCCTTTGGGAGAACGGGAGGACACCTGCGGCCTACGTAGGTGATGTAAATTCTTTGCCTTAGAATTTTATTAGCTTTCCACATAAAGCAAGTTATTCGGCCTCTTTTCTCCACTGAATTTTCCTACTGAGCTATCTTTATTCTATTACTCTTTATATCTCTAATTAATATTTAATTAAAGCTATTGTATCCTGATCGCAGAAGCCGTCTCTCCTTCAAATTTCCCTGGATCCCCCGGGGCTGGACCCCGACAAGTGGTGCCTGAACAGGGACTTCTTCTAGTCCCGAGGAATAGTTATCACTATTAATGGTTTCAGGGCTTCTCTAGGTAGGAGGAGATATGAGAACTGGCTTCTGAAAGAATGGGCTCCTGAAAATATCTATCTGAGGACCTGGCCTTCTACTGTCCGCCCTGAGGTCCCTTCAGGGGGTGTGGAAGGTCAACAGCTGCAGCAACACTTGGTCTAATCCTTGTGAAGTTAGATGGCCAGCATCTGTGGTAAGGGGCAGTTTGTACTTGACTCTGGCTTTGGTGACTGGGCTTCCCCAGTGGGTCAGTCGGTAAAAAATCTGCCTGCAGTGTGAGAGACCCGGGTTCAATCCCTGGTCTGGGAAGATGACCTGGAAGAGGAAGCGGCACCCCACTTCAGTATCCTTGCCTGGAGAATCCCCATGGACGGAGGGGCCTGGCGGGCTGCAGTCCATGGGATCTGAAAAGAGGCAGACACGAGTGAGTGACAGTCAATTTGGTGACTGAAGCTACCTCCTTAAGCCCACTGGCTACCGTGGAAGCAGGAGGTCAGTGCAGATTGGAATCCAGGCCCACCAGCCCCCCAGGGGAGGTGGACGAGGAGTCCCCTGGCCCCACGGCCAGCTGCTCCCACTGGCTTTACAGAACGCTGCGTTTCCTGAGCAGTAAAGTCTAACCCGCCCCACTGAGCTGCCTGGGCTGTCCGCAGCCCCCTCCCCAAATACCCGCTGAATCCCAGCCCACATTCTGCCTCCTGGGAAACCTCCCAGCCCAAGACCATCCATAGAGCTCCTAGAAAAATCAAACGTGCCCTGGATAGATACCCAAGAGGAGAAAAAAAAAAAAAGGCAAGCACACTGGGACGTCAAACTCCATCCACTCAGCACCCATGAGCAAAGGCAGCTGTATTAAGAAAAGTGTACAGAAAGAAAAAGTTGCCTCCACGTCACAGCTGTTGCAAACAGAGGTGCATTGAACGTTGCAGGCCGTGTCTCTCTTTTCAGCTTCCCGGGTGGCTCCAATGGTAAAGAATCTTCCTGCAATGATAGAAGACCTGGGTTCGATCCCTGGGTCGGGAAGATCCCCTGGAGGAGGGCATGGCAACTCAGTCCAGTATGATTGCCTTGGGGAATCTCCATGCACAGAGCAGTCCAGTGGGGGCTACAGTCAGGGGGGGGGGTCTCACAGAGTCAGACACGACTGAGCTCAAGCACAGATGTGTCTTTTTCAATTCTGGTGGATTTGGAGGAGAGGCTGTGACGGTTTGAGAGCGTGGCATTGAAACAGATACATTACCATGTGTTAACAAAAACCAACTGTGAGATTGCCCTGTGAGTGAATTTCCCCGGCCTCTCCTTGTGTTTTTTATCTTGTTCAAAGGAAATGCAGGTAAGTCTTGAGCTGGGGGTGATTTTCTCTTCTTTTGGGGGTTTACTCTGTAATTGCTTATTATTTATTAATATGTGATATTAATAATTATATTAATAATAAATGTAATAAATATTATTATATGACTATCACTGTCCACAGGAATACAGGATGCAAAATGTCTAATTCAGTCCCTTAAAAATCATTTTAGTATCTATTTCTGTTTGCTTTATTTATTGGGGGATGATTATAAATTTTAGCATCATTTACTCATTTTTATTGATTTATCTTTTAATTAAAAAATGTGTATCTGGTTTTATTTATATTCTACTACAGTGAAGAAAGCATATACATTTTACAGATAAGAAATATGACAATACTTTTTCTTTGTAAGCGTGCATTTCTGATTCTGTTCCTTTAACTTAACTATACATTAGGTTTTTCTCTCTATCCTGTTATATTTTAAAAAGTGTTGCCTTAGCTACTGTGATCACGTGTTTATTGAAGCCTAAACGGATTGAGCAGATTTGCTGCTTCTCAACCCTTTCAAAATATTTTTTTGAGTAAAAAATTAGTATTTGGTTTTATTTACATGCTGTTATAATGAGGGAAGCATATACATTTTACAAATAAGAGATATGCAGTTTTTCTTTGTAAGCATGAATTTCTTATTGTGTTTCTTTCACTTAATAATGTGTAAGGATTTTACTTCATGCTGTTATGTTTTAAAAATGTGGCCTGAGCTACTGTGATGACTTATATATTGAGCCCTAAACAGGTCACGTAGGTTTCCAAGTTTTCAGCTTCATATGAATGAAATGATGTCGCGCAGTTCCCTCAGTCTCCCCTCTTCTGTTAATATGTGTTAGCTCCTGCTGTACAGCAAAATGTGACTCGGCCACACGGTGTACATACATCCCTCCGTCTGGCATTTTTATTATTTTTAATTATTTAAAAATCGTTCTACAGTATTTTTCTCATTATAATCATTTTTCAAAGTCATTTTATCACTTAAACATTTCTTTTCATCTTTACTGTATCATCATTTCAAATTACTTTTTAAACATCGTTTTGTCACATTTGTCATTTTTATCGTATTAAATCTATTTTTAAAGCCTATTTCTATCAAAATCTTTTTACAGTCTTTTTCTCATTATAATCATTTTCAGTCATTTTATCGCTTAAAAATTCCTTTAAATCTTTGTATTGTCATTTCAAATCATTTTTTAAAAAATAATTTTATCAACATTTGTCATTTTTATCATATTAAATCTTTATTTTTTAAATACTCATTTATTTCTAATTTTTTTTTGCCAACCACGTGGCTTGTGGGGTCTTGCTTCCCCTACCGGGGATAAAACCCCTGGCAACTACAGTGAAAGCTCAGAGTGCTAACCACTTGAACGCCAGGGAAGACCCCATTCCTATTTTTAAATCATTTTTATGTCTTATATATTATTTTTAAACTTTTTTTGTTTTTTTTTTCCACTTTAAATCATTACCATTTTAATGTCATTTTAGCGTCTTTTGTCATCTTACTAATTTTTGAATGATTCTGATTTTTAAATCATGTTTGGCAACAGCTAATTGTTTGTTTCATCTTTTTGTATTGATATTTTTATCATTCCAGTTCACAGTCTAACCATATTTTTTGTCATTTTTATCATTTTGAGTCACAGTAATATTTTAAAATTGTTCTTTTTTAAACAATTAATTTCTTTAATTGGAGGCAGTTACTTTACAATATTGTATTGGTTTTGCCATACATTGACATGAATCTGCCACGGGTGTACACGTGTTCCCCATCCTGAACCCTCCTCCCTCCTCCCTCCCCATCCCATCCCTCTGGGTCATCCCAGTGCTCCAGCCCCGAGCACCTTGTCTCATGCGTCGAACCTGGACTGGCGATTCGTTTCACATATGATAATATACAACTTTCAATGCCATTCTCCCAAATCATCCCACCCTCTCCCTCTCCCACAGAGTCCAAAAGACTGTTCTATACATCTGTGTCTCTTTTGTGGTCTCCCATACAGGGTCATCGTTACCATCTTTCTAAATTCCATATATATGTGTTAGTATACTGTATTGGTGTTTTTCTTTCTGGCTTACTTCACTCTATAATAGGTTCCAGTTTCATCCACCTCATTAGAACTAATTCAAATGTATTCTTTTCAATGGCTGAGTAATACTCCATTGTGTATATGCACCACAGCTTATCCATTCATCTGCTGATGGACATCTAGGTTGCTTCCATGTCCTGGCTATTATAAACAGTGCTGCGATGAACACTGGGGTACACGTGTCTCTTTCCCTTCTGGTTTCCTCAGTGTGTATGACCAGCAGTGGGATTGCTGGATCATAAGGCAGTTCTATTTCCAGTTTTGCAAGGAATCTCCACACTTCTCCATAGTGGCTGTACTAGTTTGCATTCCCACCAACAGTGTAAGAGGGTTCCCTTGTCTCCACACCCTCTCCAGCATTTATTGCTTGTAGACTTTTGGATAGCAGCCATTCTGACTGGTGTGAAATGGTACCTCATTGTGGTTTTGATTTGTATTTCTCTGATAATGAGTAATGTTGAGCATCTTTTCATGTGTTTGTTAGCCATCTGTATGTCTTCTTTGGAGAAATGTCTGCTTAGTTCTTTGGCCCGTTTTTTGATTGGGTCGTTTCTTTTTCTGGAATTGAGCTGCAGCAGCTGCTTGTATATTTTTGAGATTAATTCTTCATCAGTTGCTTCATTTGCTATTATTTCCTCCTTTTCTGAAGGCTGTCTTTTCACCTGGCTTATAGTTTCCTTCGTTGTGCAAAAGTTTTTAAGTTTAATTAGGTCCCATTTGTTAATTTTTGCTTTTATTTCCTTTACTCTGGGAGGTGGGTCATAGAGGATCCTGCTGTGATTTATGTCAGAGAGTGTTTTGCCTATGTTCTCCTCTAGGACTTTTATAGTTTCTGGTCTTACGTTTAGATCTTTAATCCATTTTGAGTGTATTTTTGTGTATGGTGTTAGAAAGTTGTTCTTACCCTTACCAGTTCCTTTTATTCTTTTTGTATTTTTTAAATCATTTAAAAATCATCTTACCAATTTGTCATTTTTGATTCCTTCTTGTCCTTTAAAGAGCCTTATCGTTTAAACATCATTGTTATCAGTTTTGCACGTATATCATTTTGCATCATCGTTTGGGAATCAATAACTAAAGTGATGCATCAGTTGACGAGTCAATTTATTGCATCACTCTGTATCATTTGTGCCGAAGTGCAGCATGAGGAGGCTAACAGTGCAGCAGAGAAGGAAGAACAGCGCCCCCGCACCGCGATTCTTCCCCCTCCTCAAGCCCTGCACGCCCGCCTCCCTGAAATCAAACTTTTATGCTCCTTCCATCTTGCTGCCTCCTGCCCCCTTGACTCACAGACGCTGCTGCTTGCGCGTGAACCAGGTGAGCGGCCAGCAGAAAGCACGCCGACAGGACAGCCAAGGACACAGCATCGGGGAAGGACCCGGGCTGCTCAGGGCTCACGGGGCCCAGCGCCTGAGGGCCAGCGCCCAGGACCACAGCACGCGCGCGCACGGGTCATCCCGGGACGTCCGAGGCTCCTGGGGGGACGGGAGGCGGCGGGGGCGGGTTTAGGCGCAGGGGCCCTGGCGACCCGGGAGATGGGGCCGCGGGGGAGACACAGCCCCACCTCCATCCCCTCACTGTCTCTCTCTGCCTTCCCGCGGGGCTGACGTCCACCGTCGCCCGCCCGAGGTGAGCTCTGTGGGGCAGGGATGGGGGTGAACACGGAAGGCGGAGCAGCTGATGAGAACGCCGCTTGCTGTCTCCATCGCGCTCTCCACCGCCTGGACTCCCTGTCCACTCTCTGCTCACAGACGGGGGGACTCCTGGTGGACGTTCCTCTGCAGGCCACCCAGAGTCTGGTATTCCTTATTTTACTTTCTTATGGAAGCGTAATTTACAGCGTGGCTAGTTTCAAGTGTACAGCTAAGTACATCAGGAATACAGATACATATATATATTTTCAGATTCTTTTTTCCATTATATGTCATGACAAGATACTGAGTGGAGTTCGCTGTGCCATACAGCAGGTCCTTACTGCTTATTGTGTATGTATGTTCTTGTTCAGTGGCTCAGTCGTGTCTGACTCTTTGCGACCCCATGGACTGCAGCACGCCAGGCTTCCCTGTCCATCACCAACTCCTGGAGCTTACTCAAACTCACGTCCATTGTGTCGGTGATGCCATCCAACCAGCTCATCCTCTGTCATCCCCTTCTCCTCCCGCCTTCAGTCTTTCCCAGCATCAGGGTCTTTTCCAAGGAGTCAGTTCTTCGCATCACATGGCCAAAGGATTGGAGTAGAGTGTGTATGTTAATCTCAGACTCCTAAGTTTTCCCTCCCCATTTCCACTTTGGTAACCACGCGTTTGTTTGCTGTTTCACCAAGTCTGTTTCTGCTTCACAAATAAGTTCGTGGGTATTACTTTCCACTTATATTTCCACATATAAGTGGTCTGACATGGTATTTGTCTTTCTCTGTCTGGCTTATGTCACTTAGTGTGACCATCCCTAGGTCCATGGACACATAAGAATCTGCCCATGAACATTTCTCTGTAATCCACTCCGCTTTCGGTACGTGTATTTACTTTTTCTGTTGAAGCCATGAAATTAAAAGGCGCTTACTCCTTGGAAGGAAAGTTGTGACCAACCTAGATAGCATATTCAAAAGCAGAGACATTACTTTGCCAACAAAGGTCTGTCTAGTCAAGGCTATGGTTTTTCCTGTGGTCATGTATGGATGTGAGACTTGGATTGTGAAGAAAGCTGAGCGCCGAAGAGTGGATGCTTTTGAACTGTGGTGTTGGAGAAGACTCTTGAGAATCCCTTGGACTGCAAGGAGATCCAACCAGTCCATTCTGAAGGAGATCAGCCCTGGGATTTCTTTGGAAGGAATGATGCTAAAGCTGAAACTCCAGTACTTTGACCACCTCATGCGAAGAGTTGACTCATTGGAAAAGACTCTGATGCTGGGAGGGATTGGGGGCAGGAGGAGAAGGGGATGACAGAGGATGACATGGCTGGATGGCATCACCGACTCGATGGACGTGAGTCTGGGTGAACTCCGGGAGTTGGTGATGGACAGGGAGGCCTGGTGTGCTGCGATTCATGGGGTCGCAAAGAGCTGGACACGACTGAGCGACTGAACTGAACTGAATATACAGTCCCTGTGCTATGCAGAAAGGCCTTGTTGCTTATCTACTTTACATAGAGTAGTTTGTATCTGTTAACCCCAGCTTCCTAATGTATGCTTCCTGGTTGATAACCATAAGCTTGTTTTCTGTGTCTCTGAGTCTGTTTTGTAAATAAGTTCATTTGTATCATTTTTTTTTCAGAGTCTACTTGTAAGTCATATCACATGGTATTAGTCTGTCTGGCTTACTTCACTTAGTATGACCATCCCTAGGCCCATAGAGACCTAAGAATCTTCTCATGGACATTAATCTGTAATCCACTCAGCGTTTGTTACTTATTTTTAACTTTTTTATTGAACAGAGTCGATTTACAGTGTTGCTGGTTTCAGATGGACAGCCCAGTGATTCAGTTAGACGTATACATATGTATCTAATCTGTCTCAAATTCCTTTCCCATTTAGGTTGTTACATAGCATTGGGCAGAGTGCCGTGAGCTGTACACTAGGTCCTTGTTGGCAATCTGGTGTATATATATACTAGATTAAATCTGTTAATCCCAAGCTCCTCATTTATCCCTTTAGCAATCATAAGTGTCTTTCCTGTGCCTCTGACTCTTTTTCTGCTATGTGAGTCAGTTCCTTGGTCTCATATTTTACATTCCACATGTAAGTAAGAATGTCTCTCATATTCTGCATTCCACACATAAGTAACATCATCACTTTTGTCCTTGTCTTACTCAGTGTGACAGTCTCTAGATCCAGCATGGTGCTGCGAAAGCTATTATGGCCATTCTTTTTTTATGGCTGAGTAATATTCCATTGTCTTTATGTACCACCTCTCTTGCATTCACCTGCTGATGGGCACGTAGCTTGTTTTGCATGTCCTGGCTATTGTAAATAGCTCTCCTGTGAACAGCTGGGGTGCGTGTATCTGTTTTTGAATCAGTTTCGTCTGGGTCTGTGCTGAGGAGTGGGCTGGCGGGGTCACGTGGTGCCTCTCTCTTTATTTTTTTTTAAGGAACCTCCGTGATGTTCTCTGCCTCATGGCTGCACCAATTTCCATTCCCACCGACTCTGCAGGAAGGCTCCCTTCGCTCCCCGCCCTGGAAGGGACCGTCTTGAGCATCCCCGAGCTGAGCTGCACTCTGTCCGTGACCCGGAACTTGTCCCTGGAATTCCGAGAAAGTGCAGAGCTGAGGTTACCAGACAAGCAAAGCCCTTGGGGGTAGGATGCTTATGCCAAAGCTACCTGGGAAGCATGTGAAGATGGTTCCGCCCTTGACCTTTGACCTCTGCCCTTGACCAAGGAGCCAGGAAGACTCATCAGACATGTAGTAGGAGCTGGGTGTGGGCTGACTTCTGACAGGGCTGTGAGCAAAGCCAGCTCCATCTTTTAAGAAGATATCTGGGTCTCTACGCCAAAAACGCAAATCAGTCTTTCCAAGACCAGGGATTGAATCACTCCCATAGAAAATGAGATTAAGAAGGGAAAAGCATTTCAGAAAATGCTACTGGAAAAAAAGTCCAGAAGGCTCAGCATAATCCTTTGAAAAGATGCTTTTACAGGAATGTGATGAGGGGCGTGTGTGAAAGTGAAAGCGTGAGTCACTCAGTCGTGTCTGAGTCGTTGCGGCCCCATGGACTGTAGCCCGCCGGCTCCTCTGTTTGTGGGATTCTCCAGGCAGGAACATTGGAGTGGGTTGTCATTTCCTTCTCTAGGGGATCTTCCCTACCCAGGGATCAAACCTGGGTCTCCTGCATTGCAGGCAGACGCTTTACCATCTGAGCCACCAGTGCGAGAGCTTTATTGTATAATTACAGACCGGGAGCCAGAGAAATCATGAGAGTTAGTAGGGTATGCTCTGGGCGAACTTAAAAGATGCTCTAATTCCAAGAGAAACACATACAACACGTAAAAATGTCAGCCTCCATGTAGTTGCAACGTTATATTAACATCACTGTGCGTTCCCTCCTCGGTCAGTGAGATCCTCCTTTCTCTCCAAGAGTCTCTGACTTCCCAGCAGCTTCATCATCTGAGAACGCACAGGCGTGGGCATTCGTCAGCAGAGGCGGCCCGGACAGACACCCCACGGGGGCACAGGTATCCCAGGTGGGACTGGGTCGGGGGCTGCGAGATGCCGCCTGGTCTCTGTGTCCTGATACAGCATTGAGAGAGACAGAGAACCAGAGACAGAGGGGCATGGGGAGAGAGAGAGAAGTCTGGAGAGAGAGAGAGAGAGAGAGAGAATTGGAGAGTCAGAGAGAAGCAGAGACGGAGAGAGACAAGGACGCCAAGGACAGACAGATGCACATGGAAACAGCCTGGCAGAGACAGAGAGAGATGGGGGGAGCGATGGAGACAGTGAGAGAGAGGCAGAGATCAAGAGGCAGAGGTGGAGAAACAGAGAGTAAGAGAAGGGGAAATAGAGGGAGATGCAGAGAAGAGACGGACGGACAGCGGGTGGGTAGAGCAGTAGAGAGAGACGCAGAGACAGAAAGACAAGCAGAGAGAGAGAGATGCAGAAAAGCAGAGAGAGAAGGAATCAGGGGACCAGGCCTAAATAAATTATATACAGACACACAGATATATATACAGAGAGAGAGAGAGAGTCAGACAGAGGAGGAGACGGAGAGAGGCAGAGAGGCGGGGAGAGGAGACAGGCAGAGAGAGAGACAGAGAAGCTGAGAGACAGGCAAGCAGAGAGAGAGATGGAGAGGTCGGAGTGGAGAGACAGAGAGTGACAGAAGGAGCCAGAGGCAGAGACACGGGCAGACGGAGAGTCCCCGAGAGGCGGGGAGAAACTGAGATAAAGAGGCAGCGATGGACACAGAGAGAGAAGCAGAGACAGAGACACAGGCGGAGACGCAGAGAGACTGAGAGAAGCACAGAGACAGCCCAAGAGGGGGAGAGAGAGCGTCAGGGAGACAAAGCAGAGAGACAGGAGGAAAAGGTGGGAGAGACGCAGTCGGACGGAGAAGGAGAGAGAGACCCGGAGAAGCAGGGAGACGAGAGAGAGACCAGACAATCAGAGGTGTGGGAAGAGAGGCGGAGAGTCAGGGAGACAAGAGAGAGACAGAGAGAGGCAGAGGCAGAGAAGGAGAGAGAACCGGACAAACAGGAGCAGAAAGAGAAACAGAGAGTGAGGGAAATGAGAGAGAGAGACAGAGTCACAAGCAGCAAGGCAGAGACAGGCAGGCATACAGACAGCACACAAAGAGACAGGGAGAGGCAGAGGGGGGGGGGGGGGACAGACAGAGAGACAGAGAGGGAGGCAGCAGAGTATTTGAGAGAGACAGGTCAGAGATGCAGGAGAATGTCAGACGGAAAAGAGAAGCGTAGACAGACGTCAGGGGAGACAGAGAGAGATGCGGAGAGACAGAGAGTGATGGACACAGAGAAGCAGAGGCAGAGACTGACAGAGAGACAGACGGAAGCAAAAGCAGACACAAGAGACACAGAGCACGGAGTGCAGAGAGAGACACAGAGAGAGGGAGATGGAAGACTCAGAGAGAGAAACGCAGAGACGGAGAAGACTGAGCATCAGAGAGATCTGGGAGGGGCAGAGACGCAGAGAGGCGAGCAGAGACAGAGACAGCCACGCAGACGGCGGAAAAGAGGCTAGAGGAACAGGAGCAGAGCCTCAGAGGCATCGAGACAGAGCGAGCGAATCGGGGGGAGATGGAGCAGAGGGGAGAGAGGCGAGCAGAGAGACAGACAGAGAAGCAGAGAGATGGGGACAGAGACACAGAAGCAAGGAGACACAGCGGAGAAAGGAGCCATCCACAGACCCAGAGAGAGAGAGATGCAGAGAGGCAGACAGACAGACAGGAGAGCGGAGAGAGCGAGATAAACAGAGAGAGGAGGACAGCCAGACACAGAGACGCAGAGAGAGAGAGATGCAGAGAGGCAGACAGACAGATAGGAGAGCGGAGAGAGCGAGATAAACAGAGAGAGGAGAGCCAGACACACAGACGCAGAGAGAGAGAGATGCAGAGAGGCAGACAGACAGACAGGAGAGCGGAGAGAGCGAGATAAACAGAGAGAGGAGGACAGCCAGACACAGAGATGCAGAGAGAAGAGGCTAGAGGCAGCAGAGACTCAGAGGCATCGAGACCGATGGAGAGAATCGCGGAGAGACAGAGCAGAGGGGAGAGAGGCGAGCGGAGAGACAGAGAGTCAGAGGGACAGAAGGTGAGCGAGATGCAGAGACAGTGAGTCAGATGCCGGCAGAGACAGAGAAGCAGAGAGACAGACAGACATGTGAACAGAATGACGGAGGCGAGCGGAGAGACAGAGTCAGAGGGACCGAGCGAGAGAAGTGTAATCTCGCAAGACAGAGAGGGCCGAAGAGCAGAGCTAAAGACGGGGGGAGACAGACAGGCAGACGGAGAGTTAGAGAAGCAGACAGACAGACGGAAAAGACATGCAGAGAGACAGAGTCAGAGAGAGACACAGACAGACAGTGAAGGAGACAGGGGGTCAGAAGGGAGAAACAGAGATGGACACAGTGAGACAGACAGAGGAGACAAGAGTCAGACAGAACAGCAGTGAGCGAGATGCAGAGAGAGACACAGAAGCAGAGAGACCGAGGCGTGAGCAGAGTGACGGACGGAAGCACAGAGGTAGAGGGACCGTTCTCTGCGGAGAGGGAAGCAGAGACAGAAGCAGAGACACTCACAGGAGAAGAGAGACGGAGAAGCTGAGAGACAGACACACAGTCAGAGACACAGAGAAACAAGGATCCAGAGAGACACAGTCAGACAGGGAGATACGGAGACCAGCAGACAGAACCTGACAGAGCCGGAGATACATGCAGAGATAAAGAAGCCGACAGACAGAGGGAGGCAAAAGCTGAAACCCAGAGCTCCCCGAGACGGGGAAAAAAAAAATGCAGCCACATGGGGACGTGAAACTGCGTCCCCTCAGCACCTGCCAGAGAACGCATCGATTTTTTTTTTCTTTTTACATTTATGTTCTTTATTTTTTTATCAAAGGAAAATTGCTTTACAGAATTTTATTGTTTTCTTTCTTTTTTGCATTTATGTTCTTTTTTAAAAAAAATTATTTTCTGATTGAAGGATAATTGCTTTACAGAATTTTGCTGTTTTTGGTCAAACCTCAACATGAATCAGCCATAGGTAAACATATATCCCCTCCCCTTTGAACCTCCCTCCTATCTCCCGCCCCAACCCACCCCTCTAGGTCTATACAGAGCCCCTGCTTGACTTTCCTGGGCCCTACAGCAAATTCCCCTTATTTAAAAATAAAAAAAGAACAACCTGGTCATTAGCGATCAGAGCTTTGCAACTGGGTTGAGCGCTTAAGAGAACGTTCTGGAAGATGAGGCGTACTCACAGATGGTGTGGAGATGAGAGAGGCCCCAGAGCAGACCCTGCAAGGGCTTTGGTTTTGTGACTTAGCTTTGTGTCGAAGGAGTGGATGCGGGAAGGTGTGAGCGACCCCACAAGCTTGCTGGGCGTCTGGTGGAACCAAAGACAGCCATTTGTACAGAGGATCTGCTAAAGCCCCCATGCCCTGAAGAATGTGTTTGTTGGTGGTATTAAAAATAATACAGTTCAGTTCAGTCACTCAGTCGTTTCCGACTCTGCCACCCCATGGACTGCAGCACGCAGGCCTCCCTGTCCATCACCAACTCCCGGAGTTTACTCAAACTCATGTCCATCGAGTCGGTGATGCCATCCAACCATCTCATCCTCTGTCATCCCCTTCTCCTCCTGCCCCCAATCCCTCCCAGCATTGGGGTCTTTTCCAGTGAGTCAACTCTTCGCATCAGGTGCCCAAAGTATTAGGGTTTCAGCTTCAGCATCAGTCCTTCCAATGAATATTCAGCACTGATCTCCTTCAGAATGGACTGGTTGGATCCCCTTGCAGTCCAAGGGACTCTCAAGAGTCTTCTCCAACACCACAGTTCAGAAGCATCAATTCTTCGGCGCTCAGCTTTCTTTATAGTCCAACTCTCATAGCGGTACAAAATGATATAGTCCAGCTCTCACATCCATACAAAGTGATACATATATTTCAAAGTCATCACTCAAATTATAGTGGAAGAAGGACAGACTGCGGGCAAAGCACAAGACTAACTTTGTACCTTTTTCATGATCCTGATACAGGCGATAACACTGTTGTTCAGAAAGACCACCTACTGATGGGCATAATGGTGACCTGAAAAAGGCCCTTTCTAAACGAGAGAGGCAGCGCTTCCCTGGCGGTCCAGTGGTGCAGAATCCTCTGGCCAACGTATGGGACACAGGTTCAATCCCCTGGTGGGGAAGATCCCAGGTGCCTCCTGGCCAGAAACCCAGAACATAAGACAGAGGCAACATTGTAACAAATTCAAGAAAAGACTTTCAGAATGGTTTACATCAAAAAAAAAAAAAAAAAAAAACACCTTGAAAAACGTAAATAGTCCAATTTAAGGTAGGCAAACAATAGGAATGGGCATTTTCCCAGATCAAAGAATAGCCAATAAGCCAATGAGAAGATGTTCACTTCCAAGGAATTGCATAGCCAGCATGAGATAGCCCTCCACACACACTAGAGTGGCCATAATAAAAAAAAAGGGATTAACAAGTGTTACGGTGGAGAGAAATTGGAAACCCCATCGTGCTTGTCTGGATATAAAATTGTGCACCACTCTGGAAAACCACTTGGC
The DNA here is from genome assembly GCF_029378745.1 of Bos indicus. Classification (NCBI taxonomy): domain Eukaryota; kingdom Metazoa; phylum Chordata; class Mammalia; order Artiodactyla; family Bovidae; genus Bos; species Bos indicus. The sequence continues at coordinate 150,889,799 of NC_091789.1, forward strand.
ATAGGTTTTAACGTAGACTTACCGTGTGACCCAGCAATTCCATGTTTATTTCTGTACCCAAGAAAAAGGAACACGTGTCTACACAAAGACCTGTGCATGGATATTCATAGCCACATGACTCATAATAAAAAACAGAAACGACCCAAATACCCAACCACTGATGAATGGATTAGTAAAAGGTGCTCTGATTACCTCGTGAAACACTTTCAATAGAAGGAATGAAATGTCCACACAGCTGTGTTTAACATGGAGAACCAGCAAGGACCTGCTGGACAGCACAGGGAGCTCTGCTCAATACTCTGTAATAACCTTATGGTTCCCAGGGGGAAGGATGGGGGAAAGGATAGGGAGTTTGGGATGGATATGGACACACTGCTGTATTTAACATGGAGAACCAGCAAGGACCTGCTGAACAGCACAGGGAACTCTGCTCAATGCTCTGTGATAACCTTATGGTTCCCAGAGGGAAGGATGGAGGAAGGGATAGTTAGGTGGTTTGTGATGGACATGGACACATTGCTGTATTTAACATGGGAGATCCATAATTTTGTGAATATACTAAAAACCACTGAATTACTTTTGAAGAAAAGTACACGTACCCACCCCCCAATATTCATAGCAGCATTATTTACAATTAGCAAGACGTGGAAGCAACGTAAGTGCATCAACAGATGAATGGATGAAGAAGATGTGATATGTATATACAATGGAATACTCCTCAGCCATAAAAAAGAATAAGATAATGCCATCAGCAGCGACACAGATGGATGTAAAGAGTGTCATACTGCGTGAGTCACAGAAAGATAGACAGCATATGGTATCACTTATGTGGGGAATCTGAAAATGAAGATAAATGACCTTATCTGTGAAACACACACAGACTCACAGAGACAGAAAACTAACTTAAAATTATCAAACAAGAAAGGAGGGGTAAGTCAGGAATTTGTAACACACACACTACTTTGTATAAACTAGACTAATGGCAGGAACCTACTGTACAACCCGGGAAACTGTTCAATATCTTGTAATAATTTATACTGGAAGAGATTCTTAAGAAGTATAGAGTTGCCATTTCCTACTCCAGAGACTCTTGTCAAGTCAGGCATTGAACCTTCACCTCCTGCATTGGCAGATGAACGCTTTATCACTGCACTGTCTGGAAAGCCTATACACACACACACACGTGTACATCGAATTAAAAACCAGAGACATCACTTTGCCAGCAAAGGTCCACCTAGTCGAAGCTATGGTTCTTCCAGTAGTCATGTATGGATGTAAGAGTTGGACCATAAAGAAGGCTGAGCACCAAAGAATTCATCCTTTTGAACTGTGCTGCTAGAGAAGACTTGAGAGTCCCTTGGACTGCAAGGAGATCCAACCAGTCCATTCTGAAGGAGATCAGTCCTCAATATTCATTGAAAACATTGATGCTGAAGCTGAAGCTCCAGTGCTTTGGCCACCTGATGTGAATAGCTGACTCACTGGAAAAGACCGTGATGCTGAGAGAAGAATTGAGGGCAGGAGGAGAAGGGGATGACAGAGAATGAGATGGTTGGATGGCATCACTGACTCAATGGACATGAATTTGAGCAAGCTCTGGGAGATGGTCACGGACAGGGAGGCCTGGCATGCTGCAGTCTGTGGGGTCACAAAGACTCAGACACGACTGAGCGACTGAACAACAATCACTTATATGTGGAATCTTTAAAAAGTTACAAACTAACTAACAAAAGAGAAATAGATCCACAGAGAACAGACACCTTTGCCAAGAAGAAGGTGGGGGAGTGTACTGGGAGGTCTTGATTACACATGCAAGCCACTATACAGAGAATGGATTAAGCACAAGGTCTTTCTGTACAGCACGGGGAACTATATTCAATATCCTATCATAAAGCCTAATGGAAAACAATATGAAAAAGAATATATCCATACTGAAACACGCACGCACATATATAAAACTGAATCGCCTTGCTGTACAGCTGCAACTAACACACTATTATAAATCAACTCCATTCCAATAAAATCATTTTCTTTAAAGGGCATTTGGAAGAAGGAGCTGAGATGTCCCTGTACCAGCGTAATGCCCGTGGGTTGCTTAAAAACTCCAGAGACATAAAATTGTCTGTTGTTCAGTCACTCCGTCGTGCCTGACACTCTGAGGCCTCGTGGACCGCAGCACGCCAGGCCTCCCTGTCCATCACCAACTCCCGGAGCTTGCTCAAACTCACGTCCATTGAGTGGGTGATGCCATGCAACCATCTCAAGAGAGAATTAAAAGCCTGCTGCCTGGCACCGCACGTCAGACTATGCGACCCCGGATCCTCGAGCTGAGTGAGCACGTTGACGACCTTGAAAGGTCAGCCCCGTCTGCGTTTTTTTCCCCCCGGTGTCGTGGACGAGCGCCAGGAGGTCGGTGAAGCTCTCCGTGGAGGCATCCAGCTGCTCTCCCGAGACGGGTGTCATCATCGTTCCCTCGGGAAACGCATGGAGAAGGCGGCCTCCAGGATGCCAGGCACCTTCAGGACCGCGCTCAGCCCGGGGTTCGCCGTGGGGGGCTCCCTCCTGCCTGGCCGCGACGCTCCGTTCTGCCTTTGGAGACTCGTGCTTTCTGAGCGCCAGGCACAGCGGGCAGTGACGCACGGTCACGCCAAGAACAGAACGTGCGTGCGTGAGTCCGCACGGATGGAAACGCGAGGCGCGCTGGGATTCTCGCAGAGCTGTGGACGCAGCGGGGGAAGGAGAGGGCGCGATGAGCTGAGACGCAGCGATGAGCTGAGACGCAGCGATGAGCTGAGACGCAGCGATGAGCTGAGACGCAGCGATGAGCTGAGACGCAGCGATGAGCTGAGAGAGTGGCCGTGACGCCTATACCTCGCCGCGTGTCAAACAGACAGCCAGTGGGAAGCTGCTTCATAGCTCAGGGAGCCCAGCTCTGGGCTCTGTGATGACCTGGGGGTGGAGACAGATGGGTGGCGGGTCAAGACAGAGGGGAAACATGTATACATACGCTGAGCCACGTTGCCTAAAGCAGAAACCAACTCAACCTTGTAAAGCCATTATTTTTGCTCCGTCACTCAGTCATGTCTGACTCTGCGACCCCCACGGACTGTAGCCCCACCAGGCTCCTCTGCGCATGGGATTCTCCAGGCAACGATGCTAGAGTGGATGGCTATTTCCTCTTCTAGGGGATCGAACCCCCGTCTCCTGCATTGGCAGATAGATTACTTACCACTAAGCCACCAGGAAAACTGAAAGCAGTGACCCTCCAAAGAAAAAATAAAGGAGATGGAGTGAAGAAACACATAGAGAATTTCCATGCAGAAGAAGTCCCGATAATTTATGTAAATCCCAAGGACATAAGGAGATGGGGTGTAGCTCCCGACTTCTGAAGGCTGGGCCGGATCACGTGACTTCCTCGCCAAGGGGGAGAAAGAGACACCCGATGGTGGAGACGCTGGTGGACACAGCGTGAGCAGATGACCAAGGTCAACATCAGCGGTGATGAGTCACACAGCCAGCTGCATGCTGGACGTGATGTGAGGAGAACGGGACCTCAGCTCTGTGACCTTCCTTCTCCAAACCCGAAACTCCAGCCCACCCCCGAGAAGAACGTCACACAAACCCAAACGGAGGGGCGTCCGAGAAAATGCTCTTCAGAACAAGGAATGTCAAGGTCATCAAAGGTGAAGACAGTCAGAAACCACCACAACCAGAGGAGTCCAAAGAGACAGGAAAACTGAATATCACAAGGGAGCTGGGATGGGGCTCCTGGCACAGAAAAAAAGGACATTAGGGAAAACGAAGGACATTTGAATAATGCATGGACTTGAGTGAATGATCGTGTATCCATATTGGTGCATGAGTTGTAACAACAGTACCTGGCTCAGATAAGATGTAACTGACATGGGGAAGAAAAGATAGGAACAAGCAACAAAGGTTTATTGTGTAGCAAAGGGGACTAGTCAGTATCTTGTAATAACCTACAGTGGAAAACGATTCCAAAAATTATACATATATATACCTGAATTACACACACACACAAAACAAATTTACTTTTTGAAATTTAGTAATGTCTTTCTTTCTGCCAGTTTTTTAAAATACTCTGTAGACATCTAATAACATGTGATGTACAAAATTTTCAATATATTTGTGCAGGATATAAGATTAACTTGTGCTTTCCAGGTGGCTCAGATGGTAAAGTGTCTGCCTGCAACGCAGGAGACCTGGGTTCCATCCCTATGTCGGGAAGATCCCCTGGAGAAGGGAACAGCTACCCACTCCAGTATTCTGGGTTGACTAATTCCATGGACTGTATAGTCCAGTCAATAGGATAGCAAAGATGGGACACAGTTGAGGGACTAACACAGACATAACATTAATATAAATAAATACACATAGAAATACATTTTAATTATTGTTGAGATCATTCAAGATGGTCTTGTTCTTACTTTTCTGCACGTGATAAAGAACTCTCAGAGAACTGTTAATACGTCTCACTATCATTATGTATATTTTTCTTTTCCCTTATATTTCGTCTGATTTTTGGCTTTACATATCTTTGTTTCTTTGTTGTTAGGTGTCCAGTGGTTTATGAGGTCTATCTTCGTTTTGAATTGTACCTTTTATCATTAAAAATATTCATCTTTGTTTCCTTTAAAAAGAAATTAATTTAATAAAATTTTTTTCAAAAGATGTAAATAACGTGAGGCAAACTGCTGTGGATACTGTAAGAATTGTCTGTATGATCTTCACAACCTTTCTGACAACCTAAAACTATGCTACATTTTCTAAAACACAAGTCTCCTCCACCCCTGCATATATATCTGAAGAAAACAAAAACAGCTGAAAAGATGCAGTATATCAGTGTGTATGTAACAGCACTGTTCACAATAGCCAAGACATGGGAGCAACCTAAGTGTCCATTAACAGATGAACGTGTAAAGAAGACGTGGCCCACACGCACGACGGAATATTACTCACCCACGAAGAGCGAGGACGTGCCACTCTCAGCAACGTGGATGAACCCAGAGATGGTGATACTCGGTGAAGGAGGCCAGACAGAGAAATAGAAATATCACGTGATATCAATTTTATGTGGAATCTAAAAAAAAGGGCGGGGAAGGGTGCAAATAGACTCATTTACAAATCAGAAATAGACTCACACACATAGAGAACAGACTTACGGTTACCAGAGGGAGAGAGAAAAAGGATGAACGAGGACTATGGCATTAATAGGTGCACACTGCTATGTATAAGGGCTTCCCTGACGGCTCAGCTGGGAAAGAATCTGCCTGCAATGCAGGAGACCGAGATTAGATTCCTGGGTCAGGCAGACCCGCTGGAGAAGGGGTAGGCTACCCGCTGGAGAAGGGGTAGGCTACCCACTGCAGTCTTCTTGGGCTTCCCTTGGGGCTCAGCTGGGAATGAATCCGCCTGCAATGCAGGAGACCTGAGTTCGCCTCTCAGTTGGGAAGATTCCCCTGGAGACGGGAAAGGCTACCCACTCCAGTGTTCTGACCTGGGGAATTCCATGGACTATACAGTCCATGGGGTCGCAAAGAGTCAGACACGACTGAGTGACTTTCACTTTCACTGTATATAAAATAATCAGCAAGGACCTACTGTAAAGCTCAGGGAACTATACCCAATATTTTATAATAACCTACAAGGGAAAAAACTAAAAAAAGATATATTCACAAACACACACACACACACACACACACACACACACACGTGCTGTGCTGTGCTTAGTCAGTCACGTCTGACTCTTTGAGACCCCATGGACTGTAGCCCACCAGGCTCCTCTGTCCATGGGATTCTCTAGGCAAGAATACTGGAGTGAGTTGCCATGCCCTCCTCCAGGGGATCTTCCCCAGAAAAGGGGATATATCACCATCAGTTCAGTTTAGTTCAGTCATTCAGTTGTATCCAACTCTTTGTGACCCCATGGACCACAGCACGCCAGGCCTCCCTGTCCATCACCAACTCCCGGAGTCCACCCAAACTCCTGTCCATCGACTTGGAGATGCCATCCAACCATCTCATCCTCTGTCGTCCCCTGCTCCTCCTGCCCTTAGTCTTTCCCAGTATCAGGGTCTTTTCAAATGAGTCAGCTCTTCCCATGAGATGGCCAAAGTATTGGAGGTTCAGTTTCAGCATCAGTCCTTCCAATGAATATTCAGGACTGATTTCCTTTAGGATGGAGTGGTTGGATCTCCTTGCAGTCCAAGGGACTCTCAAGAGTCTTCTCCAACACCACAGTTCAAAAGCATCAATTCTTCGGCACTCAGCTTTCTTCATAGTCCAACTCTCACATGCATACATGACCACTGGAAAAACCATAGCCTTGACTAGATGGACCTTTGTTGGCAAAGTAATGTCTCTGCTTTTTAACATGCTGTCTAGGTTGGTCATAACTTTCCTTCCAAGGAGTAAGCATCTTTTAATTTTTTAAAAGATTGGCCAGTATTAGAGAAACACACATCCAAACTATAGTGAGGTACCACCTCATACCGTGGTCAGAATGGCCATCATTCTGCAAACGACAAACGCTGGAAAGGGTGTGGGGAGAAGGGAGCCTCCTGCTCTATTGGTGGGTGTGCGCATGGGTGCCTGCACCGTGGAGAGCAGAGTGCAGGCTCCTTGAAAACCCAAGAGCAGAGACACCATATGACTCCGCAATGCCACTCCTGGGCATCTACATAAAAATATAGTAATAATTACATCCATGCACCGCAGTGCCCACAGGAGCACTATTCACAAAGCCAAGACGTGGAAGCAACCCAAGTGTCCATGAACAGAAGAACGGATAAAGAAGTTGTGGTCCATGCAGACAATGGAGTACTCCGCAGCCATGAAAAGGGACGCAAGGACGCCATTTGCATCAGCATGGCTGCAACTAGAGATGATCGTAGAAAGTGCAGTAAGCCAAAAAGAGAAAAACAAATATATGATCTCACTGACATGTGGAATCTAAGGTAGGGGTGTGTGTGTGTGTGTGTGTGTGTGTGTGTGTGTGTGTGTTAGTCGCTCAGTCGTGTCCGACTCTTTGCAACCCCACGAACCGTAGCCCACCAGGCTCCTCTGTCCATGGGATTCTCCAGGCAAGAATACTGGAGTGGGTTGCCATGCCCTTCTCCAGGGGATCTTCCCGACCCAGGGATTGAACCCTGGGTCTCCTGCATTGCAGGCCGATTTTTGAGTAAACTATGACAGAAATGAACTCATTTACAAAACAGACACAGACTCACAGAGAACAAACTTGTGGTTCCCAGTGGGGGAGAAGGAAGCGGGAAGGCTCAAGACAGCAGGAGGGGATTAAGAAGTACAATCTACTACATATAAAATAAACAAGCTCCGTCACAATGCAGAGAACACAGCCAATATTTTATAACAACTATCAATGGAGTATAACCTTTAAAAAATGGTCAGTCACTGTGCTGTACGCCTGAAACATAATACGGCACATCAACTATATCAATAAAAAGACAAAAATTAAACATGACAAGTCTCGGCTCTCCTGCTGGAAGCAGACACAGCTCCCGGGAGAGGCCCGAGGTCAGCACTCTGCCTAGAGTCCCCGCTGGGTTTGCAGGGAGGCCAGAACTGGACAGGGAACCACACCTCTCTCCCTGTCCAGCTCCAGGGCTGGGCGCCCACACCCCCACCAGACTCCATTCAGGTCTCTGTTGCCCCCAGCCAGAGCATCGTTTCAGCATCCCCTCTGGGACACGTTTGTGGTCGAGCCCCTGCCTCCATGGGTCTCCGTAATCACAGGTCCATCTAGTCAAAGCTATGGTTTTTCCAATGTTCATGTATGGATGTGAGAGTTGGACTATAAAGAAAGCTGAGCACCAAAGAATTGATGCTTTTGAACTGTGGTGTTGGAGAAGACTCTTGAGAGTCCCTTGGACTGCAAGGAGATCCAACCATTCTATCCTAAAGGAGATAAGTCCTGAATATTCAGTTTGAAGCTGAAACTCCAATCCTTTGGCCACCTGATGAGAAGAGGTGACTCACTGGAAAAGACCCTGATGCTGGGAAAGATTGAGGGCAGGAGAAGAAGGGGATGACAGAGGATGAGATGGCTGGATGGCATCAGCAACTCGATGGACATGCTGCTGCTGCTGCTGTTAAGTCGCTTCAGTCGTGTCCGACTCTGTGCGACCCCATAGACGGCAGCCCACCAGGCTCCCCCATCCCTGGGATTCTCCAGGCAAGAACACTGCAGTGGGTTGCCATTTCCTTCTCCAATGCATGAAAGTGAAAAGTGAAGTCGCTCAGTCGTGTCCAACTCTTAGCGACCCCATGGACTGCAGCCCACCAGGCTCCTCCATCCATGGGATTTTCCAGGCAAGAGTACTGGAGTGGGGTGCCATTGCCTTCTCCGCGATGGACATGAGTTTGAGTAAATTCTGGGAGGTGGTGATGAACAGGGAGGCCTGGCATGCTGCAGTCCATGGGGTCACAAAGAGTCGGACACGACTCAGCGACTGAACTGATATAAAATAGATAGCCAATGGGAATTTGCTCTGTGACTCGGGGAACTCAAACGGGGGCTCTGGGACAACCTAGAGGGGTGGGAGGTGGGAGGGAAGTTCAAGAGGGAGGGGACATGGGTAAACCTATGTCTGATTCATGTTGACGTTTGGCAGAAACCCACACAATACTGCAAGGCAATTACCCTTCAATTTAAAAAAACATTTTATGTTACAAACAAATCGCCGTGGTGCGTGGGCTCACTTCCTCCAAGGCGTGTGATGCATCCTATCATACCTAGGGCTGGAACCTGTGTCCCCTGCATTGACAGGCAGATTCCACCTCAGAGCTACCAGGGAAGCCTCGTTTTAATCCTTTTTGCAAGCCTGAAGCTGATGACTGTGGTCTATTCTAAACAGGGAAACTGGGGTTTAGCAATGCTGAGGGGTCCGAGAAGACACCCCAGCTAAGAGGGACAGCAAAGCCTGAAGTAAGATTCCGGGCTCTCAGAGGTCAAAAGCCTACGCCTTCTCCACGACTCCGGAACACTTTATGACTCACTCCTTCCATCCGCTGGACAGATGGCGACTCGTTTGATGACAACATGCTGTGAAATGGGTCACCGCGGATACGGCAGAACCACGTGTGATTAAAAGCATCCTCCGTGAGGGGATGGGACACAGCGAGACGTGTGCACATCAGGGCTGACTTTTAATTAACGTTCCTCTGCAACCGGGACTGATCCTAGCAGGCTTTCCAGAGTCGCCCGGAGCCCTGGGCATCGGGCCTTTTCGGCGAGACGGCTTTGAAGGCAAGAGACGATGCAAGGCAGGTGAACGCCGGCATCCAAGCCCCTCAGTGTCACCGAGGAGTCTGTTAAAAGCTGTCGCTCTCGGGATCTCTTCAAACCAGCGCAGCACAGACGACGGAAACCGAAAAACAGTCCTTGTCTGTTGGAGAGACCCGCAAAGTGACCCAGGAGGATGGAAAGTCTAGCTTTCATAGAGAGTGCCAAGGCAGCCACAGAGACAAAATTGGTCCTTTGGAGCAGAAAGGAAAATGTAAGGTTAGAAGCCTGCAGTCGGGCTTCCCTGGTGGGACAACGGTTACGAATCCGCCTGCCAACACGGGATACACAGGTTCAAATCCCGGTCCAGGAAGATCGCATATGCCAAGGGGCAGCCAAGCCTGCATGCCAGAACTACTTAACCCTTCATCAATTTTAAGCTCTCACAACTTCACACCATGATGTTAACTGTGCTGCTGCTGCTGCGAAGTCACTTCAGTCATGTCTGACCCTGTGCGACCACATAGATGGCAGCCCACCAGGCTCCCCCGTCCCTGGGATTCTCCAGGCAAGAACACTGCAGTGGGTTGCCATTTCCTTCTCCAGTGCATGAGAGTGAAAAGTGAAAGTGAAGTCGCTCAGTCGTGTCCGACCCTCAGCGACCCCATGGACTGCAGCCTACCAGGCTCCTCCGTCCATGGGATTTTCCAGGCAAGAGGACTGGCGTGGGGCGCCATCGCCTTCTCCGCGCAGCCATAAAAAAGAATGAAACAGCCACCTGCAGCAGTACGGATGAACCTAGAGGCTGCCACACAGAGTCCAGTGAGTCAGACAGAAAAGGAGGCGGATCCTGTGGCGTCCCGTATATGAGGAATCCAAAAAGATACAAATGAACTAACTTACCAAACAGAAAGAGACTCACAGACTTTGAGAAGGAATTTATGGTTGCTGGAGGTTGGGGAAAGGGATAGTTAGAGAGTCTGGGATGGACATGGACACACCACTGTATTTAACACCGAGAACCAACAAGGACCTGCTGGACAGCACAGGGAACTCTGCTCAATACTCTGTAATAACTGTATGGTCACCAGGGGGAAGGATGGGGGAGGGATAGTCAGGGAGTGTGGGATGGACATGGACACACTGCTGTATTTAACATGGAGAACCAGCAAGGACCTGCTGGACAGCACAGGGAGCTGTGCTCAGTGTCACGTGGCAGCCTGGCTGGGAGGGGAGCTGGGGGAGAATGGATGCGTGTGTCTCTATGCCTGAGTCCCTTTGCTGTCCACCTGAAACCATCACAGCATTGTTAGTAGGCTACACTCCAATACAAAATAAAAAGTTTAAAAGAAAAAAGAGGGGACATAGCTGGTATCTAGACCCATATCTCAGACACAATTATTGTCATAACTAATTTCCCACCGAAGTTTTCTATAACCCGTCACTCTTCCTGTGTTTCTCCCGGCGGGCATGTCGAGGCATTTAACAAGGCTTAACAGACAGCTGGTTTCCTTCAGAAAAATCTAGCCTCTGAGTCAAAGACTGGAAAGCACAGCTTCTCCTCCAAGACATGGATTCGGACAGAAAGCCACGCCACTAAGAAGTAGACGGCGTGTGCCGGGGAGATCACACCTAGATGACGGCTCTTCTCCGGGCTCTCCTCTCCCTGAATCCACAGCCCTGATGCTCACGTCGCAAAAACCAGAGCACTTCCCACAGATCTGTGAGCATCGAGAAACTTGACTGCTGTTTCCTCCCACATGAGGAGCTCAAGGGTCTCCCAGGAAAAGGATGTCACCCCTTCCTGGACCAGGGCTTTCGTTTATGTTGGGTCTACCAAAACATTTTGTTCAAAACCCGAAGGAACCTTTGGGCCCATGCCATATTTTGCTTGGCTTTTTTGGTTTGTTTTGAAATATCAATGGTTTCTGGGGTTTTTTCCCAGCTTTATTGAGATGGGATGCACATAGTTTAAGTGGTTATAGGATGTTTATTTAATTTTATGTTATATATTATATGTTATGTCATATCATACACCAATTGTATGTATTTTATATGTATTATGGGTTTCCCTCGTGGCTCAGTCAATAAAGAATCTGCCTGCCAATGCAGGAGACCCGGATTCGATCCCTGGGTTGGGAAGATCCCCTGGAGAAGGCAATGGCACCCCCCTCCAGTACTCTTGCCTGGAAAATCCCATGGATGGAGAAGCCTGGTGGGCTGCAGTCCATGGGGTCGCTAAGAGTTGGACACAACTGAGTGACTTCACTTTCACTTTTCACTCTCCTGCATTGGAGAAGGAAATGGCAACCCACTCCAGTGTTCTTGCCTGGAGAATCCCAGGGACGGGGGAGCCTGGTGGCCTGCTGTCTGTGGGGTCGCACAGAGTCGGACACGACTGAAGCGACTTAGCAGCAGCAGCAGGTGCAAAAGCAAAGGTCTTGTGTGAGAGCAGGGAAGGGTTCTACTTGCTAAAATTATTTTACTTTGCATTCATTCAGTGCCACTTTCTTGATACAGGTAGTTGCCCATATTTGAACTTGGCAAGGCAAAAAAAAAAAAAAATGCTGGTTATCTGGAAGGAAGCAAAGAACGGAGGGAGGGAAGGAAAGGAGAGAGGAAGGGAAGCAGGAAGAAGAGAATTAACAAAGACCAGCACAGCACAGAAATTCCAAGCATGACTTGTTCCTGGTGGGGAACCTAAAAGGCAGCATATTAAAACATTTTAGGGAGCTGAAGCTGCCTTAAAATGCTTCTATCTTGCAGATGCTAGACAAGTTGCTACAATTGAAGAAACACTGATGGAAACAACAAAATAGTATGTTTCACTGATCAAATGAAGCTCCAATCCTCTGGCCAAGTCCACCCTAAAGGAAATCAGTCCTGAATGTTCACTGGAAGGACTGATGCTGAAGCTGAAGCTGAAGCTGCAATCCTCTGGCCACCTGATGAGAACAGTGGACTCACTGGAAAAGACCCTGATGCTGGAAAGATTGAAGGCAGGAGGAGAAGGGGACGACAGAGGATGAGCTGGTTGGATGGCATCACCGACTCGATGGACGTGAGTTTGAGCAAGCTCCGGGAGTTGGTGATGGACAGGGAGGCCTGGTGTGCTGCAGTCCACGGGGTCACAAAGAGTCGGACACGACTGAGCGACTGAACAATAAAAACGCTAATGATTTACAAATACTTTAGACACAACAAACACCAGTTTAATTTAGAAGGCTCTCAACTGTCGCTGACAAAGATGTTCTGCAAATGTTAACACACCAAACACGAGAAAAAGCCAAAGAGATGTGATGTAGTTCATCTTTGTAAGCTAAGCAACTGACCTGCAAACTCTTAATTGAAACAACTGCTGCATAGATTTAAGTTTGCTCTTATCACACAACCCCCGCGCTTATACACACATTTCCTGAATGCAGAGAGTCTCAGTAGCCTGTCCCCAAATGTGGACTCCCTCATGGCTTCCCTGGTGGCTCAGACAGTAAAGAATCTGCCTGCAGTGCAGGAGACGTGGATCGGGAAGATCCCTGGGTTGGCAAGATCCCCCAGAGAAGGAAATGGCAACCCACTCCAGTATTCTTGCCTGGAGAATCCCATGGACAGAGGAGCCTGGTGGGCTGCAGTCCAGGGGGTCACACAGAGTCAAACACAACTTATCGACTAACACTTTCACTTTCAAACATGGGCTCACATCTGAGAAATGGATAATGGCATGAACACACACGAAAACTCTGATTCACCCCATAGCTCATGTTTCTAATATCTGGTGTTTTGCCCGTCCTAAGGCAGTCCTTTGAGTCTAACAGTTCCTGTCTTCAGTTGCCCCACTTTTTCCAAGGAGGGAAATCCCCCACTCCCCAAACACAGACTTGTCACTGGCTCAGTCGGGAAAGGATCCACCTGCAAAGAAGGAGACCGTGGTTCGATTCCTGGGTCAGGAAGATCCCCTGGAGAAGGGATAGGCCACCCACTCCAGTATTCTTGGGCTTCCCTGGTGGCTCAGCTGGTAAAGAATCTGCCTGCAATGCAGGAGACTTGGGTTCAATCCCTGGGGTTGGGAAGATCCCCTGGAGAAGGGAAAGGCTACCCACTCCAGTATTCTGGCTGGGAGAATTCCACAGTCCATGGGGTCGCAAAGAGCTGGACCCGACTGAGCAACTTTCACTTCGGGAGAACAGATAAGATAGAAAATACAGCACTGGGCTCATATCGGAGGCTCTCACGTTCTGACCAAACCCACTGGGCACTAGAACAGACTCCTGCATTTCTGCCACCGGGGACAAGTGGTCCTGCCCTGGATTTCGACAGATGGAATTCCCAACCGTCTGAAGCATCTGCTATTTGCCCTCCACACACACAGAGCTGGCCGCACTAGCTGTCTGACCTCGACGGCTCTGGGTCCCAGTGCCGGCCGAGGATGAATGGTAGTGCTTCGTAGGTTTTAGGGTCTGTTCTTTTTTTTTTAATTTCTTTTTGACATGGACCATTTCTAAAGCCTTTACTGAATTTGTTACCATATTGCTTCTGTCTTAGGGGCTAGTGTTTTTGCCCTCCCAGCATGTGGCGTGTTAGCTCTCTGACCAGGGATTGAACCCGCATCCCCTGTGCTGGAGGCTGAAGCCTTAAACTACTGGACCACCACCGAAGTCCCTCTCATCTTTTGTTGAGATGCCTTCCTTCCTCCTCTTTGATATTCTTACCTCTCCAGCAGCCCTCAGCTGGGCGGCTCAAAAGCAGAAGCAATACATGGATGCCAGGCTCACACTTGACCCAGACTGACTGCCCGTCTCTGTGGGGTCACAGACTCCAGGCAGGAAGTGGGGGTCGCGCGTTCCTGCCAGTGACGCGTACGTAGGGAGACCTGATGGATGCCCCTCCTGACCCTGGACGTGTCCACACGGGCCCCTCCCCTCTCGACTGGACGGGTCCACACGGGCCCCTCCTGACCCTGGACGTGTCCACACGGGCCCCTCCCCTCTCGACCCTGGACGTGTCTACACGGGCCTTTCTCTACACTTTCCCTTTTGCCTGCCTTTCTCCTCTGCAATTTTGAGACCCAGGCTCAGTCCCTGGGTCTGGAAGACCCCCTGGAGGAGGGCGTGGCCACCCACTCCAGTATTCTTGCCTGGAGAATCCCCATGGACAGAGGAGTCAGGCAGGCTACAGTCCGTGGGGTCGCAGAGAGTCAGACATGACTGAGCGACTAACAGGAACACCCCCGTTTTGCCAGCCTGTCTCCACATTTTCTTCCCTTGACCCCCACTTTTGCCTGCCTTCCCCCCATTTTCCTGCCTTTATCTCCCCCCAATTTTGCCTCCCCCACGCCCACCACGTTGCCATCAAGACACTAGAATCTATTTGTTGGCATTACCTTAACTGTGATTGCCACACCTTCCTACCCCTTCACAGGAAGCTGATTTTTAACAGCAAAAACACTTTGTATCAGGGTAGAGCGGATTAACAACGCCATGACGTCTCAGGTAAACAGCAAAGGGACTCAGCCAAACATACACGTGTATCCATTCTCTGCCCACAGAAAGCCCGTTTTGCAAAGAAACACTGAACCACTCCTGGAGCACAGGCTTTAGGATGAAAACACCCCCCAACCCTCCCATGCGCTACCCACCCCAGTCAGTCATCCATCTGGGGTCAAACTCAGAGCAGGACACGAAAGCTCATGAAGGCGCTGACCTAGGCTGGAAGCCCACCTGCCCTCTTGCTCCCAAAGCCCCCTCTTCCCCGACCAGTAGGGCTGCCTCCCTCCCGGGGTGCAGACACCAGCCTGGGGCGGGGGCAGGGGAGCCAGCTCACAGGGTGCATTTTGTCTGCAGGTCCCAGCTGCTCCCGTGGGGGTGCCTCGCCGAGACTGCGTTTATTTTTAATCCTCCCCGACATCTGCCTCACAGCCTCCGGAGAGGAAATGAGGCCATCTGAACAAGGAGGACGGATCACCTGAGGTGCCGTCACTGGGTGAGTTCTCAAAGATTTCTGTGAGAAAATACAGCCATCGCATGCACACACAGCTATATTTAAAATGGAGAACGCTAGGAAGGTAATGCTGAAAATTCTCCAAGCCAGGCTTCAACAGTACGTGAACTGAGAACTTCCAGATGTTCAAGCCAGATTTAGAAAAGGCTGAGGAACCAGGAATCGAATTGCCAACATCCGTTGGATCATAGGAAAAGCAAGAGAGTTCCAGAAAAACATCTATTTCTGTTTTACTGCCTACGCCAAAGCCTTTGACTGTGTGGATCATAACAAACTGTGGAAAATCCTGAAAGAGAGGGGAATACCAGACCACCTGACCTGCCTCTTGAGAAATCTGTGTGCAGGTCAGGAAGCAACACTTAGAACTGCACACGGAACAATGGACTGGTCCCAAATCGGGAAAGGAGTACGTCAAGGCTGTATATTGTCACCCTCCTTATTTAACTTCTATGCAGAGTACATCAGGAGGAACGCTGGGCTGGAGGAAGCACAAGCTGGAATCAAGATTGCCCGGAAAAATATCAATAACCTCAGATATGCAGATGACACCACCCTTATGGCAGAAAGTGAAGAAGAAGTAAAGAGCCTCTTGATGAAAGTGAAAGAGGAGAGTGGAAAAAGTTGGCTTAAAACTCAACATTCAGAAAACTAAGATCATGGCATCCGGTGCCATCACTTCATGGCAAATAGATAGGGAAACAGTGGAAACAGTGGCCGACTTTATTTTTGGGGGCTCCGAGATCACTGCAGATGGTGACTGCAGCCATGAAAGTAACAGACACTTTTTGATGATGGCCATTCTGACCATGGTATGAGGTGGTACCTCACTGTACTTCTGATTTGTGTTTCTCCAGTAATGGCCACTCTTTTAAAAAATTAAAAGACGCTTACTCCTTGGAAGAAGAGTTATGACCAGTCTAAACAGCATATTGAAAAGCGGAGACATTACTTTGCCAACAAAGGTCCGTCTAGTCAAGGCTATGGTTTTTCCTGTGGTCATGTATGGATGTGAGAGTTGGACTATAAAGAAAGCTGAGCGCCGAAGAATTGATGCTTTTGAACTGTGGTGTTGGAGAAGACTCTTGAGAGTCCCTTGGACTGCAAGGAGATCCAACCAGTCCATCCTAAAGGAAATCAGTCCTGGATATTCATTGGAAGGACTGATGCTAAAGCTGAAGCTCCAGTACTTGGCCACCTGATGTGAAGGACTGACTCATTGGAAAAGACCCTGCTGCTGGGAGAGATTGAAGGCAGAAGGAGAAGGGGACGACAGAGGATGAGATGGTCGGATGGCATCACTGGCTCGATGGTCTCTGCTTAATGTCACGTGCAGACTGGATGCGAGGGGAGTTTGGAGGAGAATGGATACATGTATATGGATGGCTGAGTCCCTTTGCTGTCCACCAGAAACCATCACAACACTGTTAATTGGCTATATCCCAATGCAAAATAAAAAGTCAAAAATTACAGCCATCAGACAAACTATTATACTTAGATATAAACATAAATGAGACACAACAGGGTCGTACTGTGTAGCAGACAGAACTATATGCAATATTCCTGTGATAAAGCATAACCAAAGAGGATATGAAAAGGAATGTATCTGTGTAGGTGTAACTGACTCATCTTGCTGCATATCTGAAAGTAAGACAATGTTGCAACCCAAGCCGACTTCAAAAACGGAACACAAAGCTGTCGGAACAAAGTGCTCCCGGTCTCCATCTGCAAATACTGACCTTACCTTGGCGCTTTCTCTTCCATCCCCTAGCTTTCTCACAGGGAGCCGAGGCACACGGACGGGAAGGTCCTCACTCCGTGTCCGTTCTTCCCGGGGCAGTTTCCAAAGTGTACCTGGACACGGACCGTTCTGAGTTCAGTCACATCCCCTTATTTTAGTCAGAAAATGCACACAGGTCCACGTGCAAAGTAAAGCGAGCTGCCTCTCCTTAATTTCTCACTGCTTGTAACTTCAGGTGATGTGAAGGATTGCTTTCATTACCCCCAGCAGCATGTAATGTTGAAAACTCAAGTGAACGGAATAGAAATGTCCGTTGAATTATTTTTATGCATGCTAAGTCGCTTTCGGTTATATCTGACTCTTTACAACCCCACGGACTGCAGCCCACTCCTGTGTCCATGGGGTTCTCCAGGCAAGAATACTGGAGTGCATTGCCATTTCCTCCTCCAGGGAATCTTCCCCACCGAGGGATCGAACCTCCATCTCTCTTGTCTTCTGCATTGGCAGGCAGATTCTTTGCCCCTATCGCCATGTTATGCCCACCTGTCAAGAGGTGAAGAAGAGTCTATTCTATCTTGAAAAGTGATTCTTTGCAAGTTACGTGGCAGGTTTGAGAGAAACTCACTAGGTGCTCTTTAATTTTTTGTAAAAACCACATAATATGCGTACACTGCCGGTGAGAACGTCAGTGGGTGCAGCCAATGTGGACGACACGACGGAAGTTCCTCAAAGAACGAAGAACATGGTTATCATACGACCCAGCAGCCCCAGCCTAAGGCACACACCCAGACAAAACTCTGAAAAGATACATGTGCCCTTAAGTTCAGAGCAGCTCTGTTCACAATGGCCAAGACGTGGAAGCAACCTCAATCCATTGACAAGGAGCAGGTAAAGAAGATTGTACGTTTGTACAAGGGAATATTCAGATCAGATCAGTTGCTCATTCGTGTCTGACTCTTTGCGACCCCATGAATCGCAGCACGCCAGGCCTCCCTGTCCATCACCAACTCCCGGAGTTCACTCAGACTCACGTCCATCGAGTCAGTGATGCCATCCAGCCATCTCATCCTCTGTCGTCCCCTTCTCCTCCTGCTCCCAATCCCTCCCAGCATCAGAGTCTTTTCCAATGAGTCAACTCTTCGCATGAGGTGGCCAAAGTACTGGAGTTTCAGCTTTAGCATCATTCCTTCCAAAGAAATCCCAGGGCTGATCTCCTTCAGAATGGACTGGTTGGATCTCCTTGCAGTCCAAGGGACTCTCAAGAGTCTTCTCCAACACCACAGTTCAAAAGCATCAATTCTTTGGCGCTCAGCCTTCTTCACAGTCCAACTCTCACATCCATACATGACCACAGGAAAAACCATAGCCTTGACTAGACAGACCTTTGTTGGCAAAGTAATATCTCTGCTTTTGAATATGCTATCTAGGTTGGTCATAACTTTCCTTCCAAGGAATAACTGTCTTTTAATTTCATGGCTGCCGTCACCATCTGTAGTGATTTTGGAGCCCAGAAAAATAAAGTCTGACACTGTTTCCACTGTTTCCCCATCTATTTCCCATGAAGTGATGGGACCAGATACCATCATCTTCATTTTCTGAATGTTGAGCTTTAAGCCAACTTTTTCACTCTCCACTTTCACCTTCATCAAGAGGCTTTTGAGTTCCTCTTCACTTTCCGCCATAAGGGTGGTGTCATCTGCATATCTGAGGTTATTGATATTTCTCCCGGCAATCTTGATTCCAGCTTGTGTTTCTTCCAGTCCAGCGTTTCTCATGATGTACTCTGCATATAAGTTAAATAAACAGGGTGACAATATACAGCTTTGACGTCCTCCTTTTCCTATTTGGAACCAGTCTGTTGTTCCATGTCCAGTTCTACTGTTGCTTCCTGACCTGCATACAAATTTCTCAAGACGCAGGTCAGGTGGTCTGGTATTCCCATCTCTTTCAGAACTTTCCACAGTTTATTGTGATCCACACAGTCAAAGGCTTTGGCATAGTCAAGAAAGCAGAAATAGATGTTTTTCTGGAACTCCCTTGCTTTTTCCATGATCCAGCGGATGTTGGCAATTTGATCTGTGGTTCCTCTGCCTTTTCTAAAACCAGCTTGAACATCAGGAAGTTCACAGTTCACATATTGCTGAAGCCTAGCTTGGAGAATTTTAAGCATTATTTTACTAGCATGTGAGATGAGTGCAATTGTGCAGTAGTTTGAGCATTCTTTGGCATTGCCTTTCTTTGGGATTGGAATGAAAACTGACCTTTTCCAGTCCTGTGGCCACTGCTGAGTTTTCCAAATTTGCTGGCATATTGAGTGCAGCACTTTCACAGCATCATCTTTCAGGATTTGAAATAGCTCAACTGGAATTCCATCACTTCCACTAGCTTTGTTCGTAGTGATGCTTTCTAAGGCCCACTTGACTTCACATTCCAGGATGTCGGGCTCTAGATCAGTGATCACACCATCGTGATTATCTGGGTCGTGAAGATCTTTTTTGTACAGTTCTTCTGTGTATTCTTGCCATCTCTTCTTAATATCTTCTGCTTCTGTTAGGTCCATACCATTTCTGTCCTTTATCGAGCTCATCTTTGTATGAAATGTTCCTTTGGTATCTCTGATTTTCTTGAAGAGATCTCTAGTCTTTCCCATTCTGTTGTTTTCCTCTATTTCTTTGCATTGATCGCTGAAGAAGGCTTTTTATCTCTTCTTGCTATTCTTTGGAACTCTGCATTCAGATGTTTATATCTTTCCTTTTCTCCTTTGCTTTTCACTTCTCTTCTTTTCACAGCTATTTGTAAGGCCTCCCCAGACAGCCATTTTGCTTTTTTGCATTTCTTTTCCATGGGGATGGTCTTGATCCCTGTCTCCCGTACAGTGTCACAAACCTCATTCCGTAGTTCATCAGGCACTCCATCTATCAGATCTAGGCCCTTAAATCTATTTCTCACTTCCACTGTATAATCATAAGGGATTTGATTTAGGTCATACCTGAATAGTCTAGTGGTTTTCCCTACTTTCTTCAATTTAAGTCTGAATTTGGCAATAAGGAGTTCATGATCTGAGTCACAGTCAGCTCCTGGTCTTGTTTTTGCTGACTGTATAGAGCTTCTCCATCTTTGGCTGCAAAGAATATAATCAATCTGATTTTGGTGTTGACCACCTGGTGATGTCCAAGTGTAGAGTCTTCTCTTGTGTTGCTGGAAGAGGGTGTTTGTTATGACCAGTGCATTTTCTTGGCAAAACTCTATTAGTCTTTGCCCTGCTTCATTCCGTATTCCAAGGCCAAATTTGCCTGTTACTCCAGGTGTTTCTTGACTTCCTACTTTTGCATTCCAGTCCCCTATAATGAAAAGGACATCTTTTTTGGGTGTTAGTTCTAAAAGGTCTTGTAGGTCTTCATAGAACCTTTAAACTTCAGCTTCTTCAGCATTACTGGTTGGGGCATAGACTTGGATTACTGTGACATTGAATGGTTTGCCTTGGAAACGAACAGAGATCATTCTGTCGTTTTTGAGATTGCATCCGAGTACTGCATTTCGGACTCTTTTGTTGACCATGATGGCTACTCCATTTCTTCTAAGGGATTCCTGCCTGCATTAGTAGATATAATGGTCATCTGAGTTAAATTCACCCATTCCAGTCCATTTTAGTTCGCTGATTCCTAGAATGTCGACATTCACTCTTGCCATCTCTTGTTTGACCACTTCCAATTTGCTTTGATTCATGGACCTAACATTCCAGGTTCCTATGCAATGTTGCTCTTTACAGCATCAGACCTTGCTTCTATCACCAGTCACATCCACAGCTGGGTATTGTTTTTGCTTTGGCTCCATCCCTTCATTCTTTCTGGAGTTATTTCTCCACTGATCTCCAGTAGCATATTGGGCATCTACTGACCTGGAGAGTTCCTCTTTCAGTATCCTATCATTTTGCCTGTTCATACTGTTCATGCGGTTCTCAAGGCAAGAATACTGAAGCGGTTTGCCATTGCCTTCTCCAGTGGACCACATTCTGTCAGATCTCTCCACCATGACCCGCCCATCTTGGGTTGCCCCACGGGCATGGCTTAGTTTCATTGAGTTAGACAAGGCTGTGGTCCTAGTGTGATTAGATTGACTAGTTGTCTGTGAGTATGGTTTCAGTGTGTTTGCCCTTTGATGCCCTCTTGCAACACCTTACTTGGGTTTCTCTTACTGTGGGCGTGGGGTATCTCTTCACAGCTGCTCCAGCAAAGCGCAGCCATTGCTCCTTACCTTGGACGAGGGGTATCTCCTCACCACCGTCCTTCCTGACCTTCAACGTGGGATAGCTCCTCTAGGCCCTCCTGTGCCTCTCTCTGGGCTTCTGTTTCCACTGGGACGATGTGGATCTGGAGGGCAGGGGCCAGTTTTTCCATGAATCAGCCAAAGAGAAGCGTGAGGGCAACCAGCAGTCCCTTGAAAATACGAAACCAGCGGGGCAGCCAGCCGTGGTCTCTTCCAGGACGCGTGGAAGCTGCCCCAAGAAGAGTGGGGTAAAACCCAGGACGCTACTCAGCCATAAAAAAGAGTGAACGGATGCCAACTGCAATAACATGGACGGACCTAGAGGTTATCACACTAAGTCAGAAAGACTATGATTAATACCATATGATATAACTTATATGTAGCACCAAAAAAATACAACAGAAGAGTGGCTATCTCAAAGCAGCAGCAGACTCGAGAGATATAAACTACTCTTTACAAAATAAGCTCTGAGGACATCTTGTACAACATGGGGAACATAGCCAATATTACATAATAACTATAAATGTCGAGAATTATACCCCGAAAATAAATGAAAGAAAGAGAGACTAAGAAGTTGACGACATAAAAAAGAACTAAACGCCGAATGTGAATCAATACATTCTACTCCTGTGACAAATATTATACAAACGTACTTTGCAGTTTCTTTAAAGACAACAACTCCCAACATGATATGAAATGTCTTACCACACATCTACATGATGTGATGTACAGAAATATAAAACACAGATGACATATTTAGTTATTTATAGAAATACTTCCCGGGTGGTCCAATGGCTAGGACTCTGAGCTCCCAATGCAGGGGACCCAGGTTAGATCCCTGGTCGGGGAACTGTATCCCACGTGCCTCAATGAAGAGTTTGCATGGTGCAATTAAAAGGTAGTATATGCCAAAACTAAGACTCAGCACAGGTGAGTAAACAAATATATTTTAAATTACTTACATAATTAGACACATACAGTTTGTACAGGCACACACACACACATACTGTGTGTGCATAACTTTCAAAACTGCATTCCTAAATCAGAAAGCAGGAAGAAGAGACAACCTGGGGCTTTATGACATCACATTTTCCCATTTTCCTAAGGTGAATATATAGAGCTTACCAGGTGGTTCAGATGGTAAAGAATCTGCCTTCAATGTAGGAGAGTCAGGTTCGATCCCTGGTTTGTGAAGATCCCCTGGACAAAGTGAAGCGAAAGTGAAAGTCGCTCAGTCGTGCCCAACGCTCTGCGATCCCATGGCCTATACAGTCCATGGAATTCTGCAGGTCACAATATTGGAGTCGGTAGCCTTTCGCTTCTCCAGGAGATCTTCCCAACCCAGGGATTGAACCCAGGTCTCCTGCACTGCAGGCAGATTCTTTACTAAGCGAGCTATCAGGGAAGAACTGGCAGCCCACTCCAGTATTCTTGCCTGGAGAATCCCCTAGGACAGAGGAGCCTGGCGGGCTACAGTCCACGGGGTTGCAGAGAGTCAAGCTAGCAACTATACAACAAGATGGAATAAGGTGAGTTTGGCTTCGCAAGTCTGGGAACAGAGACTAACCTGATTTTCCTCAGTGAGCCCCCTCCTTCCCCCATAACCCAGGAGCAGCCTGTGAATACTCAAATCATGTGAAGACAGACGGAAACACTCATGAACAGCAAACCAAGTCAGGAGAACAGAGCGGCTTCTGTCACAAAAACACCCGATTAGTAAGAACAACGGAAGAGCCGGGCGTGTCGTTTGACTGGGATCCTGGTAACACTTTTGGCGTGGGCGATACGCCTGCGGCTCAGAAATGAATTCAGGCTCACCGCTGAACGCACATGAGGGTCAGTGCACCTGCAGTGGAGAAGCAGACACAGGAGGCTGGATACACTCCCAGGGAGGGTACCGTTACACCTGGTCGTAGTAAATCGCCATCTGCCATGCGGTGAATTGCATCCCCGTGAAACTCACATGCTGACGCTCTGACCCCCAGGACCTCACAATGAGGCTGTATTTGGAGATAAGTGTCTTTGGAGAGGGGATGAAGGTTACACGAGGTCATCACCATGGGTCCTGATCCTTCGGAATTAGGACTTATTGAAACTCACAGGTCATTGAGTTTAAACAATCTCTGTGCATTAGGGTATGTCCTGACCCCATAGGACTGGGGTCCTTATATAAGAAGAGGCGATCAGGGCACAGACACAGAGGGATGGCCACGTGAGGGCTCGGGGAGGGGACGGCCGTCCACACGCCCAGGAGAGAGGCCTCGGGAGGAACCAGCTCTGCCCACACCTGGCGGTCTCAGCCTCCAGCCTCTAGGCCTGTGGGAGGGTTGAGTGTATGCTGTTTTAGCCACCCCATCCAGGGTAATTTTATGGCAGCCCCAGCCCACGAATGCATCAGTTTTCCAAGGAAACGCTTTCATGGGTTATAGCCGTCAGCAGGCCCTGCAGGTCCCATATGGCAGTATATGGAATGTAAGTGGCAGACTTCATTCTGGAGTGTACAAAAGCCAAAAAGCGATGTAATGCGACGTAACCCTGAAAAGCTGAGTCGCGGGACGCAGCTGAAAAGCAGTGTGGAGACACGATAGAATGCGTTTGGACAAGAACATGCCCTGCGAGCAACGCCGTGCGCGGGTCACATCTCTGTGATCTGTATTCGAACTGAAAATCATTTCAGTCTTTTGGCCCCAAAACGTCAACACAGGTGCTCACGGTTTGAGGGACGGGCCACGCCATGTGTCGAGCTCGCCGGGTGAGGAGGACGAAGATCCAGCCGTGAGCTGTAAGCAAGAGCTGAGAATAAGCACGGTCGTATCCAGAGCCGACTCTGTACAACACCCGTGAGGCCCCTTCCTGGCGTTGTGCCTTATTCCAGGTGACTCAGGGATAAAGAATCTACCTGTCAACGCGGGAGACCCGGGTTCGATCCCTGGGTCGGAAAGATCCCCTAGAGAAGGAAAAGGCAACCCACTCCAGTGTTCTTGCCTGGAGAATCCCAGGGACAGAGAAGCCTGGTGGGCTGCAGTCCACGGGGTTGCAAAGAGTCAGACACCACACACACACACACACACACACACACACACACACACACGGTGAAATAGACCAGGACCCCGGGACACTTTGCTACAGTGTCTGCACCAACACAGTAGAGAGAAACTGTAAGGGACTAACAATAACTGCCTGATGCACAGTTGAGACAATTATCAACAATAAGATACAAAAAGACCACTTCTGAGGAGCTGGGAGCAAAAGCGGGGTGGGGTTGGTGCCCATGGCCCCCCCAAGGCGGGTGGGCAGAACACCCTAAGCCACCTTCCATCCCACCCAACTGCCCCCTACCCTGGGGGCTCAGAATCCGCCTGCAATGCAAGAGACCCCAGGTTCAATTCCTGGGTGGGGAAGATCCCCTGGAGGAGGAAATGGCAACCCACTCCAGCATTCTTGCCTGGAGAAGCCCATGGACAGAGGAGTCTGGCAGGCTACAGTCCATGGGGTCGCAGAGAGTCAGACATGACTGAGCACAGTCCAGCACAATGAATCAGATTCTTCCGTGAGAAATCTGCAAAGATCCTCATTTAGTCTGTATACCATATCATAGTAACAGATGACTCGTGAAGAACCTTTCCCTCCTCAATGGAAACCATCAATGCCTGGAGAGCTGGCATTACATTTACTCGCAATAAACAAAGTGTTGCACCAAATTTCAGATGATTCATGAGATTTCAGAGTCATGAGCCCACGATTGCAGAAAGAAATCATCTTGTATTTTTTCACCTGCTTCTTTTTAAAGATTTTTTTTATGTGCACTCTTTTTAAGGTCTTTATTGAATTTGCTACAATATTGCTTCTGTTTTATATTTTTTTGGCGAGGAGGCGTGCGGGATCTCAGCTCCCTGAGCAGGGATCAGACCCACACGCTCTGCATTGGTTGGCTGAAGTCTTAACCACTGGACCCCCAGGGAAGTTCAATGAACCCTTTTAATGTTGTGTTTTAGCTCACTCCTCTGACATTAGCTGTATAACTTACTCCCGTCTTGATTTTTAAAATCCCACTAAATAAAACTATGGTTTTTGTTGTCAAACCCGGCAAAAACAAAAGTATGTTTCAGTTAATAATTGAGCGATGGCGGGGTGAGGAGGGGGAATTCAGCTGCCCACACTGGCAGCTTTATAACACCGATTAATGCCTTTTCTGTACGAGACATGTTGAAGTCACGATGTATTTTTTTTTTAAGCCAAATGCATTTTCTTCTCTGCTGAGAAAAAGTATGGAGCACAGGACTGGCATTGACCTGAAGAGGAACAACGGGCAGATAATCCAGACCCGGGTGTTTTCAGCCCCGTAACAGAAATTGAAAACAGAAACCAGAGAAATCGGAGACATGGCCATCTGAGGTGGACAGCCCTGATTTGAGTCAGTGGATAAAACTGCAAGAGTCAAAAAAAAACCATCAAGGATGAAATAGAGAGATCCCTGGGTTAAGAATACACGGTATGAACTTTCCTCGAAGTCCAGTGCTTAAGACTTGACCTTCCGATGCAGGGGCTATGGGTTTGAAGTCTGGTTGGGGAGTTACAATCCCACATGCCTCAAGGTCAAAACATAAAAACATAAAGCAGAAGCAACATTGTAACAAATTTAATAAAGACTTTGGGGCTTCCCTGATAGCTCACTTGGTAAAGAATCCACCTGCCATGCAGGAGACCCTGGCTCGATTCCTGGGTCTGGAAGATCTGCTGGAGAAGGTATAGGCTACCCACTCCACTATTCTTGGGCTTCCCTGGTGGCTCAGCTGGTAAAGAATCCGCCTGCATTGCGGGAGACCTGGGTTCCATCCTTGGGTGGGGAAGATCCCCTGGAGAAGGGAACGGCTACCCACTCCAGTATCCTGCCCTGGAGAATCCCATGGACTGTATAGTCCATGGGGTCTCAAAGAGTTGGACATGACTGAGCGGCTTTCACACACACAAAAAAGGAAACACTATTTTAAAAAATAACGTGGCAGGGTTAGGTGGGAGCTGAGGGAAAAAAAACGAAGACAAGTCTCTAACTTTTTCTACCTTGTCTTCTTTCCAAAGAGGAAACATGAAAAAATTAAACTTTGTTGATTAAAAAAAAAAGTTTCTGTTTTCTCTGGGTATCGGCATAGGAGTGGGGTTGCAGGATCATATAGGAGTTCTACATTTAGCTTTTGAAGGAACCTACCTCCATCCTGTTCTTCAAGGCTTCCAAGGTGGTGCAGAATCTGCCCGCCCCTGCAGGAGACACAGGAGACCCAGGTTCAGTCCCTGGGTTGGGGAGCTCCCCTGGAGGAGGAAACGGCAACCCACTCCAGCCTTCTTGCCTGGAGGATGCTGTGGACAGAGGAGCCTGGCGGGCTGCAGTCCACGGGGTCACAAAGAGTTGGACAGGATTGAAGTCACGCAGACACCCGTCAGCAGCGTATCTGTGTCCACCCCGATCGCCCACCTCATTCTGCCCTTCCCTTCCCCGCTTGGTGTCCATATGTTTGTTCTCTACACCTGCGCCTCTAGCTCCGCTCTGCAAATGGTCGTAAAACTACTTTGGCCATTTCCGCTGCTTACAAATTTTCACGCACTTGTATTTTTCCTCGCGTGCTCCCTGCAACCTGATTTTTATTAAACAGACAGTGATGCATACTTCGAGGCTGACCGTCTTTCCTAAGATATTATGGCGTGGATACAATGAACCTATTACTCTTCCTTTTAAGTGGCTTCTTGAAGCATTAAATCTCCTGTCCAAGCCTTATTAAAGGCTCAATGAATCTGCCAAACACACTGATGACTTTATGTCATGTTCAAAAAGTTTCTTATTTATGTTCCTGAGCAATAAATTCCATAACAGGAAGATCCCTGCCCTGGAGCCACATTTTACAAACACATATATGCAGATGTTCGGTTGGCTATGAGGACCACAGCGCTCTGGATTTGGCAGAAAACGCTACAAGAAACCTTAAGTCATCACCCACAAGGTCAAGATCATCACTTCTGGATTGCTTGCTTGGAGTCAGAACTGTCCCCGGCACACGGATTCCTCCATTAAAACTTGAGTGGCAGAACTTCCCTGGCAGTCCAGTGTTTTAGGAACCCACCTGCCAATGCAGGAGACCCGGGTTTGATCCCTGGGTCGGGAAGATCCCCTGGAGGAGGGCCTGGCAACCCACTCCAGCCTTCTTGCCTGCAGAATCCCATGGACAGAGGAGCCTGGCGGGCTACAGTCCATGGGGTTGCAAAGAGTCTGATACGACTGAGCAGCTGAACAACACAGCTGCTTTACAATGCCTGTGGTCTGTATGTTGCCCAAGATTTCTTGTGGTCATCCATCAAAGAAAGATGCTCCCTTCACCATGAGCAGCATTAGGGGTCCCTTCATCTGACTTTAAAATGCTTACGAGATTTTGTAATAACTTTGAATGAAGTATAACCTATACAGATATTGAATCACTGCATTGTAAAACCTGAGGCTGATATAATACGGTAAGTGACATATGATCCAGCAATCCCCACTCTTGGACACATATACTCCCAACAAAACCATAATTCAAAAAAAATACATGCACCCCCAAGGTACATAGCAGCAGTATTCACAATAGCCTGGACATGGAAGCTATCTAGACATCCATCTACCGAGGAATGGATAAAGAAGATACGGTCCGTACAGACAGTAGAATACTACTCAGCCAAGAAAAAGAATGAAATAATGCCATTTGCAAGAACACAGGTAGACCTAGCGATGATCACAGTACGCGAAGTAAGTCAGACAGAGAAACACAAATACCATATGTTGTCACTTATTTGTGCAATCTCAAAAAAAAAGATATAAACAAACTTATTTATAAAGCTGAAACAGACTCTTTGACACAGAAAACCAACTTCTGTTTACCAAAGGGAAAAGGTGGGTGAGGGATAAATTGGGTATTTGAGATTAACACACACACACACTATTATACATAAAATAGATGAGCAACAAGGACCTACTGAATAGCACAGGGGACAATATTCAATGTCGTGTAATAAACTGCTGCTCGTGGTAAAGAATCCACCTGCCAAGGCAGGAGACACGGGAGATGTGAGTTGGATCCCAGGCTCAGGAAGATCCCCTGGATGAGGCCATGGCAACCCACTCCAGTGTTCCTGCCTGGAGAAGCCCATGGACAGAGGAGCCTGGTGGGCTACACTCCATGGGGTCACACAGAGTTGGACCCAACTCAGCTTACACATGTAATCAATAAGAGATAAGAATCCAAAGATTTGTATATCTTTGGATTATATTTGTGTATTTGTGTATAACAGAACTACTTTGCTGTATACCTGAAACTAACCTAATGTTGTGTATCAACTGTTCTTCCATAAAAAAATGGTTTTGATTTTTCTGGCTATTAGCTTCTTATAGTTGGTATTCAGTTGCTAAGTCATGTCCAGCTCTCTGTGACCGCACGGTCTATAGCATGGCATGTAGACCGTGTCTAATGGTCTGTCCTCCACTATCTCCTGGAGCTTGCTCAAACTCAAGACCGTCAAGTCGGTGATGCCATCCAACCATCGCATCCTCTGTCGTCCCCTTCTCCTCCCGCCTTCAATCTTTCCCAGAATCAGGGTCTTTTCCAATGAGTCAGCTCTTCCCGTCGGGTGGTCAAAGTATTGGAGCTTCAGTATCAGTCCTTCCAATGAATATTCAAGGTTGATTGCCTTTAGGATGGACTGGTGTAAGATTCTAGTGCCTCAGAAACATGCTTTTTATCAGGAGAAAAGGAACAGAGGACGTACCATCTTTGTATTGAACCACAGCATTAAAAGCACAGCACTGACATCTCCCTAAACCCCTGTATGAGCGTGCTAAGTCACTTATGTCTTGTCCAGCTCTGTTCAACTCTATGGACTGTAGCCCGCCAGGCTCCTCTGTCCATGGGATTCCGCAGGCAAGAAGACTGGAGTCTTCAGGCTAGAATGCTGGAGTGGGTTGCCATTTCCTCCTCCAGGGGATCTTCCCAACCCAGGGATCGAACCCGCATCTCCTGCATTGCAGGTGTATCCTTTATCAGTGAATCACCAGGGAAGGTAATTCCTCAGGGGGTGATCCCGGGTGAGCACAGACTAGTATATCCCCAGGCGTGGACCCGGGAAGGGCCCGGAGCCATGTCCGCTTGGCCCCTGCTGCCCCCAGCCCTGCTTACCAGGGGACACACGGCTGCCTAGCCCTGCTGGCGTCCTGCCGCTCTCCAGGCTTCTGCAAGGCTGGGTCACAGTCTCTGCTTGCTGGCTCCTGACTCCTGCAAGGCTCACCATCCTCAGACGGCCAGGCTCAGCAGTGGACCGGAGGCGCGGCTGACTCATTCCTGACATTATGCTCATGGTAGCGGCGTTATCCCTCCACCTCCCGTGGCGGCAGGTCTACTACGATCATCCCACGGGAGCTGGATCACCATTGGAATCTTATGACGGCAGCACCAGTGTCACAATACGGTTGCAGCTGTTGTTCAGTTGCTCGGTCGTGTTCAGCTCTTTGCGACCCCATGGACTGCAGCACGCCAGGCTTCCCTGTCCTTCACCATCTCCCGGAGTTTGCTCAACTCCTGTCCATTGAGTCGGTGATGCCATCCAACCATGTCATGCTCTTCACCCTCTTCTTCTTCTGCCTTCAATCTTTGCCAGCATCAAGGTCTCTTCCAACATGGTAGCCAGACTATTACATCACCATCCTGGCAGCTGTATTACCGGTTCACTATCACGGTGGCCGTATTATTACTATTACCGTCATGTCAGCTGTATTACCGTTACACTACCATGGGGACTGTGTTATTATTGCCATCACAGTAGCTACATGACTATCATACTATCTCGGTGGACATGGTTTTGATATCATGGTGGCTGTATTACCGTTACACTCTCATGGGGGGCATGTCACTATTGTTAATATCCTGGAGGCTGTATTAGCATTACACTCTCACAGTGGCTGTGTATTAATATGTTACTATCACGGTGGCCATGTCACCATGATCACCACCATGGAGGCTGTATCCCCCTTCCTCCCGTGGAATCAGGACTCCTCGTGCTCCTCCCGTCTCATGCCAGGGGCATCATCAGCCTCCCGGGAGCAGAATAACAGGGACGCTCAGGGCATCTCCAGCCAGCACTTCCTGAGCTCCTGTCATACCCCAGATGCGGTTGTACGAGTTGTGTCTGTAATACCTCACTTCCGGCTCAAAACCCGAGAGAGACACTTCCTTCCCTCACTGTCCTCCACATACTGAGCAGCTGAGGCTCAGAGAGGTTAAGGAACTTCACAGTCCACCAGCGAGCAGGCAGTACAGCCTGATCACATCCTGGCACTGGCCCCTTGCCCCACAGCCTGGATTAACCCAACTGGAGAACAGTCTGTCCAAAAAAAAAAAAAAAACCACACCCATCACCTGCCTGCTTCCCCATCTGAATCACCCTACCTTTCTCTCCTTCCGCTGTCCTCCAGCCTCACCCCCCACTTCCTCCTAACTTTACTCCTTTTCTGACAGAGTAGGGGGACATGCGTCTTCTCAGAGCTTCCTCCCATCTGCAGTCACACCTCGGAGTATCAGCTCCTTTGCAGACGTAATGAAGGTCACCTCCCTGCTAACCCCACGGAGGCTGTCCTCTATGACCCAGGTCACTGCCCCCGCCATGTGGCCACGAGAGCTACAACATTCAGAGCTCTCTACCTGCTGAGAGCAGAGAAGAGAAAGTCAGCAGTTCAAAGCATAAGAAAGCCTTGTGTGGCTGTTGCTGGCTTTGAGGATGAAATGGTCATGCAAAAAAATGTGGGAAGCAGCTGCATTCTGCCAACAATCACTGAACTTAGACCAGGTCCTGAAACCATGCTGCAATCACCATCACAGCTTCAGTAGACCCTGACCAAAGAACACAGCATCCTTTCAGGCTTCCTACCTATGGAAACTATGAGATCATGAGTGGGAAATTTTAAACTGAGACACTTGCAGTCATGACCGTATAATCAAAGCTGTGGTTTTTCCCAGGAGTCATGAATGGATGTGAGAGTTGGACCACAAAGAAGGCTGAGTGCTAAAGAATGGATGCTTTCGAACTGTGGTGTTGGAGAAGACTCTTGAGAGTCCCCTGGACTGCACGGACATCCAACCAGTCCATCCTAAAGGAGATCAGTCCTGAATATTCACTGGAGGGACTGATGCTGAAGCTGGAGCTCCAATCCTTTGGCCACCTGATAGGAAGAGCTTATTCGTTGGAAAAGACCCCGATGCTGGGAAAGATTGACGGCAGAAGGGGATGACAGAGGATGAGACGTTGGATGGCATCACTGACTCAATGGACATGAGTCTGAGCAAACTCCAGGAGATGGTGAAGGACAGGGAAGCCTGTAGTGCTATAGACCGTGAGGTCACAAAGAGTTGGACGCGATTTTAGCCACTGAATAACAACACACTTGAACTCATTTGTCGCCCAGCACAGCAACAGACAAAGCCTCTGTGTCCACTAAGCCTGCTCCTGCTTTGCCTCTGATGAACTTGGACCGCTTTCCCTTCCCTCCTCCGACGTGAATCTCAGTGGATCAGGGACCACCGAGGTCCACCTTCTTCTGAGACACCCCCTCGCTCTAATCTCTCATCTCTGTCTCCTGTAACTCCTCAGCGGTCTTTCTGGGAGACACAGGCTCCTCTGACTTTTCACTGTCTTCATTCCTTTAGAAGAACGTTCTTCCATCTTTCAGTCTCCAGCCCACGTCCCCCACCCCGACTCTTTCCTAGGCGATCTCATCTATGCTCTCCAACAATCCCCAACCCCCCTCTGCCCACTGCCTTTCATCTTTACCCCCATAGACACAGATGAAGGACAGGGAGGCCTGGCGTGCTGCAGTCCATAGGGTCGCAAAGAGTTGGACACCACTGAGCGACTGAATGGCAACAATGCACACAGCATCTTCGCAGCCGCCCAGGAAGATGCCTTGAAACTCCTGGATGGGTCGCTAAAACAAAATCCTGATCCCTTTCTGAGCCCGATCTCCTGTAACACCTGTTTCAGGAAGTCCCACTGGGTAAGCCTCGGAGGCAAGGTTTCCAGATGCTCTTAGGTTGAGAGAATCCAGAAGACAATCTTGTTTTCTGGTCTCCCCTTAGGAGGGATGAGACGTTCCCCAGAAGACAAGCCCCCACCCCCCACGTGGAGCGGGGAGGAATCTTCTCCCCAAAGAATCCATAGTCCTGGTCGGGTTGCCTGACTTTCATAATACAATCCCCATCAAAGGACCAGCCCTGGAGGGCAGACAGAGACAGCTGTCCTGGGGTACGGGCTCCGGGGAGGGGAACACAGAAAAAGATGAAGAAATCCGATGTCTTTTAAGAAGGAGTTGGGGCCAGTGTTGGCGAGAAAATGCCAGAATCAGCCAGCAACCTTCTCTCTGCCCAGACATACTGGCTTCATCCAGCCCAGAGCGACAGCGCTGAAATTCTGTTACTTTGAGCTAGCAGACATATCACCAAAACAGAGATTTCCACATTTACAAAACTAAAGTTTCCAAATGCATAACTAATTGGGTTCTATTAAGGCATTTACGGTTTAGCTCACATTTACACAAGTCCTTCAGAGCTTAATTACAAATGTACGCTGCAGGATTTATTTTCGAAATGGCTCATTTTTTCCCTCCCTTCATCCAACTACCCAGAAAGTCAAAAACAAACAAACAGGGCTGTGTGCACACAGCTTGGATGGTCTCAGCCTCCAAATCAAGTCACTTGTTTGGTTTTAATTAGTGGAAGTTTGACTTCAGCAGGAAAAACATCTTTTTTGGAAAACGGCTTCCTTCTGGAGTCGAAAAATTATCATCCGTTAAGTAGATACAAAATGCCTCAAATTTCCTGCATGAAAATGGATGTTGTGGTAATTTTCATCCATTTTTCTTTCAGCTGATAAAAACGCTATTTATCAAACAGGCATTTGTAAAGTGTCGGGGAATCATAGCAGCAGCTTCAGGAAAAGGGAAAAGATTTTGAATTATTATTTGTGACATCTAGTCAGCCTATTGGAGGAGGAAATGGCAAACCCACTCCAGGATTCTTGCCTGGAGAATTCCATGGATAGAGGACCCTTGCGGGCTACAGTCCACGGGGTCGCACAGAGTTGGACACGACTTAGCGACTAAGCCAAACCAGTCAGCTCATAAAAGAACAGGTTGCTGTATCTGTGGGTTCTTTGTGAAATAAATTCTGGCTTTTATTTGTAGGGATATGTACATGTATGAAGACAATGGCAGTGCACACACGTGAAGGATACATTCTAAGTTCACAGTAGTAATTACATCTGAAGAGGAGAGGGTCAAGGGAGGACTGGCCTTTAAACTCTTACACACACACCCATTCCTATCCCATCCACCCAACCATCACTGGCAACAGAGTGTTAAAATTTTATCATGCATACAATAGATTTGAAAATGTCCAGGGGAGATACCCATTGCCGTATATTTGATTACAAAGAAAAGCATATGAGCTACTTCCCTGAATCTCGATCCCCCATCCTGTTGAAAACAGGATAGAGAATGGTCTAGAGTGTAGACCATTTGCAGGAGATCTCCTTACAAAATAGACGTGGTGCTGAGACCCATTGCGTGCCTAGAAGATTCTTGTTTTCTGTATCAGTCAGGTATGACTTAGACTATGCTGCGTAACAAACAGTCCTATATCTCAAACCCCTACCACAATAAAGAGTTATGTTTTCAGACCTATGAGTCTATTAACCAGTGACTGCTGGGCTGATCTAGGCTGGGTTCTCCCCACTCTGGCTAATCAGAATCCAATGGTTTAAATTCATGTCTGCTCCACGAGGTTTTATTATTTTTGCAACTAGTGCTTATCTTGGACATATTTTTGAGATGTAGTCTACAGAGGACAACTCAAACCATTTGGGATTGCAGCATTTTCTGCTGACATTTCAAAAGAGAAAGCAAAATGGATGCAAACTCCAAAGTCCACAGAGGAGGGAGGTGTGGTCCTCTTGTGAAAAAATGAGTCAGGGCTAAGGCATGGAGGAAGAAAAAAAAGCTGTGAGCAACTCATGCCGTCAACTGCACCTTCTAACTTGAAGCCTGGTGAAAATGAAAAAGTGTTACTTGCTCAATCGTGTCTGACTCTTTGCAACCCCATGGACTGTAGCCTGCATGGACTGTAGCCCTCCTCAATCCATGGAATTCTCCAGACAAGAATACTGGAATGGGTTGCCATTCCCTTCTCTAGGGGGTCTTCCCAACTCAGGTATTAAACCCTGGTCTCCTGCATTGCAGGCAGATTCTTTACCATCTGAGCCACCAGGGAAGCCACAGAGAGGGGACTGATTTCCTATTTCCCCTTTTGGATCCAAACTCCATCCTTTCTTTATTTTTAAATATTTAATTGGAGTGTAGTTGCTTTAACATATTGTGCTGGCTTCTGATGTACAGCGGAGTGAATGAGCCGTATGTATACATACACCCCCTCCCTCTGGAGCCTCCCTCCCACCTCCCCATCCACCCCTCTAGGTCATCACAGAGCCCCGAGTTGACTTCCCTCTTCTTAGAGCAGCTTCCCACTAGCTATCTGTTTCATGCCTTGTAATGTATGTTTAGAGCTTCCCAGGTGGCGCTAGTTGTAAAGAACACGCCTGCCAGTGCAGGAGGCAGAAGAGACAAAGGCTCGATCCCTGGGTTGCGAAGATCCCCTGGAGGAGGGCATGGCGAGCCACTCCAGCATTCTTTTTTTTTTTCCTCCATTGGACTGCACCAGGTCTTAATTGCTGCAGCAGCTGCTGCTGCTGCTAAGTCACTTCAGTCATGTCCGACTTCAGCAGTCTCCACATGCAATGCTGGAGAACCTGGTTCAATCCCCAGGTTGGGAAGATCCCCTGGAGAAGAGAATGGCAGCCCACTCCAGTACTCTTGCCTGGAGAATCCCATGGACAGAGGAGCCTGGTGGGCTGCAGTCCATGGGGTCGCAACTGAACAATTAACACTTCACCACTTTGCTGTATACCCTAAAGTCTCACAAGACCGAAAATCAACTATGCTGCTGCTAAGTTGCTTCAGTAGTGTCCGACCCTGTGCGACCCCATAGACAGCAGCCCACCAGGTTCCCCTATCCCTGGGATTCTCCAGGCAAGAACACTGGAGTGGGTTGCCATTTCCTTCTCCAATGCATGAAAGTGAACAGTGAAAGGGAAGTCACTCAGTCGTGTCCGACCCTCAGCGACCCCATGGACTGCAGCCTTCCAGGCTCCTCCATCCATACTTCAATGTAAAAAAAAGTTTTTTAATGACATCACCTTCTCGCCTCATTTCCTTGTCAAGTCTGTCAGAGGGGGTCCCCTGAGACAGAGCCTCCTTGCAGCTGCACTGCTAAAGCGGGGATGACAGGCAGCTCGGACAGTAGAGACTCTCATTCCTGGGGTGTCCTGGGGGTAAACCCCTCCCCAGCGACGACAGAGAGAGCATACAGTGAGGAACGCCCGCCCACCTCAGCAGCTCGTTTGCCCTTCACCACCCCATGCAGAAAATTTAGAATTCCTTTGGCCACCCTGCAAACCTCCGATCAAATATATCTGAGCGTCTGGAGCTGGGTCCTGCCATCAGGATTTTTTTAAACCTCCCAGGGGTCCCTTAAGGGAAGCCAGAGTTGTGAGTCACTGCCCGGGAGAGACAGCTCAGGGTCACACACGGCCAGTTCACAGCGGTGGTTAAACCTACATCGCAAAGAAAACAGAACCAAGGAGCATCAGCCAGGGGCTGCTTTGGCAGCCTCTCTGCAGAAACAGCCTAGAGTCAGAACCCAAAACGGGTGAGCACGAAGGTGAAGAAGCTTTGTCTGGAAAACCAGGTGGTTGCAGAAGACAGGACCCAGAGCGGATATACCGCTACACCCTAGACCATCTGTAGACCGAGAGCAACCAGCTCCTGGGTGGGGATTTGCAAACACTGAGATCAAAGCAACGGCTAGAATTCACGGGAAAAGAGCTACATCCGCCATCAGAATAACCGTCAGACGTCCACATAGAGTGAACCCGGACCGCTTCTTCAGAGATTTGCTCAGGTCATCAAGAAATGGGAGTGAAGCGATTATCCTAAAAAGAAATGATGGCTCTGGGATTCAAAAAGATGCACACAGCCCCAGTGTTCAGCCCTGCACTCTTTTACAATAGCCCATGGAAGCAACCAAGGTATCCATGGACAGAGGGACAGATAAGGAAGAGGTGGTGTGTATACACAATGGAATATTACTCAGTCATAAAATGGAATGAGTGTGATTCAGTTGAACTGAGATGGATGAACTGACAGCCTGTTATACTGAGTTAAGTCAGTCCGAAGGAGAAAACCAAATACCATATATTAACGCATATATGCGGAATCTAAAAAAAAAAATGATACTGATGAACCTGTTTGCAGGGCAGGAACAGAGACGCAGATGTAGAGAACAAACTTGTGGGCACAGGAGGGGAAGGAGAGCAGGGGACGAGTTGAGAGAGTAGCACCGACATATACACACGCCCACGGGTAAAATAGATCCCCAGTGGGAGGCCGGTGTATCACACACAGAGCTCAGCTCGGGGCTCGGTGATGACCTAGTGGGGTGGGATATATGGGTACACATGGCTGATTCACGCTGCTGGACAGCAGAAACCAACAATACTGGAAAGCAGTTATATTCCAGTTAAAAACAAATTAAAAAAAAATAAAATGAAGACCCATCTCCTAATAGAACCACAACCTAAGGTCCTACTGGGGGTGGGGGCAGTGAGGAGTTAGGGGCCACACACACTTCAGTGCATAACAGGACACAACCAGAGATTCAGTTTATACAAACAGCATCCCAGGCCGTGAAGTCCAAGCCCCTAAGCAGTTCTTTGTGCTGAGTTGTCAGGAATCAAACCTGGAATTTCCACCCCCCCGCACCTCACCTCCCAGGACTGGACTCATGCCCATTCCTCAACTGAGCTCTAGCAGCAAATGGAATAACGATCGTCATCAAACATAGCAAATTCATGCCTTCCCCAGGGGCTGTGGAGGCAGCCAGCCTCCCATCCAGAGTAACAGGGTCACTGTGGATGGTGACTGCAGCCATGGAATTAAGAGACGTTTGCTTCTTGG
This sequence comes from Bos indicus, assembly GCF_029378745.1. Lineage (NCBI taxonomy): Eukaryota > Metazoa > Chordata > Mammalia > Artiodactyla > Bovidae > Bos > Bos indicus. Next base: position 150,927,194 of record NC_091789.1, read on the forward strand.
AAGAAAAGCTACGACAAACCTAGACAGCATATTAAAAAGCAGGGATATCACTTTGCTGACAAAGGTCCGTCTACTCAAAGCTGTGGTTTTCCCAGTAGTCACGTATGGATATGAGAGTTGGACCATAAAGAAAGCTGAGGGCCAAAGAATTGATGCTTTTGAACTGTGGTGTTGGAGAAGACTCTTGAGAGTCCCTTGGACTGCAAGGAGATCCAACCAGTCCATCCTAAAGGAGATCAGTCCTGAGTGTTCATTGGAAGGACTGATGCTGAAGCTGAAACTCCAATCCTTTGGCCACATGATGCGAAGAACTGACTCATTGGAAAAGACCCTGATGCTGGGAAAGACTGGAGGCAGGAGGAGAAGGGGACGACAGAGGATGAGATGGTTGGATGGCATCACCGACTCGATGGACATGAGTCTGAGCAAGCTCCAGGAGTTGGTGATGAACAGGGAAGCCTGGTGTGCTGCAGTCCATAGGGTCACAAAGAATCAGACACAACTGAGCCACTGAACAACCATCATAACCCAGCACAGAAACTTCTGCAAAAGGAAAATGCCCGTCTGAGAGCTCATCACAAATTCTGGTCATGCAGGTGGCTGTGGGGAGAGTGTGTGTAATCCGGGAACATCTTAATATTGAAACTTCTCAACCATGAAAGAATTAAGGTCCTGAAACGACTGTTTCCAGAGAAAGAAATGTCACCTATACTCAGAGTTCTTTTAATGACCTGCTTCTGCTCTGGAGTTTTGCCCAATAACCCAATTACAAAGGGTTTTTGCTTTTTATTCCTCCTGAGCCAGTTCCTGTTTTGTTCAGAAAATCTTGTATGAATACTGCACCAAGACCTTGCTTAGAGAAAGGCGTCTGGACTAGAAAGAAAGAAAAACTGTGAGTCGCTCAGTCGTGTCCAACTCTGCGACCCCCATGGACTGTAGCCCACCAGGCTCCTCTTTCCATGGGATTCTCCAGGCAAGAATACTGGTGTGGGTTGCCATGCCCTCCTCCAGGGGATCTTCCTGACCCAGGGATTGAACCCGAGTCTCTTTAAGTCTCCTACACTTGTAGGCGGGCCCTTTACCACTAGTACCACCCAAAATGGGGTGACTTTATTCCCTGATGGACAGTAGCTGAAGTTTGAAGACAATTGTTATGACTTGGGGTGGGCAGAGATGCTTCCGGCGTGTGGTGGGGGCGACCCAGGAGGCCCCCCATCAGAGACTGGTCCAGGCCCCATGTCTCAGCAGTGCTGAGGCTGAGAAATCCTGACCAAGCACGAGAGACATCACCTGTCTGGACGTCTGTCCATCCACCTATCTGTCTATGTACCTGTCTATCCACCCGCCCATCCAGCCATCTCTCCATCCATCTGTGTGTGTACTTCCGGCTCTGGTTGGAAACTGAGATGAGCTGCCCACCACCCCGCCGCCAGGGGACGTGAAACAACATTCTGGCCGTGACCGCGATGGGGTGGGGGAGGAGTGCTCCTGGCGTGTGGTGGGGGCCGACCGGGTGCGTTGCTGCACACCCCACTGGACACAGGACACCTAAATGGGAGAGGCGTTCAGCCCCGGGCGTCAGCCTGCTGAGACTGAGAAACGCTGAGCAGCCACGACTGTCTCATTATCTGTCTGTCTATCCATCCATCCATCTATCCATGCGTCTATCAGAGTTAAGCTGAGAAACTCTGAGCAGGCATGACTGTCTAATTATCTGTCTGTCTATCCATCCATCCATCTATCTATGCATCCATCCGTCCATCCATCTATCCATCCATCCATCAATCCATCCATCCATCCATCCACCCATCATCCATCCATCAATCCAACCATTGATCCATATATGTATCTATCCATCCATCTAACCATCCATCCATCAATCCACCCACCATCCACCATCAATCCATCCATTGGTCCATATATGTACCTATCCATCCATCCATCTATCCATCCATCCATACATCTATCCATCCATCCATCCATCTATCCCTCCATCCACCCATCCATCCAGGTATGCACCTATGGCCGTGGTTCACAGACTGGGAGGGCTTTACCCTCCGATGGGACATATGATAACATCTGAAGACATTCTGTCCATGGCAGAGATGGGGGCAGGGGCTGCCCCTGGCGTGCGTTGGGGGGAGCCCAGGGACACTCCTCCACACCCCACACAGGGTCCAGGACGCCCCTCATCATAGACTCGCCCAGCCCCAGACGCCAGGTGGCTGAGGCTGAGAAAGCCTGACCCGGCACGGCAGACTGGACGACTCTCTGATGCGGGGTGGCATCCTAGCCCTGTGGGGTGTGGAGCAGTGACCCCAGTGTCCACCCAGCATGCGGCAGGAGCGTTCTCCCTGCTGAGTACTGAGCAGCAGAAAGGCCCCCAGATGTCGGCAAGCGTCCCCTCGAGGCGGAATCCCACAGATTGAGAGTGACCAGTTTAAACTCAGCTGTTTGTACGGGGCCTGGGAGAACCTCTATCCCCTTTCAGGGATAAACTGGGGCGGGAAGACGCAGGCGGCAAGGAGAAGGGATCCGTGTAGATGAACAGAGACACGTGTACGTCTGCCTGAGTCCCTTTGCTGTTCAGCTGAAACCATCACGGCATTGTTAATCGGCCATATCCCAACACAAAACAAAAAGTTTAAGAAAAGGCTGTGGTCGACACTTATACACTATTGATACTCCGTGTAAAATACATACATACATAAAATACACAACGAGAGGCTTCTGTATACCACAGGGAACTCTGTTTAATATCACATGGCAGCCTGGATGGGAGGGGAGTTTAAGGGAAATTGGATACATGTATATATGTCTGGCTGAGTCCCTTTGCTGTCCGCCTGAAACCATCACAGCATCATTAATGGGCTACATTCCAATACAAAATAAAAGTGTAATTTAAAAAATCTAAATATAAATGAATCATTGCTCCTGGGCAAGCCCATTACCCAGGCTGACCAGATGGGTGTTTATAAACCACGGAGCCCAGGGGAACAGAAAAACATTGATGTGCCCCTGAATTAACCACGGACATCGACCAATTCTGAGCCAGAAAGCCAAAGACCATACACGTTAAAGGGCTGAAATTTTGCAGGACACGTTCTCTGACCAGAACAGAACTAAGCTGGAAATCAGCAACAGAAAGTTACGTAAAGTCCCCCAGGATTGATCAGTTGCACAGCTGGTTTCAAAATAACCCACAGGCCAAAGGGAAATAAAAGAACTAGGAAGGGAAAGAGAAAAAGTATTTGGAACTGGATAAAAATGCAGACACAGGGCCTCTCCTGGCGGCCAAGGTGTTAAGACTTTTCCTTCCAGGGCAAAGATCTCACAGGTCTTGCCTTCCAGGGCAATGATCTCAAAGATCTCCCTGGTCTAAGATCTCACAGGCCTTGCAGTCAAAACACCAAAACCGAAAGCAGAAGCAATATTGTAGCAAATTAAATAAAGATTTAAAAAAAAAAAATTCACATTAAAAAATTCTTTAAAAAAAAATGCAAACACAACCCAAGGAAATCTGTGGGGTGCAGCTTAGACTGTGTTGAAAGGAGTATTTTCAGGGTTATATGCTTGCAGGAGGAAAAAAGGGTTTAGAACCAATAGTTTATGCTCTCACCTTAAGAAATTAAGGAAAACCGTACTCAACACCAAAGCATTAGAAACAAGGAAACAGGAACGAGCATACATCAGGGAAATCAAAAGCAAAAAGGCAGCAGAGATGAGCAATTGAATCAAACACTGGTTCCCTGATTTGTCAATAAATTGACGATAAACTGACAAACCTCTTGTCAGATCAATCCAGGAAGCCAAGTGAAGTGAAGTGAAAGTCGCTCAGTCATGTCCGACTCTATGACCCCGTGGACTATACAGGCCATGGAATTCTCCAGGCCAGAATACTGGAGTGGGTGGCCTTTCCCTTCTCCCGGGGATCTTCCCAACCCAGGGATCAAACCCAGGTCTCCTGCATTAGAGACAGGCTACCCACTCCAGTATTCTTGGGCTTCCCTTGTGGCTCAGCTGGTAAAGGATCAATCCGGGAAATAAAAGCAAAAATAAATACCAGACCAAGTGTGAAGGAGGCTGAATGGACATCACTCAGACCGCACGGACTGCATTAAAAAATTAATAAGAGGGACTTCCCTGGCAGTTCAGTGGTTGAGACTTCACCTCCCGATGCAGGCGGTGGTGGGTTCAGTCCTTGGTCAGGGAGCTGGGACCCTCCCACAAGCCTCCTGGCCAAATACTAACACAGAGAACAGAAGCAACATTGTTACAAAGTCAATAAAGACTTTAAAAATGATCCACATTTTTAAAAAAATCCTTTAACAAACAGTTACTAAGAAACAGTATAAACAAATTCATGTTCACCAACCTGACAACTTAGATAAATAGATCTCAATTCCTCAAAACACACAAATTACCAAAATTCACTCAGAGAAAAATGAATAAGTGTCATGTAACTGCTACAGTGGATTCCCCAGGTGGTGTGAACGGTAAAGAACCTGCCTGTCAAGGCAGGAGACCCGGGTTCCATCCCTGGGTCGGGAAGATCCCCTGGAGAAGGGCATGGCAACCTACTCCAGTAACCTTGCCTAGAGAATCCCATGGGCAGAGGAGCCTGGAGGGCTACGGTCCATGGGGTCACAAAGAGTCGGATACAACTGAGTGATTAATACAATAGCCTACTAAGGAATTAGACTGATAGTTAAATACTTGGGACAAAAAAAAAAAAAAAAAAACCCTCCAAACTTGATGGTTTCACAGGCAAATTCTACCAAATATTTAAGGGGGGAAAAAAAAAAAAAAACCTCTGTTCTCTACAAACATTGCCAGAAGACAGAAGTAGGGGAAATATATGTCAATTGATGATGTTAAGGATTTTGACATATTTGCTGTTAACGAACTCTTGCCAAGGGTTTCGTGTGCTTGTAATGTCTTAAGCCTGCTTTGACCATATGTGAAATAGAGAGCCAGCCTGACGCATGACACGGGGAACCTAAAGCCGGTGCTGTGTGACAGCCTGAAGGGTGGGCTGGGGAGGGAGGTGGGACAGGGGTTCCAAAGGGAGGGGCTACATGCATGCCTATGGCTGATTCATGTCGGTGTAAGGCACAGGCCATCACAAGACCACAATTATCCTCCAATTAAAATAGATACATTTTAACAAGTTTTTAATCAGAGTAATGCTGGCTTCCATCGCTTCCAAAAAAAAGTAAAAAGTACAAACAGAGCAATTTCCACAAACGAGGGTTGAATGAAACAGGACTCCTTCCTAGAAATGGGATATCGGTTCAACCCCTTTGGAACAAACCAAGGTGATTCACCATGACAACGGCAGACAGCGGAATAGAAAGGCAGATGTCAGCGTTCACCTACGTTCTTCAAAATGGTATGGAATCTCAGAAAAACAGAACCGATGAACCTGCTTGTGGGGCAGGAACAGAGAAGGAGACCTAAAAAACGGACACAGGAGGGCAAGCACACGGTGGGATGAGCCGAGAGCGTAGCACTGACCTCTCTACACAGCCACGTGTGAAATAGACAGCTATCGGGAGCCGCTGTGGGATGGAGCTCAGCTCGGGGCTCTGTGATGACCCAGAGCGGCTGGGATGAGGTGTGAATCAACAGGGAGAGGATGTATGTATCCACATGGCTGATCCATGCTGCCTGTACAGCAGAAACTAACACACACTGTAAAGCAAGTATATGCCAATTAAAGACACATTAAATAACGAAAGCGCTTCTCAGACTAAGAATAGACTTCTTACACCTGTACAAAGTGCCCACCAACACTGTCAGCTAATTATCCTTCATGGTTAAAGACCGCTCCCCTAAGAGGGTCGGGAAAGATACGGAAGCCAACCCACTCTCTTGGGCACCATCCAACGAGACATTGTACAGCGAGACCAAGAGAGAACATACAGCTTGACCACAAGGAAGCAGGCAAGCTCTGGTTTTTTTATTTTATTTTATTTTAATGACTGTCCAGATAGACTAAACAGTGCCTACAGAAAAAGATGCTCAGAGAAGTCATGTGAGTCTAGCAAGACTGTGTCACAAAACAAGACTAGTTTATAAAAGTCAATGGTATTTTTTATAGACTAGCGATGAATAATTAAAAGTTAAAAAATTTGAAAACACTTCTGAGTATTGCTGGAGTTTAGGGGAGAATGGATACATGTATACGCATGGCTGAGTCCCTTTGCTGTCCACCTGCAACTATCAAAAGACGGTTAACTTGCTATAGTCCATTACAAAATAAGACAGTCAAAAAGACATGATGTTGGGAAGACCCCCTGGAGAAGGAAAAGGCTACCCACTCCAGTATTCTGGCCTGGAGAATCCCATGGACTATAGTCCATGGGGTCACAAAGAGTTGGACACAACTGAGCGATTTTCACTTTCAGGATAAAGAAGATGTGATATACATGTGTGTTATTGTTGTTGGGTAGTCACCCCATCGTGTCTGACTCTTTCTGACCCCATGGACTGTAGCCCCCAAGGTTCCTCTGTCCATAGGATTCTCCAGGCCAGAATACTGGAGTGGGTAGCCGTTCCCTTCTCCAGGGGATCTTCCCAACCCAGCGATCGAACCTGTGTCTCCTGCATTGGCAGGTAGATTCTTAACCGCTGAGCAACCAGGGAAAGGCATCACACACACACATATACATACAGTGGAATACGACTCAGTCATAAAAAAGAATAAAATAATGCCCTTTGCAGCAGCAGGGATGAACCCAGAGATTATCATACAAAGTAAGCCAGAGAACGACAAATACCATATGACATCACTTAGATGGAATCTAAAATAAGACACGAATGAAAGCATTTGCAAAACAGAAAGAGATTCACACACGTAGAGAATCGACTTGTGGTTGTCAAGGAGGAAGGAGTAGAGGGGTGAATTGGGAGTCTGAGATTCACAAACACACACCACAGTTTACAAAATGAACAGACAAGCAGGACCTGCTGTATACCACGGGGAGCTCTACTGAATACCCTGTAATAACAGGAAAAGAATCTGAGAAAGAACACACATAAATGCATGTATGTATATATACTGAGAACTTAGTAACATTGTTGATCGGCTATACTCCAATGCAAAATAAAAAGCTAAAAATGAAAACCAGTGTGTCACTAACATCAGGGTAGACATCAATTAAGAGAAACGAGGGAGCCAAAACACAACCATGCTTACAGGGTAAATTGATTTTTAACAAAGATGATAAGATAATTCAATGGGGAAAGGATAGTTTTTTTAAAAATGGTGCTAGAAACCTTGAGGCCAGCCTTATGCAAGAACAACGCCATGCTTCTATACATCATGTCAGAAAAAAGTTAACTCAACGTATGATAAATTGGGGGCTTCACCGGTGGCCAACCAGTACAGAATCTACCTGCCAATACAGGAGACCTGGGCTCGATCCCTGGGTTGGAGAGATCCCCCGGAGAAGGAGACAGCAACTCACCGCAGTGTTCTTGCCTGGAAAGTCCCATGGAGAGGGAAGCCTGGTGGGCTATAGTCCACGGGGGCACAAAGAGTCGGGCACGACTAGGCAACTAACACTTACTTACTTACCAGTATTCTTGGCTGGAGAATCCCATGGTGAGTGGAGCCTGGTGGGCTACAGTCCATGGGGTCGCAGAGACTCAGACATGACTGAGCATGCACTCAGCCAATATGTAAATAGAGATACGGATGGAATTGGTCCCACCAGATGAGTCCCGAGAGAATGAATTTTATGTGTCTACTCGATGGCTGCAGGAGCTTCAGGTAGGTGCTAAACATGACTCTGAGTGTGTCTGGGAGGATGTTTGTGGATGAGACAAGCACTCGGAATGGGTCGGCTGAAAAAAGCAGATGGCTGTCCCTAGCGTGGGTGGGCCTCGTCTAATCGGCTGAAGGTCTGGACAGACCAGAACCGCAGACCTTCCTGAGGTGACAGAGAATCCCTCCTGCCCGACTCCTCCGCGGGGGCCCAGGTCTCCTCCTGCCTGAGGACCTGGAGACGAACATCAGCTCTTCCTGGGTGTCCGGCTTGTTGCCTCACCTGCGGATCTCAGGACTTGTCAGCCTCCGTGGCACCATGAGCCAATTCCTCGTAATAGATATCTCTCCATTGTCTACCTGTCTATCTACCCACCCACCCATTCACCTGTCTGTCTTATCTCTCAGTCTACATATCTGCCTGTTGACCCATTCACCATCTTACCTAGCTATCTATCCAGCTATCATTATCTGTTCAGCTGCCAACCTACCCAGGGATCTGTATACCTTTCCATCCATCCATTCCCCTGTCTATCATTTGTCAATCTAGATATCTATCTATCCATCCACCGTTATCTCCCTACCAATCCACCCATCCATCGCCTGGCTATCTTATCTATCCATCTAGGCATCTGTCTCTCCATCCATCCACCTGTCTATATTATCTAGGTATCGATCCCTCGATTATTATCTATTTATCTACCAACGTACCTAACTAGCTACCTACCCATCCATCACCTGTCTATCTTATCTACTGATCTAGGTATCTGTCTATCCCTCCATAATTATCTATCCATCCATAATTATCTATCCATCCATCCATCCATCCACCCATCCGTTCACCTGTCTTATCTAGCAGTCGAGTATCTACCCATCTTATCCGTTATCTATCATCCATCCATCTGTCCATCAATCTACCTTTCTACTATCTCTCATCTATTCATCTTTCTATCCACTGATATTTTATTATCTATCCATCTATCAATAATGCTGTATATATCTTTTATCAATATATCTGTCCATTTATCTATCAATCATTTATCTATCTACCAATTTTCTACCATCTATCTACCTATCTAATCTATATATCTGCATCACCTATATAATCTAAGTATTTATCATTATTAAGACCTAATATCATCTATAATCATATATATATGTATCTACTTTTTGTCTATATATATACATACGCACACACACTGTCCCTCCATAGTTCAGTTTCAGTTCAGTCACTCAGTCGTGTCCGATTCTTTGCGGCCCCATGAATTGCAGCACGCCAGGCCTCCCTGTCCATCACCAACTCCTGGAGTTCACTCAGACTCATGTCCATCGAGTCAGTGATGCCATCCAGCCATCTCATCCTCTGTCGTCCCCTTCTCCTCCTGCCCCCAATCCTTCCCAGCATCAGAGTCTTTTCCAATGAGTCAACTCTTCGCATGAGGTGGCCAAAGTACTGGAGTTTCAGCTTTAGCATCATTCCTTCCAAAGAACAGCCAGGGCTGATCTCCTTCAGAATGGACTGGTTGGACCTCCTTGCAATCCAAGGGACTCTCAAGAGTCTTCTCCAACACCACAGTTCAAAAGCATCAATTCTTTGGCACTCAACATTCTTCACAGTCCAACTCTCGCATCCATAAATAACCACTGGAAAAACCATAACCTTGACTAGACGGACCTTTGTTGGCAAAGTAATGTCTCTGTCCCTCCATAAACGCCCATGTTAATCTTAGAACACACGTGTGAGAAAACTCTGATTTGCTCCTGAAACCAGAGGCCCTTGTGAGACCTTCAGAAGAACTAGTTTCAGAAACACAAACTCCACCTATTTTTATTATCCATCCATCAATAGTCTACGCATCTTTTATGTACACATCTGTCCATTTATCCATCTATCCATCCATACACCTGTCTTATAAGGTTGGTATCTATCTGTCCATCCATCATGATCTATCTACCCATCCATCCATGCACCTGTCTTTACTAATAATCAAGTACCTGCCCACCTATCTGTCTTATCTATCTACCCATCCATCCATCCACCTATCTTTACTGACAATCAAGTACCTACCCACCTATCTATCATATCTACCATCTGTCTATCCATTATCTAGCTGGCTAGCACCCACTCCAGTGTTCTTGCCTGGAGAATGCCAGGGATGAGGGAGCCTGGTGGGCTGCCGTCTATGGGTTTGCACAGAGTCAGACACGACTGAAGTGACTTAGCAGCAGCAGCAGCAGCATCCATCCAATATATCACTCTACTATCTATCATCTATTCCTCTCTCTATTCATCAATGTCAGGCTCCGCTGGTGGCTCAGATGGTGAAGAATCCATCTGCAATGCAGGAGACCTGGGTTCCATCCCTGGGTCAGGGAGATGCCCTGGAGGAGGGAAACGCAACCCATTCCAGTCATTTTGCTTAGAGAATCCCATAGACTGAGGAGCCTGGTGGGCTACAGTCCATGGGGTCACAAAGAGTCAGACACAACTGAGTGACTAAGACTTTCACATTCATCTCTCTGTCTAATCTATCTGCCCACCTGTTTTCCGTCTGCTGTGTATCTGTCCGTCTATCAGCAATCTCTTCCTTCCACACGTGTCAGTTATCCATCCATCAGTCACCAGTCTTCCTATCTACCGATTTTCTGTCCCCTATCCACCATTCTCATCTATATATCTGCACCATCTATCTATTTATGTATCTTATCATCTCATTCTTGTGCTCTGTCGTCACCTACCATCATGCTGATTTATATCTACATACGTATGTACTGTCTCTCTACATATGCAAACAGACACACATCATCCCTCCAGAAACCCACGCTACTCTTAGAATGCACTTGGGAAGAAAACCCCCATTTGCTTCTGAAACCAGAGGCCCCCGTGAGGCTGAGCTTCAGAAACACAAACTGCAGAGTCTCCTGTCACGTCACGCCAGCACCATCCGTCCAGGGCAGCATGGACTCGGAAAAGACGCGGCCCCAGTCTCGGGCCGGGTCCTGGAGCGTCAGTCCACCCCTAAAGAGCATCGGCCGGGGGTGCGGGCTTTGCACTTGTGCCCATCCATTCAGCGAAGAGACCAGAGCTGCCCAGGTCATCGATGCCCAGCCATAGCAGCAGGGGAGTGGGTCCCATCAAGGCCACGATTGGAAAGGATCCAGTGTCCTGGCGTGTCTGTGTGCAGGCTTGGAATTAAAGTGAATTTACAGACTTCCATGGTGGCCCACTGGTTCAGATTCCATTGCCAATGCAGGCAACTTGGGTTCGATCCCTGGTCCAGGAAGATCCCACATGCTGCGGGGCGACTAAGCCCATGAGCCACAAAAACTGAGCCTGCGACCAGAAAGCCTCCTGTGAGACCTTCAGAAACACCAGTTTCAGAAACACCAATTCCACCTGTTCTTATTATCTATCCATCTATCAAGAACCTCTCTGTGTGTCTTTTATCTATGCTGTGCTGTGCTTAGTCGCTCCGTCGTGTCTGACTCTTTTGCAAACCCATGGACTGTAGCCCACCAGGCTCCTGTGTCCATGGGGATTCTCCAGGCAAGAATACTGCAGTGGGTTGCCGTGCCCTCCTCCAGGGCATCTTCCCGACCCAGAGATTGAACCCAGGTCTTCCACACTGCCCGTAAGTTTTTTCTTTACCGTCTGAGCCACCAGGGAAGCCCAAGAATACTGGAGTGGGTAGCCTATCCCTTCTCCAGGGGCTCCTCCCAAGCCAAGAATTGAACCGGGGTCTCCTGCCTTGCAGGCAGATTCTTTCCCAGCTGAGCCACTGGGGAAGCCCACTTTTATCTATACATCTATCCGTTTGTCCATCTGTCCATCATCTACCTACCCACCCATCCACTACTGAGCCCCGTGTTCCACACCAAGAGAAGCCCCCACAATGAGAAGCCCACACACCCTGGAGAGTAGCCCCCGCTTGCCGCAACTAGGAAAAGTCACACGTAGCCATGTACACCCCAGGCTGATTCACGTTGATGTCCGGCAAAAACCACCACAACATTGTAAAGCAGTTAGCCTCCAATTAAATTAATTAAAAAAAAAACAGACTCACTGCAGCCAATAGCAAATAAATAAACAAAGTGAACGCAGCTACCAAACATCTCTGGAAATGCCAAATGCAGGGATGTCCCAGCGCAAGCGGCCCCCTGTCTGGGGTGGACATCTGTACGACTTAGAGAAATACTCTCATCGCCCCTTGAGCTGAGTGCTGTTTCAAAGCCCCGCCGGGTGCATTTTGGGTTCTCTGCCCCCTGCCACGCTCAGCCACGAAGCCGGAGGTCCTTCCCCAAGCCCTATAGTGGGCTCAGCCTCATTCATTTCATGGGGCACCCAGAGACCCATCTGAGCTCAACAAACAGAACCCAAGCATGGTCCAGACACCCAGCCCAGCTCGGGACAGCCCCACCACGATGGGGCATCTGCCCTCACGAGCAAGTCAACAAGGGGGACGCCTCTCGGATGAGATCTCGGGAGCCCCGCGCCCAGACACTCTGCACCAGGCAGTTACCCGTATCCCCCATAATTTGACCACAACGCAGCAAATATTTCAGGAACACAGTGCCGCCTTATAGAACCTGCATCTTAAACACACGTCCTTCTAGCAGACGTCAGCCCCGACGCTGTCATAATGGTTTAAGAGACGTAAGGAAACCAGGTGTCACTGGGGCAGTTTCTCCAGCTGGGCGACTGGAACCAAAGCATGTGATGAACCATCCCTGGGCAGGAGGGCTGTGACCTGTGCGGACCGCCGAGTGCATCTCCCATGGGCAATCAAGAACATCGCTGTCAACTCAAGAGCTGATGAGGGTGCCAGACATATGGGAAGGAGAGACAGATGTGTGGAGGAGCCACCTCCATGGATGTCTTGCTGAGCCCAGAATCTGACCAGTGAGAAGGACGGCCATCCCTCCCTCCCTCATCCCGAACAATGAGTTAGAAACTCAGAAAGGTGGTCCATGATGGCCTCACCACGTCAGATTGCTGACCTCCACACCCACCAGGATGGCTCTAGTCCAAAAAACAGAAATGAGCAAGTTAACCAGGATCTGGAGAGAGTAGGACTCGTCCACACCCTCTGGTTTGAATGGAAAGGAAGGTGCCAATGTGGAAAAGTTTCACTTGATTTTGCAACCCGGCAATTCGACTCCTGGATATAGACCCAAAGGAATGGAAACTTAGGGTTCAAATGCCAGAGTCCAGCTCCAGCAGCCAGGGATTCAACCTGAAGGGGTGAGCGGTGTCGGCGAGAGAAACTGAGGCAGCCTCTCATTTTACTTGGACTGCCTGTTTATTTCAAGCTTATGATTCTCTTTTATACTTTTATAAAAGCATTAGGTCAGAGGTTTTCTATTTTTAGTTCCCATGGACCCAGATTTATTTTACTCCAAAAATCATTGTTGCCCCTCAAATGGAGTTCCTTCTTCAGCGATTCTCTTATCTACTTCTTCTCATGTGTCCTTCTGAATACACTGTAACTCATGCTAATGTCTGGGCTGCATACCACATTCCTCAGTTTATTTCTTATCTTTTTAAGCCCTGTTTGCCCCTAGTATCCTAAGGTCACTATTTCTTAGAAAGGGCATCTACTTAATAATATCTCTAAAGTCCCTAATTTCTATAAGCTATAGTAGAATATGCTAACATTACAGCCATCCTTAAATCTTTAGCTTCTAACTATTTTAATTATTCCTAAGCCCTAAATTCAGCAAACTCCTTTGCCATAAACTTTTCTCACAAATGGGCTTCAGATAGCAATCCCTCCCATGGCCTCAAGCTGCGGCCTGTGTGCTCACCCTGGAACACTTTTTTGCAAAAGTCCTTGAACAAATGTCAGTGATTAACTTTATGAATTATTCTTTGAGCACAGCTGCAGAAGGCTTTACGCCTTCTCATGCTCCTCTCAAAAACAATAAGCACCTTAATATTCTCTTCAGTCAACTCAGCTGAGAAAAGGGAAAAACAAGTCAGAATCACAAAGCCTAACTCCTTCATTCCGGGTCTGTGCCTACAGAACAAAGGGAGGGGGTTTAGGGCTGTGCCTCTATTTTGTCAGTAATGCCTAACGCAGCTCCCAACATTCAAACAAAATGACCCGCCCAAATCTTCACAGCTGCACTAGTCACAATCGCCAAAACACGAAAGGGGCCCAACTGTCCATCAAGTTGATGGACGGGTAAACGTCATGAGGTCCATCCACAGAGTGGAATATTACGCAGGCACGAAAAGGAGTGAAGCTCTGACACAGGCTACAGTGTGAACGGACCTTGGATACACAATATTCAGGGAGAGAAGCAGACACGGAAGGACAGTGTCTGGGTCTGCTTGGGCTGCCATAGAAAAATACCAGGCTGGGGGCTTCAGCAACAGAAACAGAGTCCCTACAGTTCTGCAGGCTAGAAGTCAGAGATTGGGGTGTTAGGATGGATGGATGGGTGGGTGGCTGGATGATGGATGGATGGATGGGTGGGTGGGTGGGTGGATGGGTGGATGATGGATGGGTGGGTGGGTGGATGGGTGGATGATGGATGGGTGGGTGGGTGGATGGGTGGATGGGTGGGTGGATGAAGGATGGATGGATGGATGATGGATGGGTGGTTAGATGGATGGGTGGATGGATGGATAAATGGGTGGGTAGGTAGATGGATGGGTGGATGGATGGATAAATGGGTGGGTGGGTGGGTGGGTGGATGGGTGGGTGGATGATGGATGGGTGGGTGGATGGATGGATAAATGGGTGGGTGGGTGGGTGGATGGATGGATAGGTGGGTGGGTGGATGATGGATGGGTGGGGGAATGGGTGGGTGGGGGGATAGGTGGGTGGATGATGGATGGATGGATAGGTGGGTGGGTGGATGAACAGATAGATGAGTGGAAGGATGGATGGATGGGTCAACAGCATGGAGTCCATGCACACAGTGGAATATTACACAGCCATGAAAAAGAGTGAAGCCCTGACACAGGCTACAGTGTGGCTGGACCTTGAACACACTATGCATAGTGAGAGAGGCAGACACAGAAGGAGACACTGTGTGTGATTCCATTGATAGGAAACATCCAGAACAGGCGAATCCACAGAGACAGGAAGTGGATTAGTGGTTTCCAGGGACTAGGGTGGGGGTGGGGTGGGTGGATGGATGGGTGAGTGGATGGATGGATGGATGGATGAGTGGGTGTGTGGGTGTGTGGATGTATGAGTGGATGGATGGATATATTGATAGGTGGATGGGTGAATGATGGATGGATGGATGGAAGAATAGATACGTGAATGGATGATGGATGGATGGGTGGATGGATAGATGGAAGGGTGGATGGGTAGATAGATACACGAATGGATGGATGGATGGATGTGTGGGTGGATGGATGGATGGATGGGTGGGGGGGGGTGGGTGTATAAGTGGATGGATGGATGGATGGATGAATAGATACATGAATGGATGATGGATGGATGGGTGGATGGATAGATGGAAGGATGGATAGGTAGATAGATACATGAATGGATGGATGAATGGATGTGTGGGTGGATGGATGGATGGATGGGTAGATGTATGGATCAGTGGGTGGGTGGATGGATGGATGGGTGGATGGGTGGATGGATGGATCAGTGGATGGGTGGATGATGGATGGATGGATGGATGGGTGGGTGGGTGGATGATGGATGGGTGGGTGGGTGGGTGGGTGGGTGTATGAGTGGATGGATGGATGATGGATGGATGAATAGATATGTGAATGGATGATGATGCATGGGTGGGTGGATAGATGGAAGGTTGTATGGGTAGACAGATACATGAATGGATGGATGGATGGATGTGTGGGTGGATAGATGGATGGGTGGGTGGGTGGGTGAGTGGATGTATGAGTAGATGGATGGATGATGGATGGATGAATAGATATGTGAATGGATGAAGGATGCATGGGTGGGTGGATAGATGGAAGGATGTATGGGTAGACAGATACATGAATGGATGGATGGATGGATGGATGGATGTGTGGATAGATGGATGGATGGATGGATGGATGGATGGGATGAGACAGGAGGGGGATTTTTTCTTTTAATGGGCACTTTCTGACCACCTTGAAAATAAAGTTTAAAAACAAGACTTCAGACTTCCCTGGAGGCCCAGTGGTTAAGAGTCCATCTGCCAATGCAGGCACTCAGCTCCCATTCCTGGTCCAGGAAAATTCCACCCACCTCGGACCAACGAGGCCCATGAGCCACAGCGACCGAAGCCCATGTATGAAGAGGCTGTGCGTCTACACGGGAGAGGCCACCAGTGAGAAGCCCGTGGGCCACAGCTCGACAGCAGCCTGCACACAGCAACAGAGACCTCACGGAACCAAGATCAACTCAGAGAAAAACCAGGATTGCTTCCCCGATCCTGCACTCTTTACAGATGGAAGGTTTGTCTCGGGCCTTGCATCGAGCAAGTCGGTCAGCAGCGTTTTTCCAACACCACGCGTCCACTCTGTGTCTCTGTCTCACACTTTGGTAATTCTCACAGGATTTCAAACTTCCTCATGATGGTTATACTAGGAATGGCCTCTCTGATCTCTGCTGTGACTACTACAATTCACTGCAGTCTCAGAAGATACAGAGGGCTCTTTAGAAATAAATGGATCTACATTGAATTTTTTAGAGATAAATGCTATTGTACACCAAACAGACTACAACCTACTGTAAACATAACTATCCATGGAGAATTGCTGTTGTTCAGTCAGTCAGTGGTGTCCAGCTCTTTGCGACCCCATGGACCGCAGCACGCCAGGCCTCCCTGTCCATCACCATCTCCCAGAGTCTACTCAAACTCATGTCCATGGAGTCGGTGATGCCATCCAGCCATCTCATCCTCTGTTGTCCCCTTCTCCTCCTGCCTTCAATCTTTCCCAGCATCGGGGTCTTTTCCAATGAGTCAGCTCTTCCCATCAGGTGGCCAAAGGACTGGAGTGTCAGCTTCAGCATCAGTCCTTCCAGTGAATCTTTAGGGTTGATTTCCTTTAGGATGGATTGGTCGATGTTTCCAGGAAACAAACAAACAAAAAAAATTCAAATGACATTGTGATATTCGCTTGATAGCTGTGATCCAGAACCCAACCCACTCATGGTATCTCAGAGGTATAACTGCATGAGGCATCCAGGTACAGGTTTAATATTTAATAAAAGAGCTAGAGTTTGCTTGTCCTGCAAGTAAAGTAAAATAATGATATTAAGTGAGACTGGCACTGCTCCACTTCACGGATACAATAAGAGGCTCTCATTATGCATTCAGACTAGCGATTGCGGCTCTTAACACTCTGGGGAAAAGAATGAAATAAACTCACTCTTTTTTTTTTCTCCAACCAAACACCCAGAAAGAATGAAGACCTCAGGGATTTCAATGAGAATGAACTGCCTCCCTGCCTGTCCTCATTCGGATGGGGAGAGTGATGACTATAATTACGCTTGTGAGCAGAACAGAGTTCTTATCTCCTAAGAACAGGTGTTCTGGGGATTTTCCGTTTTCCTTTCTTTTCATAACCCCTTCCCTCACGCTCCCTCTGTCACCGTCAGTAAACACACAACACAGAAAACAGAGACACCTCTTAACAAAGTCTGTGCCACGAGGTGGGACGCGTCTGAAAACCCACCTTCCGTTCACCCTGTTGCAAAGAAGTGACTACAACCCCTTTCGACAAAAATGTGTGCTTCAGTTTCAAACTTGCCTATGACGTGCTGTGCGTGAAGGAAAAGTTCATACATTTGAACTGTTCATGGACGTGTGTCCTAGGTCAAAGGCGTGCACGCACGGGTGCTCAGTCACTTCAGTCATGTCTGAGTCTATGCAACCCCATGGACTGTAGCCCGCCAGGCTCCTCTGTCCATGGCATTCTCCAGGCAAGAAGACTGGAGTGGGTTGCCATGCTCTTCTCCAGGGGATCTTCCCGACCCAGGGATCAAATCCGCATCTCTTACGTCTGCTGTATTGGCAGGCAAGTCCTTTCTTTACCACGGGCTCCATCTGGGAAGCCCTCAGTCAAAGACACTGGAACCCTTTTGGAAGCATTGACTCGGGGCTTCCCCCCGTAGCGGTGGTCAGCGGTCAGGTCTCTGAACCTTCAATGCAGCGGATGTAAGTTCAAAACCTGGGCGGGAAAGTTCTACATGTTGCTTGGTATAGCCAAAATTCAGGCAAAGCACTGACGTGGGTCATTAGTTCAATGGAACAACTCGCACAGCTAAAGCGTGTTCAAGTTGACAAAGCACTGGTGTGCACCCCGCCGTGTTGCAACTCTTCAATGGGCACAGGGGAACGATTATCTAACCCTGTCCAGGGGAGAAACTAAGGCTTGGAGACATCCAACCCTTCCTCCAAGGTTCTACAGCTTGCTCAACTCAGAGGTTGCTCAGGAAGACCATACAGATCTACAGAATTTATTTTTTTAAACTTTCATATTGGCGCATGCGTGCATGCTAAATCGCTTCAGTAATGTCCAACTGTTTGCGACCCCATGGACTGTAGCCCACCAGGCTCCTCTGTCCATGGGATTCTCCAGACAAGAACGCTGGAGCGGGTTGCCATGCCCTCCTCCAGGAGATCTTCCAAACCCAGGGATCCAACCTGCAACTCTTAGGTCTCCTGCATTGGCAGACGGGTTCTTTACCGCTAGCACCAGCTGGGAAACCCGCACAGCAGTGGACCTGATTTGCAATCGTGTGTTTCTTTCAAGTGGACAGCAAAGTAACTGCATTATCAGATCAGATCAGTCGCTCAGTCGTGTCCGACTCTGCGACCCCATGAATCGCAGCATGCCAGGCCTCCCTGTCCATCACCAACTCCCGGAGTTCACTCAGACTCACGTCCATCGAGTCAGCAATGCCATCCAGCCATCGCATCCTCTGTCGTCCCCTTCTCCTCCTGCCCCCAATCCCTCCCAGCATCAGTCTTTTCCAATGAGTCAGCTCTTTGCATGAGGTGGCCAAAGTATTGGAGTTTCAGCTTTAGCATCATTCCTTCCAAAGAACACTCAGGGCTGATCGCCTTTAGAATGGACTGGTTGGATCTCCTTGCAGTCCAGGGACTCTCAAGAGTCTTCTACAACACCACAGTTCAAAAGCATCAATTCTGTATCATTTTTTTTTAAGATTGTCCATACAAATGACATTACATGATATTAATCTTACGGAAGGTGGACCCCACACTCCAGCTTTTGTTCCATTACGGCTGCGTGTATAGGACGGCTCACCCCCCAGCAGGGTTGGGGTGTCCGGAGCCCAGGATTTCTTGGTCTCAGAAAACAGTAGTGGAAGACCACGGCTCACGCTGCGTGAGCAAAGTCTCAGATTTGTCCAACGTGGGGACCCTCTGGTAGCCCAGCTTTCAGTGGTGGATAAACAGCTTGGCGGGACTTCCCATGTGGCCCAGTGATTAAGAATCCACATGCCAGTGCAGGAGACGTGGGTTCAGTCCCTGGCCCGGGAAGATCGTACATGCCATGGAACAACTGAGCCCATGCACCACAATTATTGAGCCCATGTGCCGGAGAGCTGGTGCTCGGCCACAAGAGGAGCCACCACAATGAGAAGCCCACTCCCCACAACCATAAAGTAGCCCCTCTCGCCGCAACTAGAGAAAAGCCTGAGTGACGAAGACCCAGAGCAGTCACAAAACAAACGCAAATTTTAAAAGACAGTTGGCCATCGCGGCTTCCGTGAGTTTCCGTGGTGGACACCACTCTATGAAGGTGGGCAAGATGAGTCGTTCCAACAGCAGCTAAGCAGAGATGCAGTTTCCTAGCACCGTGGACGCGTCTTATGGCTTCTGGAGACAGGGCTAGACATCTTTGTATGCTTTCAAACTGTGCTGCTGGAGAAGACTCTTGATAGTCCCTTGGACTGCAAGGATATCCATCCAGTCCATCCTAAAGGAAATCAACCCTGAATACTAATTGGAAGGACTTATGCTGCAGGTGAAGCTCCAAGACTTTGGCCACCTGATGCCAAGAGTTGACTCATTGGAAAAGACCCTGATGCTGGGAAAGACTGAAGGAGGGAGGAGGAGGGGACGACAGAGGATGAGATGGTTGGATGGCGTCACCAACTCAATGGACATGAGTTTAAGCAAATGCTAGGAGATACTGGAAGACAGAGAAGCCTAGCGTTCTGCAGTCCAGGGGGTCACAAAGTGTCGGACAGGACTTAGAGACTGAACAAGAAGAACAACAACCCAGGGTAACGTCAGGATGAAGAGAATATGGGACCACGGATCAGACCCAAGCTCAGGGTCTCCTGACACGAGCTGAACCTGGAACCTAGACTTGTTTCTCCACTTCGATGAACTCGTCCGTAGGCAGGGACAAGTGCTATTTGCTTCTCTGCTTCAAGGTCATTTATTAAGGTTTTTCATTGATTGTAAACGGGGGGGATATTGCATTGCATCCTTTAGAAAACATCGACATCATTCTATGAAAGTAAAATAAATTGCTTCATCAAAGGGAGGAAAGACGAAGAAGAAAAAGAACCCTCGGAGAACCCAGTACTCCCATCGTCTGTGTGAATTTGACCTTCATCAGACATCTGCAGCCGTATCTGTCTTTAATGTTTTACGTTCCAGTGGAAGCCCTCCACGGCGCACGTCGGAATTTTCCCCGTAAATCTCCCCGGTGCCGTCATGGGGTTAGAAACGGCATCGTCAAGGACGGCGCCTCTTCGGCCCGCTAATCACAGCCCTGGCTGCCTCGTTGGCAAGCACTTCCGCGGATTCCCAAGGATTTTCAAGCTGACGCACGTCAGCGGAAAGGTCGATCAACACGTCCTTGGGATAGAAATCTTGACAACAGCTTTCATAACCGTGTTAGAGCGATGAGTTAAATGTATTAATGGAGAGTGATGGATTAACTTTCCTGACTTTCTAGCACAGCAAAGGTTTTATTTTAATTGCAGGGTAGTTGCTTTACAACGTTCCTGGCTTTTGCCGTACCACCACGTGAATCGGCTGCAAGTACACACGTATCCCCTCCCTCTTGAGGCTCCCTCCCACCCCCGTCCACCCCTCTGGGTCATCAGGAGCCGCGAGCTGAGCTCCCTGTCTACACAGCAGCTTCCCTCTTGCTGTGTGTTTAACACAGGGTGGCGTGTAAATGTCAGGGATACTCTCTCGATCCATCCCACCCTCTCCTTCCCCACTGTGCCCACATGTCCATTCCCTACATCTGGGCGTCCCTTTCTTCTCTGTAAATAGGTGCATCTGCACCATCTTTCTAGATTCCATGCTGCTGCTGCTGCTAAGTCGCTTCAGTCGTGTCCAACTCTGTGCGACCCCATAGACGGCAGCCCACCAGGCTCCCCCGTCCCTGGGATTCTCCAGGCAAGAACACTGGAATGGGTTGCCATTTCCTTCTCCAATGCATGAAAGTGAAAAGGGAAAGTGAAGTCGCTCAGTCCTATCCAACTTCAGGACCCCATGGACTGCAGCCAACCAGTCTCCTCCATCCATGGGATTTTCCAGGTAAGAGTACTGGAGTGGGTTGCCATTGTCTTCTCCGTCTAGATTCCATATATATGCATTAATATACAATATTGCTTCTTGTCTTTCTGATGTACTTCACTCTATATAATAGGCTCTATGTTCATCCACCTTGGTTCAACTGACTCAAAATTGTTCCTTTTTCATGGGTGAGTAATATTCCATCGTGTGTGTGTGTATGTGTGTGTGTGTGTGTGTGTATACATTATATATATATGTATATATATATGTATATATATATATATATATATATACGATAGGACCACAACATCTATCCATTTGTCTGTCGATGGTCACTTAGGTTGCTTCCATGTCCTGCCTATTCTGAATACTGTTGCAAGGGACACTGGGGTACATGTATCTTTTCTAATGACAGTTTTTGTCTTTTCTGCATAAGTGTCCAGGAGTGGGATTGCTGGGTCATATGGTAGTTCTAGTTTTACTTTCTTGAGGAACCTCCATACTGTTATCTGCGGTATCTACACTTCACACCACAGAAAGTGTCTTAATCCAAGACGGCATTTTATGTTTTTAATTTCTTTTTTTTTACACTTGTTGGCCACACTGCACAGTGTGCAGGATCTTAGTTCCCTGGCCAAGGACTGAACCCTCACCCCCTGCGTTGGAAGCCTAAGCCTTCATCACTAGACCGCGAGGGGAGCCCCCAAAGATCATCTCCTGCGTCTGCTGGCTGGTCCTAACATTACGAATTCCGTTCTCACACCCGCATGGCCCCCACCAATCTGAGTGATACTCCCCGCTGTGGTTTCACAGGTGGAGAGACAAAGGGTGCGGTTCCTGCCCTTGGAAGAACAAAGCATCCCCGTTCTGGGCCATTTATATAACTTGCAGTGTGTCCTGCACCTCACGCTGCCAAACGTTGGCAACTTCAAGTCTGATTGCATTACAAGAAGTGTCCATTCACACTTTTCAGCTTTGTTTTCTTTCTTTTTTTTTTTTTTTTCTTTTCCTGGAGACATACCCTGACCGGAAAGGACATTTTCTGGATCATTTAGTCACACAGTCTGGCGTTCGGTCGGCAAAGTCTGGTAGAAATATCCTTGGCCACTAAGACAGATGGAAACACAGTCTTCTCTGCTGGTCTCACCACGCCAGCCCACATGGAAGATGCTGCCACCGGGCGGAGCGATTTTAAAGTGAATTTTGTAAGTGAGGGAAGTAGCTCAGGGACGTTGGATTTTGTGAAATCACAAGGGGGCTGCTGGGGAGATTCACCTTCTTGGGGCTCTGGGTCGGGTGAAGACAGACGACCAGGAAACAAGAGGGATTTGTCATGAGGCATCAAATCAAGACTTAGTTTCTCCTGGCTTCCCTGGTGGCTCCAGGGTAAACCATACACCTGCCAAAGCAGGAGACTCGAGTTCGATCCCTGGCCTGGGAAGATCCCACATGCTGTGGGCAAGCAAGCCTGTGCTCTGCAACAAGAGCAGCCACCGCAATGAGAAGCCCACAGACCTCACCTAGAGAGTAGCCCCCGCTCACAGCAGCCAGAGAAAAGTCTATGAAGCAACCAAAATCCAGCACGGCCAAAAACTAATTCTTTAAAATTACTTTATATGGTCAAACCTATGGTTTTTCCAGTAGTCATGTATGGATGTGAAAGTTGGACCATCAAGAAGGCTGAGTGCCAAAGAATGGATGCTTTTGAACTGTGGTGTTGGAGAAGACTCTTGAGAGTCCCTTGGACTGCAAGGAGATCCAACCAGTCCATCCTAAAGGAGACGAGTCCTGGGTGTTCACTGGAAGGACTGATGCCGAAGCTGAAGCTCCAATCCTTTGGCCACCTCATGCAAAGAGTTGACTCATTGGAAAAGACTCTGATGCTGGGAAAGATTGAGGGCAAGAGAATGGGATGACAGAGGATGAGATGACTGAATGGCATCACCAACTCAAAGGACATGAGTTTGGGTAAACTCCAGGAGTTGGTGATGGGCAGGGAGGCCTGGCATGCTGCAGTCCATGGGGTTGCAAAGAGTTGGACATGACTTAGCAACAGAAGAACAACCTCTTTCATGCTGCCCTGTGAGGTCATGGCATCTCGGGGGTTCCACTGAGACAAGACAGTGTTGGAAACAGGCCATTTTAGTTAGACTTTGCCTGTACTTGGAAACATGCCCACAAGGCCACTGAGAAATGACAGGCTTCTGATTTATGCACAGGGGCGCGCCGCTTTCTGTGATCAGCTGGAGATGTATTTACCAAGGAACTGAGAGTAAATTCCGTTTAAGGGAAAAAAAATAATAACGAGGACAAAAGAAAAGTGATCCAGATGAACCAGCACCATCGCTGTGGCGTTGAGAATCCATCGTAACTAAATTGTTCCTGTCTTAGCAAAAGGAGGAATTAGCTTCCCCGAAAGGCCATTTTTTAAAGGGCACGTCACTTCAGAGAAAGACAAATACTGTTTGCGATCACTTACATGTGGAATCTAAAAAGTACAGACAACTGGTAAGTGTAACAACAAAAAAAGAGAATCAGTCACTGATACAGAAGACAAATCAGTGGTTACCGGTGCTGGGGGGAGGCAAGATGTGGGAGAGGGCTTTTTAAAAAGGGGTTATTACAGGGTTATGTAAAGCCATATGCATATTTCAAATGCATAACCAGCAAGGACCTGCTGGACAGCACAGGGAGCTCTGCTCAATACTCTGTAATAACCTTATGGTTCCCGGGGGAAGGATGGGGGAAGGGATAGTCAGGGAGTCTGGGATGGACATGGACACACTGCTGTGTTTAACATGGAGAACCAGCGAGGACCTGCTGGACAGCACAGGGAACTCTGCTCAGTGTCACGTGGCTGCCTGGATGGGAGTGGAGCTGGGGGAGAATGGGTACATGTGTATGTGTGGCGGAGCCCCTTTGCTGTCCACCTGAGACTGTTCCAACATTGTTCATCAGCTATATTCCAATATAAAATAAAAAGCTTAAGAATAAATAAAAATAAAAACCATGCATATGAAACTTTAAAAAATTGCAAAGCTCTATGGACCTTAAAGAATGTTTCACTCAAGGCAAAATGTTTAAAAATAAAATGCCTATGAAAAATAAAGGTGTCACAGTGTAATAAATTAAATTTCGATTTTTTTTTTAATTTGGAAAAAACAGGAAAAATAAAATGTTCATCATTCAGACACTTGAATGGGCTGTTTGATGAGCTGGTAAATGAAGACTGGGTCATATGATTACACTGGGAACAGAATGCTTTTCTTTTTTCCTTTATGGTTTTTGGGTTTGGTTTTTTGTTTTGTTTTGTTTTTTTGAGGATTCTTGCTTTATAATGCTGTGTTGGTTTCTTCTCTACAACTCGGCGAATCAGCTATTTATTGTCATTCAGTCGCTCAACCGTGTCCAAGTCTTTGCGACCCCATGGACTGCAGCACGCCAGGCCTCCCTATCCATCACCAACTCCCGGAGTTCACCCAAACCCATGTCCGTCGAGTTGGTGATGCCATTCAGCCATCTCATCCTCTGTCGCCCCCTTCTCCTCCTGCCTCAGTCTTTCCCAGCAGCAGGGATCAGCTCTAAGGACACTTACATCTCCTCCCTCTCGAGCCTGCGTGCCACCCCCACCCACCCCTCTGGGTCTTCACGGAGCCCGAGCTGAGCTCCCTGTCTATCCCCAGCCTCCCACTGGCTGTGTGTTTCACACATGGTGGTGTGTATACGTCAGAGCCACTCTCTTAATTCACCCCACCCTCTCCTTCCCCCGCCGTCTCTGCAGGGCAAGAATACAGATGGAGATGTAGGAGACTGCTGACCCCTTATGTGGGCGTTCATCAGAGCTTCTGTTAGAACAGGTGACCCTGGGTACCAGGAGGCGGGTCTTACGTTCCCAGCTGCGTGACCCAGGGCAGGGGGACCTCTGCTTGCCACCCCCTCAAGCGTGTCATACGGACAGTGGGGCTGGGCTTGCGTGGGGGCTGGGGACACTGGGGAGCCTGAGAACCGTATTTCTGGTGAATCGTTTCTTTCCACCAACACCCCAGCATGCTGTTCAACAAGGCCCCCCCACCCGCACAGGAAGGTGCCCACACCCCCATAACCCGTCAATCCCATCTCAGGGTGGACGCCCCCCTCAAAGACACACCAACCCAAGCACAGCAAAGGGCACAGAGCAGACCCCTCTCAGCCACGTTAGCATCCGTACCCCCAGGCAGGAGAAATTCTAAACCCCTCTCTGCAGTACAATGGACAAATCAATGAGGAATCCTTATCACCAAAGCCAGCAACGAACCAGCTGTAAGGGACACGTGGAGACACATACAGACTCCCAAGCAGGAATCCCAAACACAGCGCTGACCTGGAGAAGCCAGCTGCCACCATCCCCAAGCGCGGGGGAAACGCCTCTATGATTTGCTTAGATCAATATAGACCTCAGGGGCTTCCCCAGTGGCTCAGTGGGTAAAGAATCTGCCTGCAATACAGGCGGCCCAGGTTCAGTCCCTGTTCAGAGCTGTTTCTCCCTGTTCTCTGCTCCCCTACAGGGCTTCCCTGGTGGCTCAAAATGGTAAAGAATCCACCTGCAATACAAGAGACGTGGGTTCGATCCCTGAGTCAGGAAGATTCCCCCAGGGGAGGGCATGGCAACCCACTCCAGTATGCTTGTCTGGAGAATCCCCATGGACAGAGGAGGCTGGCACTCACACTCCATGGCATTGCAAAAAGTTGGACATGACTTAGCCACTAAACACAACTCATCACAGGCAGTTCCCTGGGGATCCAGTGGTTAAGACTTTACCTTCCAGCCCACACGGTGAGGGTTCCACCCCTGGTCCGGGATCCCACACGCCTTGTGGCCAAGAAACCAAAACAAAAAAACAGAAGCAATAATGTACCAGTTCAATAGACTTTAAAAAAAAAAACAATGGTCCACATCAAAAAAAAAAAAAAAGGGTGGGGGGAAGGGAGTTTGTGGGCGGATGGATACATGTATATGTCATACGGCTTTGTCCCTTCGCTGTCCACTGAAACTCTCATAATACTATTAACCGGCTATACTCTAATATAAAATAAAAAGTATTTTTTAAAAGAAAGACTGTGGCTATCAACCTAGAGGGGTGGGGTGGGCAGGGAGGTGGGAAAGAAAGTGAAAGTGAAGTTGCTCAGTCGCGTCCGATTCTTTGTGACCCCGTGGACCACTCTTTGCGAGTCCGTGGACTGTAGCCCACCAGGCTCCTCTGTCCATGGGATTCTCCAGGAAAGAATACTGGAGTGGGTTGCCATTTCCTTCTCCAGGGGATCTTCCCAAACCAGGGATCGAACCCAGGTCTCCCGCATTGCGGGCAGATGCTTTAACCGCTGAGCCACCAGGGAAGCCGCACCAGGGAGGTTCAAAAGGGAGGGGATGTATGCATACCTATGGCTGATTCATGTTGAGGTTTGACAGAAAACAAGAGTCTGTAAAGCAATTATCCTTCAATAAAAAATGAATAAATTTTTTTTAAAAAGGCTGTGGTTGACACATATACAGTATGTATAAAATAGTTAACGAGCAAGAACGTACTGAGTTCCAGCACCGTGAACTGCACTCAGTGTCCCGTGGCAGCCTAGATGGGAGGTGAGTTTGGGGCAGAATGGATACACGCATTTGTATGGCTGAGTCCCTTCGCTGTCCACCTAGGACTATCACAGCATTGTTGACTGGCTATATTCCAATATAAAATTAAAAGTTTAAAAAAAAGGAAGCACAAAAATGGCCCAAACCATCAGTAAGCGGCAACCACAGTGGTGATTGCAGGCTGCGTGGGTGTAAGAAGCTTCCACCAGGCTGACTGGGAGCCATCAACGGACCTGCTGGTCAGCTCTGCTTTCTGTCTAGAACCTGCTACATTCGTGGGTCCTTTCTGTCTGTGGAAAATACAGACAGTTGGGAAAATACTACTCTATTTTGCTGGATCTGGCAGCATTTAAATGAATTTCCTCATATTTACAAGAATAATTGACACAGAAGTAGAAGAAAAAAATGGTGCTCAGTCGCTTCAGTCATGTCCAACTGTTTTGCGATTCCACGAACTGCAGTCCACCAGGCTCCTCTGTCCATGGGATTCTCCAGGCAAGAACACTGGAGTGGGTTGCCATTCCCTTCTCCAGGGGATCTTCCCGCCCCAGGGATCAAACTGGCGTCTCTCCCGTCTCCTGCATTGGCAGGTGGGTTCTTTACCACTGAGCCACCTGGGAAGCCCACCCTCTGCTCCCCCCCAAAAAATGGTATATCAGTCTCAGTCATCTCAGATGCAACTGTGGGGCGGAATATCACTCCTCGAATTTCCAGCTAATTTGCACCAATACCTCTGAGTTGCTCGAGAGCACGAGAACGTTTTCTGACGCATGTTGGGCTCTGATAACTAGTCATCCAAGCCTCCCTCCGAGGGGTGGTCACCGGTGTGCAAAATACAGGAAGGCCAGCTCCTGTATCCCATAATAAGATGACCTTGTGGGCCATTAAAGCAGAGATGGGTGTGATCTTGCGACCCAGGGGCTTGGCCCCTGCCTGCCCTCTGCAGCGATAGCTTGTGTGACGCGCCGGTAGGACGGAAAGCCCCCCCAGGGCCCAACTCCCCAGCGCCCGCGGCGGACGCACGGTGTGCGCTGTGCTGGGTCCCCGCGGGGAGACGGCAGAGAGGCCCGCCTGCAGGACGCAGAGCAGAGGCAGGTGCAGGAGGCGGCTCTTCCGGCAGTCGCCGCCCCCACCCCCCAACAAGGGCCGCCCCCCAGACCCCTCCCGGCCCCCAACATCTCCTGTTTACCGGGAGGGTCCGCGTGGGGCTGAGGCCCCTGCACACCGTGGGACGCGTCTCAGCTCCGCAGCAGCCCGGAGGGTGCCGACAGGGGCTCGGATGGCCGGGGCAGATACACACAGACACACACACGCCACACACACACACACACACACACACACACACGATACACACACACACACGGACACCGTACACACACACCGTACACACACACACATATACACACCATATACAGACACACACATAGACACCACACACACACGCCACACACACACATGTATACACACACTCATATAAACACCATACACACACATATACACAGTATATACAGACACACATATACACACTGTATATACACAGACACACACATCACACACAGACACACACACATATATACACCGTACACAGACACACACATAGACACCATACGCACACACACACACATATACACACCATACACACACACACATATACACACTATAAACAGACACACACAGACACCATACACACACACACACACGTATACACACCATACACACACACACAGACACACAGACACCCACACATATATACACCATACACAGACACACACACATAGACACCATAGACACAAACACACACAGACACACATATACACAGCATACACACACACACACACACACAGCATACACACACAGACACCATACAGAGACACACACTCACAGACACACACACGCCACACACACATACATATACACACCACACACACACAAACACACAGACACATACACCACACACACACCACACACATACACACACACACACACACACACACACACACACACCGTGGGATGGGTCTCAGACCTGCAGTAACCCAAAGGGTGCTGACAGGGGCTCGGATGGCCAGGGCAGACACACACAGACACACACACACACATATACACACCATACACACATATACACACTATACACACACACAGACACAATAGACACACACACACAGACACACACATATACACACCACACACACACTCACAGACACACACACAGACACACACAGCATACACACACAGACACCATACAGAGACACACACTCACAGACACACACACGCCACACACACATACATATACACACCACACACACACAAACACACAGACACATACACCACACACACACCACACACACACACACACACACACACACACACACACACACACCGTGGGATGGGTCTCAGACCTGCAGTAACCCAAAGGGTGGTGACAGGGGCTCGGATGGCCAGGGCAGACACACACACGCCACACACACACACACACACACACACGATACACACACACACACACACCGTACACACACACACTGTACACACACACACACACACACAGCATATACAGACACACACATAGACACCACACACACACACACACACGCCACACACACACATGTATACACACACTCATATACACACCACACACACACATATACACAGTATATACAGACACACATATACACACTGTATACACACAGACACCATACACACACACACACATCACACACACACACACACACACACACACACATATACACCGTACACAGACACACACATAGACACCATACTCACACACACACACATATACACACCATACACACACACACATATACACACTATAAACAGACACACACAGACACCATACACACACACACACGTATACACACCATACACACACACACATACACACAGACACCCACACATATATACACCATACACAGACACACACACATAGACACCATAGACACAAACACACACAGACACACATATACACACACAGACACCATACAGAGACACACACTCACAGACACACACACGCCACACACACATACATATACACACCATACACCCACACACACAGATATACACACCATACACACACACAGACACACACGTATACACACCATACACATATACATACCACACACACACTCACAAACACACACACTACACACACACATACACACCACACACACACACACTCACAGACACACACACCACACACACACATACATACCACAGACGCACAGACACACACACACATACACCACAGACACACACAGACACACACATATACACACCATACACACACACACACACACACACACACACCACAGACACACACAGACACACACACATACACCACAGACACACACATATACACACCATACACACACACCACACACACACATACACACCACAGACACACACAGACACACCACAGACACACACAGACACACACATATACACACCATACAGACACACCACACACACCCATACACACACACACACAGACAGATATACACACCATACACACACACAGACACACAAGTATACACACCATACACATATACACACCACACACACACACCCACAAACACACACACTACACACACACATACACACCACACACACACACACTCACAGACACACACACCACACACACACATACACACCACAGACGCACACAGACACACACACATACACCACAGACACACACAGACACACACATATACACACCATACACACACACCACACACACACATACACACCATACACATATACACACCACACACACACACCCACAAACACACACACTACACACACACATACACACCACAGACGCACACAGACACACACACATACACCACAGACACACACAGACACACACATATACACACCATACACACACACACACACAGCATACACACAGACACCATACAGAGACACACACTCACAGACACACACACGCCACACACACATACATATACACACCACACACACACAAACACACAGACACATACACCACACACACACCACACACACACACACACACACACACACCGTGGGATGGGTCTCAGACCTGCAGTAACCCAAAGGGTGGTGACAGGGGCTCGGATGGCCAGGGCAGACACACACACGCCACACACACACACACACACACACACGATACACACACACACACACACACAGCATATACAGACACACACATAGACACCACACACACACACACACACGCCACACACACACATGTATACACACACTCATATACACACCACACACACACATATACACAGTATATACAGACACACATATACACACTGTATACACACAGACACCATACACACACACACACATCACACATACACACACACACACACATATATACACCGTACACAGACACACACATAGACACCATACTCACACACACACACATATACACACCATACACACACACACATATACACACTATAAACAGACACACACAGACACCATACACACACACACACGTATACACACCACACACACACACACAGACACACAGACACCCACACATATATACAGCATACACAGACACACACACATAGACACCATAGACACAAACACACACAGACACACATATACACAGCATACACACACACACACACACACACACAGCATACACACACAGACACCATACAGAGACACACACTCACAGACACACACACGGCACACACACATACATATACACACCACACACACACAAACACACAGACACATACACCACACACACACACCACACACATATACACACCATACACACACACACACACACACACACACACACACACACACACACACACAGAGACACACCGTGGGATGGGTCTCAGACCTGCAGTAGCCCAAAGGGTGCTGACAGGGGCTCGGATGGCCAGGGCAGACACACACAGACACACACACACACATACACACCATACACACATATACACACTATACACACACACAGACACCATAGACACACACACACAGACACACACATATACACAGCACACACACACACTCACAGACACACACACAGACACACACTTGCCACACACACACACATATACACACCATACACCCACACACACAGATATACACACCATACACACACACAGACACACACGTATACACACCATACACATATACACACCACACACACACACTCACAAACACACACACTACACACACACATACACACCACACACACACACACTCACAGACACACACACCACACACACACATACACACCACAGACGCACAGACACACACACACATACACCACAGACACACACAGACACACACATATACACACCATACACACACACCACACACACACATACACACCATACACACACACAGACACAGACTTGCCACACACACACACATATACACACCATACACCCACACACACAGATATACACACCATACACACACAGACACACACGTATACACACCATACACATATACACACCACACACACACTCACAGACACACACACTACACACACACATACACACCACACACACACACACTCACAGACACACACACCACACACACACATACACCACAGACACACACAGACACACACATATACACACCATACACACACACACACACACACACACACACACACCACAGACACACACAGACACACACACATACACCACAGACACACACATATACACACCATACACACACACCACACACACACATACACACCATACACACACACACTCACAGACACACACACCACACACACACATACACACCACAGATGCACAGACACACACACATACACCACAGACACACACAGACACACACATATACACACCATACACACACACCACACACACACATACACACCATACACACACACACACGCAGCACACGCAGACCATAAACACATACACACATACACACAATACACAATACACATGCCACACATGCACGCCATAAACACACACACACGACACACACTCACACCATATACACATACACACACAACACACACTCCACAAAAATACACGTATACACAACACACACACCACAGAAATGCACACATACCAGACACACACACACGCCACACACACACACGTCGTATACACCCACAAACACTGCACACACAACACAGACCACAAATACACACGTGTACTGTGCACCTGTCACACACGCCACACACATGCATACATGCCATACACACACATACACACTGCACACACGTCACACACACAAAGACATGCAGCACACAAACACACCACAGACACACACACCACACGCCCACATGTGCTATGGAAGCTGGTCAAGTCTGTACTTTTTTTGTGGGATATTCTGATTCAGGGTTGGAGACTGTCCCCCCGAGAATGCTGCAGGAAAACTCCCTCTTTGGCGCAGACACATTGCCTAAATTGATACCTGTCACATATTTCCACGGGTTCCTTTGGCCCGGACTCATCATTAAGACGTGACTTAGAACTAAATCGGAGGCTCCCATCTGCCGGGACCTCAAGGTTTGGCAATGCCCATATTCTTCCCTGGCGGTGTGACACGGACACGGCTTTGAGAGCCGGGTGCCCCGGCCCCCGTTCCGATGTAGGAGGGCGTCACGTCCACTGGAACCACGGGCTGACCCTTGGACGGGGACCGGCTCGCCGGGACCTTTGCAACAGAGCAGAGAAGCCCATTGGCACGGCTGGAGGAGGTGCCATCCGACACACACGCAGCTGCCCCTGACAAACGCACTGAGCCTCCAAATCTGACATTTCCAGGAGGTAAACAGAACCAGCCAAGCTGGCCGCCATCCCCGGAGCCTCTGCAGCCCGCCTGGCAGACACTGACTCAAGGCTTCTGACAGCAAAATCTACTTCCAGGGCTGCAGACACACAGGTAAGAATCTGAGCCCGACCGTCAGTATTAAGGCTGCTGCTCAGCCAAATGGGTGGTTAATTACTTCTGAAGATGCAGAATCAAGATAACCTTTCAGGGACATCTGTGGTGGTCAAGTGGTTGAGAACCCACCTGCCAATGCAGGGTACACGTGTTCGATCCCTGGTCCGGGAATATTCAACATAACTATGGAGTCCATGAGCCACAAAGAAAGATCCCACGGCTGAAGGCACAACACAGCCAAGTAAGTCAATTTTTTGTAAAGATAATTAATTTAAAAAAATATCTTTTCTGATGCTGAAGCTGAAGCTCCACTACTTTGGCCACCTGATGAGAAGAGCTGACTCATTGGAAAAGACCCTGATGCTGGAAGAGACTGAAGGCGGGAGGAGAAGGGGACGACAGAGGATGAGATGGTTGGATGGCATCACTGACTCCATGGACATGAATTTGAGCAAGCTCCGGGAGTGGGTGATGGACAGGGAGGCCTGGCGTGCTGCGGTACATGGGGTCGCAAAGACTCAGACACGATTGACCAACTGAACAACCGCAAAATTGTAAAAAAAAAAAAAAAAAAAGATAAGCCTTCACTCCAGTCCTGGAGTTCTGCAGAAAATCTCCATGCTTCCTTTAGATATTCACACACAAAGACACACAACACACAAACACACCACAGACACACACACCTGAGATCTCAAGGTCTCAGCCGCAAAGCCTGAATCTAGCAGCTCTGCTCTGCGGTGAGGTTTTCTAGGGTCACAAAGCTGAGAGAAAACCCTAAGCCTCAGTTAGCTCACCTGCAGCCTTGGAGAGTCGTGGCACACCCATGCTGGAGGGGACCCAAAATTCGACAAGACCACACACCAGAAAGCAACACTTGGAATCTCTGTTTAACATCCATTTGCATACCAGAGTTATATTGGAAATTTATTTTTTTTTTGAAAAATACAAATGCTCAGGTATTGGTTTTTTTTTTTTCCCTTCCATAACTCCAGATATGTTTCTAATGAGCAGCCATGTTTAAAAACAGCTGGACCGTATGACGATCGTTTACTTGTATCTAGTTTGTTTCATATTTTCTATTTCATATTCAGTGCTCCCATTTCATTTAGTTTATGTCCTCCAATTCCTCCATCTCTTTTTTTTTTTATGTTCTTCCTCAAGGCTTTCTCAGCACAGAAACCCTTTTGTATACATATATATACGTATAAATGCTTTGTATACATATATAAATAATATATATAATATATATTTTAGAAAAGTTATGAATTTTTTGACTAAAAATTTAATGACGTTTTGACTCCACTGTTTTGGCTTAGAATGAATAGAATGCTACACTTTTATTTTAAAAAAAAAATAGCGATTAGGGTCTTTTGTTTCCTGAATGTTATTGAGAGGACTGTTTCAATATTCACTTTCCTAACAAATCGCTAGCCACAGACGTTAGTTTCTGCAAAAATGCCCAGGTCGGTAACATATGAAAAATGGTCGCCCCTGTGGCACACTCAGGGAACACTTTGAGGATCCCTCGTGGTGGGAGAGGCATTTTCTTCCATCCACTCTTTTTCTCAACTGGTCTGAGCAGAATGGTTGGGAAACAGCTGTACTGGCTTGACCGAGAAGTTAGTTCACATTTTCCTCTAAGAAGTTAAGTCAAAACCAGAATAAACCTGAGCTGTTGCCTCTTTGTATAAATTTCTCCACTGTTGCTGCCGCTAAGTCGCTTCAGTTGTGTCCAACTCTGTGTGACCCCATAGACGGAAGCCCACCAGGCTCTCTGTCCCTGGGATTCTCCAGGCAAGAATACTGGAGTGGGTTGCCATCTCCTTTTCCAATGCAAAAGTGAAAAGTGAAAGGGAAGTCACTCAGTCGTGTCCGACTCTTTTAGCGACCCCATGGACTGCAACCCACCAGGCTTCCCCATCCCTGGGGTTCTCCAGGCAAGAACACTGGAGTGGGTTGCCATTTCCTTCTCCAATGCATGAAACTGAAAAGTGAAAGTGAAGTCGCTCAGTCGTGTCTGACTCTTAGCGACCGCATGGACTGCAGCCCACCAGGCTCCTCCGTCCATGGGATTTTCCAGGCAAGAGTACCGGAGTGGGTTGCCATTGCCAAACCATAATCGATCAGGCTGACCATCACACCCAGAAAAGCAACGTGGAAAGAACTGTGGACCCCCAAGGTGCATCTTCTTTGCATTTCTGCACACAGGAGCCGTTTCACCCTGTAAATTCAGAACTGAGAGAAACAGCCCAGGAGAAAGAGGACCATTGATGGAGGTATTGGCCAGGATAGGCTACCAGAGGCTGCTGTAACACACAGCCCCAGAACCTCAGTGGTTCACATACACGCAGGCTACCTGCCCATCAGTGGGCTTCCAGCTCTTCTTAGGACCAGGACCCAGGGTGATGGAGCAGCCCAGACCTGCAACATTGCCAGAATCACAAGGGAGAGAGAACCAGAGCCGTATGGAACCCGGAGGCCAGCTTGTCAACCTTCATATAGGAAAACAACACAACTCATATCTACCCAAAGCCATGCTCCATGGTGACTGAGCTCAGTTCAGTAGAAACTATGAGCTTCCTCCACTGGAGCAGCCGTATTTGAAAGTGATTACAGAATCTACGATAAGGAGAAGACCAAACAAACAAAAACAAACAGTAATACTGTACTACTCAGTGGATCGGCCAACGGAAAGCAACAGGTGGGAGAGCCTGGGACCAGTGAAGGAAATCAAAGAAGGTGTCATCGGAAATTAAATAGCTCTGCACCTCAGTGTTCACTGCAGTGCTGTTCACAACAGCCAAGGCGTGGAAGCAACCTAAGTGCCCATCGACAGAGGAAATGGATAACGAAGATGTGGTACGTACACATGATGGAATACTATGCAGCCGTGAAAAATGATTCAATAATGCCGTTCGCAGCAACACAGATGGATCTGGAGATGAGCATACTAGGTGAAGTCACATAGAGAAAGACACGTATCATATGACATCACGAATATGTGGAACCTAAAAAAAAAATGCTACAGGGCTTCCCTGGTGGCTCAGGCGTAAAAGGCCAATGCACGAAGACACAGGTCCAGGAAGATCCCACATGCCACGGAAAAACGGCACGTGTCTCCACTCTGGACTCTGCACAGCCTGGAACCTGTGTGCTCTGCGGGAGAAGCCGCTGCGAAGAGAAGCCGACTCACCACACCTAGAGGGTAGCCCCCGCTGACAGCAACCAGAGAAAGCCCTTGCAGCTAGGAAGACCCCGTACAATTGACATCACTTATTTAAAACAGTTTAAAATGGTACCAATGAGCTTATTTACAAAACAGAAAGAGACTCACAGACCTAGAGAACAAACTTACAGTCACGGAAGGGTGACGGTGGTTGCAGGGATAACTTAGGAGAGTCAGGACCGACCCGTAAACGCTACTTTATATAAAATAGAGAACTATCATAGTTACTGTTGGTTAGTAATTAGGTACAGTTCCGTATACACACAGGGACGATCGTGTGTGTTGTTCAGGGAACTCTGCTCAGTGCTCTGTGATGATCAATACGCGAAAAGAATTTGGAAAAGAGCAGATATCTGCATGTGGAGAGCTGGACTACTTTGCTGCACACCCAAAACTAACACAGCATTGTCAGTCAACTATACTCCAATAATAATTATTTGAAAATAAATAAAATTCACCAAATAAAATAATAAAATACGGTGCCCATGAACTTGTCTGTGAAGCAGAAAGAGACTCACAGACATATAGAACATGTGTGATTGCCAAGGGGAAATAATGCACTCGGAGTTTGGGCTAGCAGATGAAAACTATTTTATATTGGATGGATAAAGTACAAGGTCCTTCTATATAGCACAGGGAATTATATTCATTATGCAGTGATAAGCCATCACAGAAAACCATATGAAAAGGAAGGCATGGATCTGTATAACTGAGTCGGTGTGCTGCATAGAATAAATGAACACGACACTGTAAATCCACTATACTTCAGTCATAAACAGCCAAGGGAAACAAACGAATGGCTTCCCGACCCTCAGCTTTGCAAGGCTGGCTTTGGGCCAGGGCTATGAACATTCAATCCCTGGCTTTTATGGGCTTTGGCGGGGACAAGAGAAACACTCCACTCTGCCCAGGACATAAAATTCAAGGTCATCCACACGTTCTCAAATAATTCCCCACGACACTTCCCTGATTAAAAAAAGTGGTAGTCGCCAAACCCAACCAAAGCCAATGGTACGTATGAAAAAAAAAATCACTCTTCAAAAACCCCACGTGGCCACAAATTTTAATGGCCTATATTTTAATGCTTTACTACTAAAAATGTCAGGGGAAAACGTGGATGTTTAATTCACCCAGCATTACAGAAATGCCTCGAACTCTTTATAACCTTAGTCGAGAAATCGGTAGCTTGACGACACCTGCTTGAAACTGATGACTCTTGCTTGAGGTCTCGGGCTTCCGTGCCAGGGATCACCTGTGGACAGAAACGGAAAATAATTGGGGTTCCAATTGCTAACCGTGCCCCCTAAAATCTCCAACTGAGCTTTGATAGAGCGTTAAAGGAATGCATGACTCCCCTGGGGGCCATCATGACAAAGTACCGCAGACTCAGCGTCTCAAACCATAAACGTTCATGGCCCCAAGTCACGGAGGCTATAACGTGAGACCCAGGTGTGGGCAGGGCTGGCTCCTCCCGAGGCCTCTCTGCTGGGCGTGTGGACGGCCGTCTCCTCCCCGTGTGCTCACGAGCTCGCCCCTGGGTGTGTGTTTCTGGGTCCTCATCCCCTCTTGACATGAGGACCCCAGTTCTTTGGGTCAGGACCCACCCTAGTGACCTCATTTCAGCTTCATCCCCGTCTTCAAAGACCCTCATCTCCAAATGCAGTCACATCCTTAGGTCCCTGGGGAGCGGGGTGGGGTCAAAGAATTCCCCAGGACGGTTCCCTGATTGAAAAAGCGGAAGTCGGCAAGCCCAACAGAGACCAACAGTGCCTTGACATGAATTTGGTGGGGGTGGGAGGGTTACTATTTAGTCCCAGAAGCCGCACAATGGCAGCACGTCACTTCACAAAACTACAAAATATTCAGAGCTGTTTCTGCCCCTTACATGGTCCCCTGACGGGGCTTCCCTGCTGGCTCAGATGGTAAAGAACCTGCCTACAATACAGGAGACGTGGGTTCGATCCCTGGGTCAGGAAGATCCCCTGGAGGAGGGCATGGCAACCCCCTCCACTATCCTGGCCTGGAGAATCCCATGGACAGAGGAGCCTGGCGGGGCTGCAGTCCACGGGGTCACAGAGAGTCAGACACGACTGAGCCTGTGGTCCTTGATGACATTCTCTGCCCGTCTCTTTTCTGATATCCAGCATCTTCAGAAGGAATTGAGCAAGACCCTGAGCGTCAGTTTTCAATGACAGCACTGCCTGGGATATTTGCGACGTCAGAGATGGTTCCTGCACCCTTTTAAAAGGGAGACACCCGCCTCCCCGGGCATGTCTGAAATGATCACAGCCAGCATCTCTGCAGATAACCCATCAGAGCTGCAGACACCCAGGAAAGCACGGCAGAAACCGGGGACTCCGATAGGTTCACACTGTTATGAACAAATATTGAATTTCTCCGCCAGTAGGCTCCATGCATCAGCTCAGCACACGTAGTTCTCCCGAAAACGTAACTGACATAGCACAAACCTGTGCAGTGTGAGTCGCTCAGTCGTGTCCAACTCTCTGTGAACCCGTGGACTGTAGCCCACCAGGCTCCTCTGTCCATGGGATTCTCCTGGCAGGAATACTGGAGTGGGTTGCCATGCCCTCCTCCAGCAGATCTTCCCAACTCAGGGATCGAACCTGGCTCTCCCGCATTGCAGGCAGATTCTTGACCAGCTGAGTCACTAGGGAAGACTTTATTTTATATATATTATACGTTAAAGTTGGTTTTTTTAAATTCCAAATAAAATAAAAAA
The DNA here is from genome assembly GCF_029378745.1 of Bos indicus. Lineage (NCBI taxonomy): Eukaryota > Metazoa > Chordata > Mammalia > Artiodactyla > Bovidae > Bos > Bos indicus. The sequence goes on from NC_091789.1 coordinate 150,966,912, forward strand.
CTATATCTGTGATGATTCCAGTATCTATGTCATCTTCAGGTAGATGTGTGTTGAGCATCTTTTCCAGACATTGAGACTTTTCTGGCTATTGCTGTAAAGATTGAATTGTAACCTGGATTTCTGGGATGTTATGCTAGTGGAACCTACTGGTGTCATTTCTGAGGACTCTGAGGAGCTCCAGTACCACGGTTCTCAGCACAGAGAAGGTGGCGTTAGTGGTAAGGAACCGACAGGCAATGAATGCAGGAGACGCCAGTGCCATCCCTGGGTCAGGAAGGTCTCCTTGAGGAGGAAATGGCAGCCCACTCCAGTCTTCTTGCCTGGAGAATCCCATGGCCAGAGGAGCCTGGTGGGCGACAGTCCATGGGGTGTCAAAGAGTCGGACACGACTGAGCATAGCAGACATTATACGAGTGAGGATCATAAGGACATCGAGCTGGCGGAGCACTTAGCCTACCCAGGATGCTTTCCTTAGAGCACCATCGTTTCTTCAGTGGGGTGGATATAGCCAAAGACACATGTAACACGTCAGCAGATTAAAAGCAAATATAGAGGAAGAAAATAGATAAAATGTCAGCACATATTTAAGAGGGAGCAGATGCAAGAACTTGAAACAATTTTTATTTATATTTGCTACAGTCCGTGGGGTCGCAGAGACTCGGACACGACTGAGCAGCGTCTCTTTCTTTCACTTTCTTTCTTTGCATTTAATATTGTGCTTTTTCACATTTTCTTTATTGGTCTGTAGGTGCTTTTCATATTATGGCATTTTATATATTGTCTTTGTCTATATTTGCATTTACAACGGTAACACTTTAGGTATTATCTTTGCCCATATCTGCACTCACTGTGCTGACACTATACACTCTCTTTATCAACATTTGCATTTAGTCTGATGCTGTCTTATGTGTTGGCTCTGTCTACATTTGCATTTAATATGGTGACATTCTATATATTTTTTCTTTTATATTCGCTTTTAATCTGGTGACAGCTTACATATTTTCTCTTATTTGTCTGTATTTCTTTTAATACTGTGGCATTATATAGTCTTTGTCTAAATTTTCATTTAATCTGGGGACATTTTGCACATTTTCTTTGCCTACATTTGCATTCATTATGGTGACACTTCATATATTGTCTTTGTCGAGATTTACATTTAATAGTATGACATTTTATATCCTGTCTATTTGTCTGTGTTTGCATTTCATATGGTGACATTTTATGTACTTTTTTCTACATTTGCTTTGAATGGGGTAATATTTTACATATTTTCTTTTTATGTCTCTATTTGCTTTCAATATTATGGCATTTTATATATTGTCTTCATTTGTCTATATTTGCAAGTCATATGGTGACATTTTACATAGCTTCTTTGTCTATATTTGCATTTAATGTGCTGACATTTTCTATATTTTCTTCCTCAATATTTGCTTTTAATATCCAGACATGTTACATATTTCTTCATCTACATTTGCTTTTAATAGGGTGACACATACTCGCCTCGTCCGTGACAATTGCATTTACTTTTATATCAACACACTACAAACGTATGTTTTAAAAATCTGTAAATAGTTCAAAACAACACGTCGCTCTCTTTTTTAATTCTTAGAGAAATGAGATTATAATCTTCCTTTCTGACCCCCCTACTCCCCTCCCCACCCCCAAAAATACTAAAAGTTCCTTCTCTGAAAGAAAATTACTCAAGCCTCTCTGGCTAGAAATGAGGAGAAAGGACTATTGTGTGAAGAATTTCCATCTGAAGCGGAATGCAGATGAAGGCATCCCTCCCTTGCAGAAGGTGGCTTCCTCCCTTTCTCTGGGAAGAAGACTTGGAATGTCCAGGGGCCTTCAAGTGCGGGTTGGGGGTGGGTGTGTTGTGTTAAGTCGCTCAGTCTTATCTCTTTGTGACCGGAGGACTGTAGCCCCCCAGGCTCCTCTGTCCCTGGGATTCCTCAGGCAAGAATACTGGAGTGAGTTGCCATTTCCTCCTCCAAGGGATCTTCCCGACCCAGGGACGGAACCCACGTCTCCTGTACTGGAGGCAGACTCTTTACCATCTGAGCCACCAGGGATGCCCAGCTAGGGATGGGTGTTTCCCATGAATCCAGGAATTGCAGTGCTGCGGTCTGCAAAGTGCAAGGTCATCCCCGAGGGTCCCGGCTCCTGCTCCAGGGCATCAGCAAACAAAATCCATCGGGCAAATTGCAGGAATCTTTCCCCAGAGGGAGGGACGGGGACTCTTGAGCTGGCCAAACAGATGGAGGAGCCCAGAGCCAGACAGGCATCAGCTTGAGGTAGGAAGACAGACGGGTTCAAGGTTGCAAATTTACAATCAGCCACCCTTCCACCTGCCTGCAATGCAGGAGACCTAACTTAGATCCCTGGGTGGGGAAGATCCCCTGGAGGAGGGCATGGCAACCCACTCCAGTATTCCTGCCTGGAGAATCCCATGGACAGAGGAGCCTGGTGGGGCTACAGTCCATGGGGTCACAAAGAGGCAGACAGGATGGAGTGAATTACAATTTCACATTTTTCCACTTGCAAGTCTTGAGATGAGAGATAGGTGGGCTGCAGCTGAGGACTTTGCAACCAACCAAAAACAGGGTGGTTAGCCAGTCTTTTTCTCTTCCCTCAAGGGAATGATCAAGGCAGGGACAAGGAAGGGGAAAAAGCCTGTCTGATAAGGGAGACACCACACCTACGCAGAAAGGCTCCTTGCAGTCAAAAGTCAGAGCATAATCCCAGACCATAATGAGTCCTGCTCCTCCCAGAAGCCTTCCCTTCAAGATATAGGTACGCTAGGGTGTGCGTGCGCCCTCCAGGGGAGGGTCCTGAGACAAATTAACCGCGGGTTGGGGGGATTGTGGGCAGGAAGAGAAGGGGACGACAGAGGATGAGATGGCTGGATGGCATCACTGACTCAGTGGACGTGAGTTTGAGCAAACTCCGGGAGATGGTGATAGACAGGGAGGCCTGGCGTGCTGCAGTCCATGGGGTCGCAGAGTCAGACACGACTGAGCCACTGAGCAACAACAATAAAGAATTTAAAGTTCCCAAAGACACGACTCTCTCTCTGAGCTCACCCTGGTGCCTTTCCGCAGGTACTTTTCTTTTCAGTAGCCTTTTGACTTTACTGTCTGCCGTGTGCCTCCCTGCCTGAGTTTGTTCTTGACTAGACAGGCAAGACGAGGGACCTGAGCCCTAACTGCGGGCCCCGGAGGCCCCTGTGGTCCGGTCTGGGAAGCAGAGACCCTACTTCCAGCAGCAAGCAGCCGCTCCCTGCTGCACACGTTGGAAAACAAGCTCAGGGAAAGGACCTCTGTGTATTCCTCACCCCTTGGCTGAGGATCCGCTGATGGTGGAGGAGAACAGAGAACCTGTGACACGGAGGAGCGGGGTATCTGTTGATGCCCTTGCAGCTCTGCGACACTGAGACGACCTTGAACGAGGAAAGATGACCATCCCCACGGTTCCCTGCATCTCCTGGTATTCCAGGCTGGAGTCCCTTCCATTAACATCAGAATTGGGATAACAACCATCAAGAATAGACAGCACGCAGATTTGCTTCTTTACTGCAATGACGGAGGCCAATCTGAGGAACCGTGGGAAAGGAGATACTCAGCGCCAAGGTGGCTGTCGGGAGACTCAGCTGATAAAGGGACACCATGTCAATGATTTTATGTTTCCCTTTTTTAACAATGGAAACATTTGACTTATAAACAAAGGCTTTTTTGTTGCGTCTGTGTCCCTGAAGGGTTTGTGATACATGAACTCAAAAGAGAGGTGGTACATATATACACTGGAATATTACGTGGCCATAAAAAAGACCAAATTTGAGTCCAATCTAGTGAAGTGGATGGGCTTCCCTGGTTCAGACGGTAAAGAATCCACCTGCAATGCGGGAGACCTGCGTTTGATCCCTGGGTCGGGAAGGTCCCCTGGAGAAGGGAAGGGCTACCCACTCCAGTATTCTGCCCTGGAGAATCTCATGGACAGAGAAGCCTGGCAGGCTACAGTCCATGGGTTCGAAAAGAGTCAGACACGACTGAAGCGACTTTCACTTTAGTGAAGCGGATGGACCGACAGCTTGTTATACATTGAAGTCAGTCAGAAAGAGAAGAACAAATATCATATATTAACACACATACATGGGAAAGATTGAGGGCAGGAGGAGAAGGGGATGACACAGGATGAGATGGTTGGATGGCATCACCAACTCAATGGACATGGGTTTGAGCAAACTCTGGGAGTTGGTGACGGACATGGAGGCCTGGCGTGCTGCAGTCCATGGGGTCGAAAAGAGTCAGACACGACTGAGTGACTGGACTGAACTGAACGAATAACGTGTGAGTCTCAATCCCAATCTCCCAATTCATTCCACCCCCTACTCCTCTTGGGGTCCGTACATTTGTCTCTACGTCTGCATCTCTACACCGGGAGCAAACCTTAATTCAAAAAGACATCCTCACTGCAAAATGTTGACAACTGCACTATTTATAACAGCCAGAACAGAGAAGCAACCTAGATGTCCATCAACAGATGAACGGATAAAGAAGATACTTATGTATGGTGGAATATTACTCGGCCATGAAAAAGAATGGAGCAATGCATTCTGCAGTGACAGGCATGGACCTAGAGACTATCTTACAAAGTAAGTCAGAAAGAGAAAAACAAATATCATGTATGAACACATATAGGTGGAATCTAGAAAAATATTACGGATGCACCTATCTGCAGAGCAGAAATAAGCAGAAATATTGCTGCTTCTGTTGCGATTTTTTTCCCGTCTGGAGTGTAGACGTCGTAGAAACATCCAGGGGATTCTTTGAGCATCTTTCATTAGAATGAAAACAGTCTATGTGGCCATTTACCTACTGACTGAAGCTATCTGGAGAACATTTAATTATGTAGCAGGAAAACCACTGGGAGCTCGTTATCTGTGGTCAGAGAAGAAAACCGTTTGGGTCATTGATACGAAACAGTGATAGCTGTCTCTTAGGGTACGTAGCTGTCACCTTCACAGAGGGGCTTTTTGCCCCTTCAAAGTAAAGACTGTTAGTCGCTGAGTCCTGTCCGACTCTCTGTGACCCCGTGGACTGTAGCCCACCGGGCTCCTCTGTCCGTGGGTATCCTACCGCTCACCCTTCTCCTGACGCCTTTGAGCAAACAAGGATCACGTATTTTAAATAAAGCATTGCTTTCCGTGACGGTTTATCTCAAGATATTGCACAGAGTTGCCTGGGCTCTACAGGAGGACTTGGATTATCCATCCTACACAGAATAGTTTCCATCCAGAAACCCCAAACTCCCAGCCCTTCCATCCGTCACCCCCTCACCTTGGCAACTGCTGTTCTGTCCTCTGTGTCTGGGACTCTGCTTCTCTTTCTCGGGTCAATTCATCTTGTGTCATATTTTGCACTTCACAGCTGAGTGACATCATCTGGCATTCATCTCTGTCTGACTTAACTCACTTCACAGGACCATCTCTAGTTGCGAAGAACCAGGTTATTCTTGCTTTAAACTTTTCATTTTGTTTTGAGGTAGAGCTGATGAACAATGTTGGGATGGTTTCAGGCGGTCAACGAAGGGACTCACCCACACATACACACGTATCCATTCTCCCCCAAACTCCCCTCTCATCCAGGCCACCACGTGACACTGAGCAGAGTTCCCTGTGCTGTCCAGCAGGTCCTTGCTGGTTCTCCATGTTAAACACAGCAGTGTGTCCATGTCCATCCCAGACTCCCTGACTATCCCTTCCCCCTACCTTTCCCACCAGCAGCCATAAACTCTCTTGAATCTGTTTCTGTTTTGTTTGTAAGCTCATTTGTATCGTTTCTTTTTAGGTTTCACATATAAGGGACGTCATAGGATAGTTCTCCTTCTCTGTCTCACTTACTTCACTGAGTACGAGACTTTCTAGGTTCATCCATGCAGCTGCAAATGGCATTATTTCATTGTTTTTAATGGCTGAGTAATATTCCATCACACACACACACACACACACACCCCACATCTTCTGTATCCATCCCTGTTGAAGGACATTTATGTTGCCGTCCAAGGCAAAGAATCAGCCTGTGACCGCAAGTCCATACACAGAAGACCCCGTTCCATCCACATACCACGAGCTGCACACAGATTTTGAAAAATGAGCCGATTGGTGGCTGCTGTTGTTCCTGTGTTTTTTTCATGCTTCTTCAAGAGCACAGAGGGTAGGGGAGTTCTGCACCCCAAACGTTCCTCCCACGCAGATCCTCAAAGAGTAGGGAGCAAGGAAGGATGAGATGGTTGGATGGCATCACTGACTCAACGGCCATGAGTTTGAGCAAACTCCGGGAGATGGTGATGGACAGGGAGGCCTGGCGTGCTGCAGTCCACGGGGTTGCAGAGAGTCAGACACGACTGAGTGAACTACAACAAGCAAGTTATCTGAGAGGTGATCCCCAGCAGCTTGTTTTTTTCCGAGAGAGGTGGGCGTCCCTGGTGGCTCACATGGTAAAGAATCTGCCTGCCAATGCAGGAGATACGGGTTCCGTTCCTGAGTCAGAAAGATCCCCCGGCCATAGGAACGCACTCCATAGCAACCCGCTCCAGTATTCTTGCCTGGAGAATCCCACGGGCAGAGGAGACTGGTGGGCTACAGTCCATGGGGTCGCAAAGAATCTGACACGACTGAGCGACTAAACGGCAGAAACTACTATACTCTGTGCTGTTTCTGTTAATATATCATGTTACTCTCAATTCCTCTGGCCTCCAGATCAAGTAACCCTTCAGATTTCAAGACACCAGCTGGGTGCCCAACCATGTAATTCAGTCCAGACATGACTGTGAAGGGACGAGCTGAAGCCACAGGGTAAGGGCTCAGCCTGACAAAACAGCGCCCACCTCAGACGCCCATGAAGAGTCCCGGGAATACGCCCACAAATGCCCCCGTGCTTCCGATCAATGGGGTAGAAACGGGAGGTTCCACAACCCCGTTTTATGGGATCCCTAACCTGCCAGAGGGGCGTACAGAACTTACACAGGCAGCGTCCTCACGGGATTTCAGAAATGGAATATTTCCTTCCGAGTCAGTAAACAAAGGCTGTCAGAGTCATCGGCGATGCGAGCCTTCACGGACGGTGAGCCGGTGAGCCCAGAGGGAGCTCAGGAAGGGAAGGGAGACCTGTCATCTAGCGGCCATCTGACCGCAGCCAGCTCCCCACAGAGAGCCCTGGGGAAGCTCAGGTGGCGAACACACGGGGTGTTGACGGCAGACACCTGGATGCGTGTGAAAGGAGTGATTCAGAGAATCCAGACTCTTGCCTCGTCCCATACACAGACAGGCACTGCGCTCCGTAACTCGGGACATCGCTTTCTTTAACTCACACTCATCTTTTGACGTTCGGACGACCTGGTCTTTGTTTGCAGAGCCTCGTTGATAACCTGTCTTATCCTCTGACTTGACTGGCTTTGACCGTGGGCTTGAAGCCCTAAAAATTCCCCCACTGAATAAAACACAGCTCTCAAATTCTCAGTTCAGTTCAGTCGCTCAGTCGTGTCCGGCTCTTTGGACCCCGTGGGCTGCAGCACGCCAGGCCTCCCTGTCCTTTGCCAAGTCCTGGAGTTCACTCAAACTCATGTCCATCAAGTCGGTGATGCCATCCAACCATCTCATCCTCTGTCGTCCCCTTCTCCTCCTGCCCTCAGTCTTTCCCAGCATCAGGGTCTTTTCCAATGAGTCAGGTCTTTGCATCAGGTGGCCAAAGTATTGGAGTTTCAGCTTCAGGCCTTCCAAGGAATATTCAGGACTGATTTCCTTTAGGATGGACCGGTTTGACCACAAGGCGAGTGGGATGTTAATTCCCCAACCAGGGATCGAACCAGCACCCCTTGCCTTGTAAGGCAGCGTCTTTTCTTAAAAGAACTTTTTTTTAAGTATTTCTTTATTTGATTGTGTCAGGACGTAGCTGCTCCACAGCACGTGGGATCTTAGTCCCCCAGCCAGGAATCGATCCCACATCCCCGGCTTTGCAAGGCAGAGTCTTAACCACTCGACCACGAGGGAGGTCCCCAATGCTTCTCTGTCTGTGGGAAGATGCAACAGAGTCTGTGCTTATCTGGGGCCGGCATCCTTTTCTCTCCCCTCCTGAATCCCTCGGGGTCACTGTTGGGGCAAGAGGGCTGGAGGCCTCAGCACCCTTTGTCGATTGATAGTTAGCAGTGAGTGGAAAGTGTCTCCTGCCAAGTCAACAAAGGACACAGCAGCTGTCGGTCAAGCTACGAACCACTTCCTTCAGGCAGGAAGGAGGGCCCTGGGGGAGCAAACAGGACGCCTGCTTTTTGTCTCTTTGCTGACAAAGGTCCGTCTGGTCAAAGCTATGGTTTTTCCACTGGTCATCTATGGATGTGAGAGTTGGACTGTAAAGAAAGCTGAGCACCAAAGGATTGATGCTTTTGAACTGTGGTGTTGGAGAAGACTCTTGAGAGTCCCTTGGACTGCAAGGAGATCCAACCAGTCCATCCTAAAGGAAATCAGTCCTCAATATTCATTAGAAGGACTGATGCTGAAGCTCCAATCATTTGGCCACCTCGTGCGAGGAACTGACTCATTGGAAAGACCCTGATGCTGGGAGAGATCAAAGGTGGGAGGAGAAGGGGACGACAGAGGATGAGACGGTTGGATGGCATCACCGACTCGATGGACGTGAGTTTAGGTAAACTCCGGGAGTTGGTGATGGACAGGGAGGCCTGGCATGCTGCAGTCACTGAGGTTTGCAGAGTCAGACACGACTTGGCAACGGAAGATCAACCATACAAAGAAAAGCTATGAATTCGTTACCTGGAGACGCCTGGTTTCTTTCATTAACAGGAATCTTTCAGTGTTCCCACTACCTGGTTTTTGTTGCAAAAACTCCTCCACAACCTGCCGCTCTCCCATCTCTTCGCAGCGGCCCCTCACAGCGATCTGACAGGCTGCCTTCTGGGCTTAATTCCTCAGTTTTCTCTGCCAAATGAAACACGATTCAACATATAAGTTGTGCATTTCCTTTTAACTGCTAAATTCTTTTTACTTTTTAAAATTTATCATTTTATAGTGGAGAATACCCCGGTGGCTCAGACGGTAAAGAATCTGCCTGCAATGAGGGAGACCTGGGTTCCACCCCTGGGTCGGGAAGATTCCCCTGGAGGAGGGCATAGCGATCAAGTCCTGTATTCTGGCCTGGAGAATCCCACGGACAGAGGAGCCTGGCAGGCTACCATCCACACAGCATGGAGTCACAAAGTCTCAGACACAATTGAGCGACTAACACTTTCTTAGGGACGATTAACAATGCTGTGACAGTTTCAGCTGGACATAAGTTGTTGCTACTTGCTCAGTTGTGTCTGACTCTTTGCGACCCCATGGACTGTAGCCCGCCAGGCTCCTCTGTCCATGGGATTCTCCAGGCAAGAACACTGGAGTGGGTTTCCAGTCCCTTCTCCAGGGGCTCTTCCAGACTCAGGAATCGAAACCAGGTCTCCTTCATTGTCCGCAGATTCTTTACCATCTGCGCCACCAGGAAAGCCTACGTTGTGCATTCTCTTAATTGTTAAGCTCATTTTTTGCGGAACCATATAGCAAGGTCAGAGGACAAAAATCTCTGGAACGGACCAAGCCCCATAGCAACTGTTGCCATGAGACTCCAGATGTAAACCAGCCAGTTCCCTGACACCGTATTAGGTAAAATACCCACCCTAGCGTCCAGCCTAGATAGCATCCTAACCACTCAGCTAATGCCATGCTGCCAGCAGGAAATGTCTCTGTCTTGAGGCTATAAAAATCGGCTGGTAGCCTGCAAAAGGGTTTGGCTCTCTCTTGAGCCAGCCCCCTGTTCTAACAGCATCTTCCACTCTAATAAAGTTAATTCTTCTTAAGCCTCATGTCTGGAAATTCTTTTCCAACCCGCACACAGATCCTGACAATTTCATTCTTTAAAAACTTTTTATTTTATACTAGAACAGAGCCGATTAACAATGGTGGGAACAGTTTCCTGTCGACATAGGTTGTGTGTTTTTTTTTTCCCGACAATATAAGTGACCTTTTCAGTCCACAGTCCTGCAGGCATGACTGATGAAATCAGTAGCCAAGGGGGGATGAAACCAGTCCAGCCTAAGGGAAATGAGTCCTGAATATTCACTGGAAGGACTGATGCTGAAGCTGAAGCTCCAATACTCTGGCCACCTGAAGCAAAGAACTGACTCATTGGCAAATACCCTGATGCTGGGAAAGATTGAAGGCAGGAGGAGAAGGGGACGACAGAGGACGGGATGGCTGGATGGCATACCCGACTCAATGGACATGGGTTTGGGTGGACTCCGGGAGCTGGTGATGGACAGGGAGGCCTGGCGTGCTGCGGTTCGTGGGGTCGCAAAGAGGCGGACACGACTGAGCGACTGAAATGGGAAACGGGCAGAGACGAAATGCACTTCTCGTTATGTCCCTGGAGTGGGGAGGGGGTCTGTAGCTCCTCTGGGGGCTTTGGGGACATGCCCAGAACTTTCCCACTTCAGGAAGAAGAAGAAGCAGAGTCCTTCGGTCTTACCCTCCTGGCTCCTCGTTTGTTCACGTGATGCTGTGATGTCCAGACTCCTGCTTGACCGCTCAGAGGACCGCAGGAAATAACAGTGTCTCAGGCAGTTTCGGGACACACGCCGGGCAGTGACTCCTCCTAACTGAGTCCCTGCCCTTTGGAAGAAAGCTCAGTCTTGTAAACGACGGCTGTGTAAAATGGAGTATCTCCGGTCACATCAATAAACACGGATGCACAGGCCAACGGCAACTTCAAAGCCTCCAAATGTGAATGTGTTTGTCCCTCCGTCGTGTCCGACTCTCTGTGACCCCGTGGACTGTAGCCCAGCAGGCTCCTCTGTCCATGGGATTCTCCAGGCAAGGATACTGGAGTGGGTTCCCATGCCCTCCCTCCAGGGGATCTTCCCCACCCAGGGACTGAAACTGGGTCTCCTGCGTTGCAGGCAGATTCTTTACCATCTGAGCCACTGAGGAAGGCGTGGACTATCGGGCATTCTTTACAATCATCTCTTGATGTTCACAATACCTGTCTTTTGTTGCAAAATTTCTGTATAACCTGGCTCTTCCCCTCGCCTCCTCTTCTCTCACGGTCAGTTGAAATACTGCCTCCCAGGCTTGGGAGTCCAAAAAATTCCCCCGCCCCTGCCTGAATAAAACCTAACTGTCAACTTTTAGGCTGTGAATAACACGCTTCTCCTCGCGGAACCACAGCAGGCACCCCCCCAGATCCCGTATCGGGCACTTCCATCACCTGGGATCTTCACCAAGGACAGTCCCCCACCCTCTGCCAAACTGTAACACATGGATGCTTGTGCGGTTCCACGAAATTCAGAGCCTCGGAGGCCCGGGGTCCTAAGAATGGAGAGCGGAGGAGGCAATTCAAGTGAATACGGCGGAACGCGGCGTGGCGAGGACAAAGAGGAGAGAGACGGGATGCGAAGGAGCGCGCTGAGAAGGCAAAACAGTTCAGGAACCCACGTCTCAGGAAGAAAAAAAAAATCAGAAAGTGGTGCAAACGGAAAACTAGCATTATTTCAGTTTTGAAGACTCCATCATTAACTCGATCAAAATTGAGAGAGCTGACCATATCATCCTGCAGTCCCACTCCTGAGCGCATAAACGGTGAAATCCAGCATCTGAAAAGATACAGGGACCCATGTGTTCACCGCAGCACAGCTTACAAGAGCCAGGACGTGGAAGCAAGCTAGACGTCCATTGGCAGATGAGGGGATGAAGAAGATGTGCTGCATATATACGGTGGAATATTATGCAGCCGTAAAAAAGAGTGAAATAATGCCATTTGAAGTCAGAGAAAGAGAAATATGACATCCCTTATATGTGGACTCTAAGAAGAAATGTTACAAATGGACTTACAAAACAGAAAGAGACTCACAGACTTAGAAAATTAACTTCTTGCCATGGGAGATGGATAGTTAGGGAGTCTGGGATGGACATGGACACACTGCTGTATTTAACACGGAGAGCCAGCAAGGACCTGCTGGACAGCACAGGGAACTCTGCTCAATACTCTGTAATAACCTTATGGTTCCCAGGGGGGCTTCAAGAATCGGGCCAAGTGCCCCCCGGGGGTGAATGCCCCCGTCCACGTGTTCTCCTCAGGGGCGCTCCCAGTATCTGCAGCCTCTTGAGAAGGGATGCACTATGCACTCCGGGATTCTTGGGCTTCCCCGGTGGCTCAGCTGGTAAAGAATCTGCGTGCAATGCAGCAGCAGTGCATGGTTACTGAGGTTTTTTTTTTTTTTTAATATTTATGTATTCGCTGCACAGGACGTGGTTGCAGCATGTGGGATCCCTTTCCATACCTAGGGATGGAACCTGCCCCGCTTCCCTGGCGGTGCAGAGTCTTAGCCACGGGACCCCCAGGGCAGTCCCGATGCTTAAAGTTTTCATTCACGATCCCAGGGTTCTGTTCAGACCCAGGGATTGGAGCAACGTATAATCACCCCTAAATCAGGCATTATGGCACAGGAGTCCCTGGTCACTGAGAGATCAGTGAGGTCAGAGAGGTCACTGCTGTCACTGAGAGAGCGACTCGGGGAACACAGCCGTGTGGGAAGCTCACGGATGCATGAAAAGTACAGACGTACAGATGCAGTGATAAATACGGACACACGGAAAGAGGAGTAAATATAGATGCTCCCGGGCGTATAAACGCAGACACACGAGAAACACAGACGCAATAATAAATACAGAGACACAGATCAATGTGCACAGACGCACACAGAGGCAGGAAAAACACAGACGTACAGACGCAGTCATAAATACGGACACAGAGAAACAGGAAGAGATATAGACGCTCCCGGGCGTATAACTGCGGACCCACACAGACGCATGAGAAACACAGAGATACGAGAAACACAGAGACACGAGAAACACACGCATATAAACACAGACTCACGGAGAGAGGAAGAAATACAGACACACACAGACATATAAATGCAGAGCCAGGGCTTCCCTGGTGGCTCCGTGGGAAAGAATCTGCCTGCTGATGCTGGAGACGCGGGTTCCATCCCTGGTCCGGGGATATCCCACATGCAGGGAAACAGCCAAGCCTGTGCACCACGGCTGTGGAGCCTGGGATCCATGACCAGAGAAGTCACCACACTCTAAATGCACACGCTGAGATTCATGAAAAGAGGTGGGTGCAGACCTCTAAACGCACACACACAGGTGCGTGGTAAACGGGACACACGCAGAGCTTTAGACAGAGACGCCCAGATGCAGTGATGAATGCAGACGCCGAGACAGATATACACACACACACACACACACACAGACCGACAAAAACCTGGACACACACACACAGCCTCAGGGACCATCCCCCTTCACAGCCTTCCACAGCAAAGTGGCGGGCTCCATCCTTCCAACGCACTGCTCCCCAAGCTTTTAGGTACCAGGGACCGCTTTCACAGAAGACAATTTTTCACGGAGCGATGCGGGGAGAGGATGGTTTCAGGTTGATTCAGCGCATCGCGTTGATCAAGCACGTCATTTCTATTATTCTCACGCCAGCTGCAACCTCAGATCGTCAGGCACCGGATCCCAGACGCTGGGGGTCCCCTGTCTCGAGGAGATGAGTGTCCTCCAAGGCGCCCGGACTCTGCCTGTGGTCTGGGGTGAGCTGCAGGTGACCGAGGCACTCAGCATCTCCCCCCACCACCACGGCGACTTCCTCACCCAGGGAAGACAACCTCTCTCTCTATTTCCTGCCGTCCCAGGAACCATGAAGGCGCTGTGGTGCTCAGCGGTGTCTGCGGGAAGCCAAGCTCAGGCGCCAGCCAGAAAACATGACCCGATCCCTTTGAGGCTGAGCAAACTCCAGGCAACGCCAGCATACGTATGGAAGGACAAGGCAGACGGGCACGCGTCCCAAGACGCCCTCACGACTGTCTTATGGTCACAGACACAGAGAGAACGCAACTGCAAGAAGGTGTGTGTGCTGTGCTCAGTCACTCAGTCGTGTCCGGCTCTTTATGACCCTGTGGACTGCATAGCCCCCCCAGGTTCCTCTGCCCATGGGATTCTCCAGGCAAGAATACCAGAGCGGTGTGCCATGCCCTCCTGGGGAATCTTCCCCACCCAGGGATCGATTGAACCCAGGTCTCCCGCATTGCAGGTGGATTCTGTACCATCTGAGCCACACGGGACACCCATCTGGTCTGAAATCTTCCGGGCTGGTCCCAGGATCAGCGCCCCAGTATGCCTCCAACCTTTTCCTCAACTCCTCAAACGCACAAACGTCAACACGTCCAGACCTTGGTGCTAACAACATGCCTCTTTTTTCTCCCCTGGGATCCGGGTGCCCCTAATTCTGAAATGGCAACTCTTTGTACACATCAGCCTGGGTCACGAGCCAGCCAGAAAACACGACCCGATCTCTTTGAGGCTGAGCAAACTCCAGGCAACGCCAGCATACATATGGAAGGACAAGGCAGACGGGCACGCGTCCCAAGACGCCCTCACGACCGTGGTTAAGGCAACCCGCATCCAGAGGCTGTCTTTCAAAGGCAGAGCCCCCGAGAGCTGAGGAGCTTGGTCAGTCCACCCCGGATGGGCTTCACCCAAAACAACTCTGATGTCCGCGTTTTACGGGAACCGCTGGCCGCTGACAAAGTGAGAGGGTCTCGCCCGTGCTAGATAAAAGGTGTCCTCCTTCACAAGGAGGACCAAGGCTTTCAGGAGGAAACTTTCCACGTGTGTTAAGGCACTCATCGCAGGTCAAGTGTGCATGTTCACCCAAATAAAATATATATATCACATGCGGCCTGGAGGAGGCTGTTGTCAACGGAATTGTCTCTCCCCACCCCAAAGTGTTAGGTGCTAGCCTGAACTTCAGAACGGGACCTTCTCTGGAAACTAGGTCTCTGCAGGTGTGATGAAATGAAGGGTCTGAGATGAGGTCCTCCTGGATGGGGGTGGCCCTAAACCCAAGACACGGACACAGAGGAGAAGCCATGTGGAGACGGAGGCAGAGACGGGAGGGAGGCGGCCACCAGCCCAGGGATGAACGCCCAGAGCCTTCAGAAGCCCGAAGAGGCGGGAAGGACCCTCCCTTGGAGCCTCTGCAGGGAACCCAGCCCTGGGACCCCCCGACCTCAGACGTCTGGTCTCCAGGACTCAGGGAGGATATACATCTTCCGTGTCTGTGGTTTTAAACCACCTGATCTGTGGTCACTTATAACAACTTATTGTAACCTTTTATAATACAGTTCTTCCCGAAGGCTCAACAGGTAAAGAATCTGTCTGCAATGGAGGAGACACGGAGACCCATGTTCGATCCCTGGGTGGGAAAGATCCCCTGGAGGCGGAAATGGCAACCCACTGCAGTATTCTGCCCTGGAGAATCCCATGGACTGTATAGGCCAGGGGGTCACAAAGAGTCAGACACGGCTGGGCAGCGTTCACTTTCTAAGCGTGTTCGTTACATCAGGGACCACCCATCGCCGCGTGCGCCTTCGCCAGCCGCCAAACAGGTGAGGCAATTTGAGCTTTTTTTCCTAACAGCCACGAGAGCCATGGCGGTGGGAGATGGTTAACAAGTACAGACAGGATCTAACTGGTGTTCTAGAGAATTCTGACGAGAGAGAGGAACTCTGCTTACAGGAAAAAATAGCAAGAGCAGGGAGTTCAGCCAGCAGGAGGTGTTTGCTCTAAACAGCTGAAAAAAAATTTTTGTAGTAGTTAAAGGAAAACTCTCTCTCTGCTCAAAGCTCTTCCGACACCCAAAGGGTGGCTTTTCCACACCGAGCAATGGCCCAGTTCTCTTCGGACACCTTCTGGGCGCCCTACCATTCAGTTCAACCCTGATATGAGCTGACTTAGTGCAGACCCCACAGGGGTAAACGGCTTAGCCCCACTTCAACTCCAACCGCAAGGAGTGGGTCCCCAGGTCACTCACTTCTGTCCAACGTGGCTCCAACCTGAAGGCAGGAGGAGAAGGGGACGGCAGAGGAGGAGATGGTTGGATGCCATCACCCACTCAATGGACGTGAGTCTGGGTAGACTCCAGGAGTTGGCGATGGATAGGGAGGCCTGGCATGCAGCAGTCCACGGGGTCGCAGAGAGTCGGACACGACTGAGCGACTGAACTTAACTGAACAACGGCTCATGCCTGCAAGGGGAGCAGGACGGTTGTGCCTGGCTGGTTCAGCCACAAATGCAGGATTTTCTTCCCACTAAACAAAAAAAAACACCCGGTTCCTTCTGCTTTTCCCACTACAAAACGGCACCCGCCTTCCACCTCGACAAGGATTAAATCAGCTGCTGCTGCAGCTGCAGACCTTCGACACCCCCCGAAAGGAACTCAGGGTGGAGAGCAGACATCAGGCATGTGCGCTCTGGGAAAGACTGGTGGGACAGGTCTTCACATAGATATTTTCAGGAGCCAATGTTATGAAGCCAGCTCTTGCATCTTGTCATATCTGGAAAGCACTAAATCTCTTCATGGGGAGATGACATCAACTCCTGGTGACTAACAGAAGACTCTTTGCAAAGAGAAATGTTTGCGTGAACTCCTGCTTCACCAGAATCACATCAACACTGACCATCACCTCTTTGGAGCAACTTCTCAGAGCCATCTGAGGGGCTCTCTCCCAGGATGTGCTCCTCATTTAGCCCCCAAATAACACGTAACTCCAAAGTCTCAGGTTGTGCAATCTTTCTTAAGTCGACGCTTTGTCCTGGGATGTTTCTGGAGCCTAGCCCAAATCTGTAGGCAAGACTAACATGAACACAATAGAAACCTCTTATGTCCCCTGACCAGATAATCCCGAATACGTCATCTGCAGATCCTTCAATTAATAACATTGGCAGAGACCGTGTCTCTAAACGAGGTCACTGTCACGGATTCTGGATATAAACATATGCACACTTTTTGGGGGATACCCACTGAAAACAGGACATCCTTTGGCGGTTGCTGTTGTTCAGCTACTCAGTCGTGTTCAATTCTTTGCGACCCCATGGACTGCAGCACGCCAGGCCTCCCTGTCCATCACCAACTCCCAGAGCTTATTGAAACTCATATCCCTTGAGTCAGTGATGCCATCCAACCATCTCATCCTTTGTCACCCCCATCTCCTCCTGCCTTCAATCTTTCCAGCATCAGGGTCTTTTCCAATGAGTCAGCTCTTCGCATCAGGTGGTCAGAGTATTGGAGTTTCAGCTTCAGCATCAGTCCTTCCAGTGAATATTCAGGACTGATTCCCTTTAGGATGGAATGGTTGGCTCTCCTTGCTGTCCAAGGCACTCTCACTAAAACAGTATGAAGATTCCCTTAAAAACTAGGAATAAAACTGGCACATGACCCAGCAATGCCACTCACTGCTGGGCATACACACCGAGGAAACCAGAATTGAAAGAGACACGTGTACCCCAATGTTCATCGCAGCACTGTTTACAATCGCCAGGACATGGAAGCAACCTAGATGTCCATCAGCAGATGAATGAATAAGAAAGCTGTGGTACATATACATGATGGAGTATTACTCAGCCATTAAAAAGAACACATTTGAATCAGTCGTAATGAGGTGGATGAAACTGGAGCCTATTATACAGAGTGAAGAAAGTCAGAAAGAAAAACACCAATACAGTATACTAACACATATATATGGAATTTATAAAGATGGACCCTGTATGCGAGACAGCAAAAGAGACACAGATGTATAGAACAGTCTTTTGGACTCTGTGGGAGAGGGAGAGGGTGGGATGATTTGGGGGAAGAGCATTGACACATGTATGTTACCATAGGCAAAAGACCTGACCAGGGCAAGTCTGACGCACGACGCGGGGCACCCGAAGCCAGAGCTCTGTGATGCGTGCAGGGACGGGGTGGGGAGGGAGCTGGGAAGGGAGTCAAGAATGAAGGGGACACGTGTACCTATGACCGGTTCATGCTGACACATGGCGAAAGTCATCACAATATTGTAAACTAATTATATATTAAAAAAAAAAAAAGTCTTCTCCAGCAGCACAATTGAGAAGCATCCCAGCATTGCCATATCTTAACCAGCTAATCCATCAATAAGCTTAAGCTGTCTGTGGCAACCCAGACGGCCAGCACAGAAGGCGGATCAGCCCTCTCTCCAAAGACCCAGAATGGAAATCAGGCTCAGAAGCCCACCTGCCCCTGCCCTCATATACACGTTCCCGGAAGCCACGAGCTCAGGTCTGCACGAAACCTCCATCGAAGCAGGTACGGCCCGACGCTCATTTTCCTTCTGATTTTTACAAATACCCAAAACCTGGGTCTGAGGTAACAGCTTCTCCTTTTTTCAAATAATGTGCCTCTGCTTCTCCGTATATAAATAACCCTGCTTATTCAGGAGGTAAAAATAGCCGCCAAGAGTGGATGGCTCAAACAGAAATGAAGAAAGGGGAAGAAAATGGAACGGTACAGGTGTGAAGGTTACAAATGGGGGAGAAAAAATCCCGAAAGGGCGCATGTGGGTGCTCCGTTGCTCAGTCGTGTCTGACTCTTGGTGACCCCGTGGCCTGTAGCCCCGCCAGGCTCCTCTGTCCACGGGATTCTCCAGGCAAGAATACGGGAGTGGGTTGCCATGCCCTCCTGCAGGGGATCTTCCCCACCCAGGGATCAAATCCAAGTCTCTTGACTTGCAGGCGGATTCTTTACCGTCTGAGCCACCAGGGAAGCCCAACAAGTGTCCAAGGCTCTGGAAATTAGCATGTGGCAGAAACAGAGGTGTTCAGCTACGCTGGAAGGGGACCCATGAACCAGCACACGTAGAATGAGGCAGGGTCTCCTCCACCCCACCAGTCTGGACCAAGGGTCCCCAGCCTCTGGGATCCGATGCCTGAAGGATGCTATGAGCTGGAGCTGATGTAATAACAGAAATAAACTGCACAAAACAAAACAAAAAATTAAGGCTTCCCCAGTGGCTCAGCTGGTAAAGAATCCGCCTGAAATGCAGACGACCTGGGTTTGATCCCTGGCTGCGGAAGATCCCCTGGAGGAGGGCATGGCAACCCCCTCCAGTATTCTTGCCTGGAGAAATCCCATGGGCAGAGGAGCCAAAGAAATGTACGTTACATATTTATAAATGTGATTTATGTTCATATACGTATATGTGGGCTTTCCCGGTGACGGAGGTGGTAAAGAATCCGCCTGCGAATGCAGGAGACGCTGCTTACATCCCTGGGGTGGGCAGATCCCCTGGAGAAGGGCGTGGCAGCCCACTCCATATTCTTGCCTGGAGAATCCCATGGACAGAGGAGCCTGGAGGGCCACGGTCCACGGGGTCGCAGAGTGAGACACGACTGGGCATGCACGCCCAGTTAGTGCAAGGGGCTCGAGGGAGCCTGCAAGCATTCCCACCGCCCGAAGGTTCACGGAAACACGGTCTTTCACGAAACTGGTCCCTGGTGCCAAAAAGGCTGGGGACCTCTGGTCTGGACCATCCTCGCCTCCTGTGTAAACTGGGGTTTGGTCGCTACCTCAGGGGTCCTCAAGAGCACCCAGGACCCAGCAGAACCAGCAGAGGGAGAGCTCTGTGTGTCTGACTCAGTCCAGGCTCACCTGCTCAGGAAGCCTCACTGAAGTCGCTGAAGATTAACTCAGAGGGGCCGTGAGAAATTGCCTTTCCATCCTAGAGGAAATCAGTCCTGAATATTCACTGGAAGGACTGATGCTGAAGCTGAAACCCCAATACTTTGGCCACCTGATATGAAGAGCCAGCCTCATTTGAAAAGACCCTGATTGGGAAAGATTGAAGGCGGGAGGAGAAGGGGAAGACAGACGATGAGATGGTTGGATGGCATCACCGACTCAATGGTCATGACTTTGGGTAAACTCCAGGAGTTGGTGATGGACAGGGAGGCCTGGCGTGCTGCAGTGCATGGGGTCGCAAAGAGTCAGACACGACTGAGCGACTGAACTGAACCGAGAAACGTGCAGTGGAAGCCAGAGGTGAGGAGCAGGCAGGAAACAGACATCTGGGGGGATGTCAAGGTCAACACCTGAGCCCCACGGGAATCAGAACAACCTCCCCACTCCCCAGCTCTGTCAGACACACAGAACCTGTTCCTTTCCCTTCACCTGACTCTTCACAGTCAGCAAAGTCATGCCCTTTGACTTAAAAGGCACAGGACTTCCCCTCCATGGAGAGCAAGTGCAGGGTAGTCCTCCAGGGAAAGACCCACAAACGGCTAACCAAGAAGAGGCCCTAAGCATCACTCCCCCAGTTTCCTCCTCAGGCCCGTCTCCCCCCTGCCTGGGCAACATGCTTTCCATCGTGGAGACACTGATGGCATTTCCTAGGACCCTCTATGCACGGAATTTCTATTGCTGTTATTCAGTCACTCTGTCATGTCCGACTCTCTGCAACCCCATGGACCGCAGCACGCCAGGACTCCCTGTCCATCACCAACTCCCGGAGTTTATCCAAACTCATGTCCAGCGAGTGGGTGATGTCATCCAACCATCTCATCCTCTGTCGTCCCCTTCTCCTCCCGCCCTCAATCTTCCCCAGCATCAGGGTCTTTTCCAAGGAGTCAGCTCTTCGCATCAGGTGGCCAGAGTATTGGAGCTTCAGCTTCAGCATCCGTCCTTCCAATGAATGTTCAGAACTGATTTCCTTTAGGATGGACTGGTTGGAGCTCCTTGCTCTTTGCATCAGGTGGCCAGAGTATTGGAGCTTCAGCTTCAGCATCAGTCCTTCCAATTAAAAAAAAAAATTGTTAAGCAGGAGGGATAAACTGGAAAGAGATAAGTGAAGATTGACTGCATAGCACACGGAACTCTCCTCAGCGATCTATTACGGGCCTTCCCAGGCCGTCTGGTGGTTAAGACTCTGTCCTCCCACTGCAGGGGCTGTGGGTTCAACCGTTGGTCAGGGAACTAATTTCCCACAGGCTGGTCCACGTGCCCCCTCCCCAAAAAATAGAGATAAAAAAAATACTATGTAATGACGTATATGGGAAAAGAATGTAAAAAAGAGTGAATACCTGTGACTTGGTGGTAAAGAATCCACCTGCAAGGCAGGAGACCCAGGTTCGATCCCTGGGTTGGGAAGCTCCCCTGGAGGAGGGCTCAGCAACCACTCCAGTGTTCTTGCCTGGAGAATCCCATGGACACAGGAGCCTGGCGGGCTGCCGTCCACGAAGGCACAAAGGGTTGGACGCGACTGAAGTGACTTAGCACAAGCATAACTGTTGGTCGCTCAGTCCTGTCCGACTCTGAGACCTCATGGACTGCGGCCCCCCAGGCTTCTCTGTCCATGGGATTCTCCAGGCAACAATACTGGTGGGTGTTGCCATTTCCTCCTCCAGGGGATCTTCCCCACCCAGGGATCAAACCCAGGTCCCCTGCATGGCAGGCAAATTCTTCACCATCTAAGTCCAAGCACAGCTTAGCATATACTCCAGAAAATAAAATTTTAATTCAGACTTTATCTAATTCAGTCATGTGGAATACCTCTTTCTATGACCACCTGGAATAAACGAGGTGTCTCAGTAGTTGTAAAAAGAAAAAAATATATACAGATTTCATTTATTGAAATAAATGGTAAAGTTGTTTTGGGGGAAAAAAAAATGTGTTTAGCACACACAGGTTCCCTATACGTACAGACAGACGACAGAGTTAGGTTCCAGACAATATAAAGAGAGCAGTGTGGTCAGAAATAAAGACATGGATAGAGGGCTATCATCACAGACACTCACACACACACACACACACACACACACATACGTGTAGGTATGTACAGATCGGCACACATCTGTTTTCTGCGTCATAGAACCGTGTATGCTGTTGTTCAGTCGCCAAGTCATGGCTGACTCTTCGCAACCCCTCAGACTGCAGCACGCCAGGCTGCAGTATAAAAAGCCGCTATATAACCACAGAAGTAGGTACATCAATTCATACACCGGTCCAGTCTTCAGGCGGAACAGCGGGGAAATTATTAGAAGTCATAAGTCAGACATGAGTAGACAGGAAGCCAATTCCAACCCCATGTCTCCGGCAAAACGAGTGCCCCCAGGCACCACCTCCAGGCGTCTTTCTTCCGTAACTGCATCAGCTTGACACTCAATTCCAGCCTCACGAAGGCGGCACCCAGAGGTTCCGGGATGCAACACCCGAGATGAACGCTCCTGTCCCCGGTCAGATTCAGCCGTCAGCTCTGTTATCTCCGAAGAGCAGCCACGCCTGGCCGACCCGCAATGCACGGCTCAGCGTTTCCAAGTGAGCGGTCTATCAGACGCGGCCAAGACGCTTCAGCTGGCACCATCCAAAGCCAGACAGCATATTAAAAAGCAGAGACATCACTTGTCTGACAAAGGTCCGTCTAGTCAAGGCTATGGTTTTTCCTGTGGTCATGTATGGATGTGAGATTTGGACTGTAAAGAAAGCTGACCGCCAAAGAATTGATGCTTTGTAAGTGTGGTGTTGGAGAAGACTCTTGAGAGTCCCTTGGACTGCAAGGAGATCCAACCAGTCCATTCTGAAGGAGATCAGTCCTGAATGTTCATTGGAAGGACTGATGTTGAAGTTGAAACTCCAATCCTTTGGCCACCTGATGCGAAGAACTGACTTATTGGAACAGACCCTGATGCTGGGAAAGATTGAAGGTGGGAGGAGAAGGGGACGACAGAGGATGAGATGGTTGGATGGCATCACTGACTCGATGCAAGTGAGTCTGA
This sequence comes from Bos indicus, assembly GCF_029378745.1. Taxonomy (NCBI): domain Eukaryota; kingdom Metazoa; phylum Chordata; class Mammalia; order Artiodactyla; family Bovidae; genus Bos; species Bos indicus. Next base: position 150,989,635 of record NC_091789.1, read on the forward strand.
GTGAACTCCGGGAGTTGGTGATGGACAGGGAGGCCTGGCGTGCTGTGATTCATGGGGTCGCAGAGTCGGACAGGACTGAGCAACTGAACTGAACTGAACAGCCGATTAACAATGCTGTGACGGTTTCATGCGGACAGTGAAGGGCCTGAAGCTCGGAGAAATGACTCCCCTGGGATGGAGCCCCTCGGGGGTGATCACAGAGCTTACAATTCGGGAGGAAACATATACATAAATACAAACACGACAATCATTAACAGCTAGCTGGGCTTGTCTGGCGGTGCAGTGGTTGAGAATCCACGTGCCAACGCAGGAGACCCAGGCTCGATCTCTGCGGGAAGACACCACATGTCGCTGCAGCCACAGAGCCCACGCACCACAGCCAATGAGCCTGGGCTCCAGAGCCCGGGAGTCAAAACTACTGAGGCCACGAGCAGCAGTTCCTGAAGCCCACGTGCCCGAGAGCCTGTGCTCTGCAGCAAGAGAGAGGAAGCTCCCAAGTGGAAAGTAGAACGCAGACAGGAAGCGGAAGAAGAGACCAGCGCTTGCTCGTCGCAACTACAGAAAAGCCACACGGCAACAAAGACCCAGCACAACCGGAAACAAAGATTAAATGCTTCTTCTGAAATGACAGTTGAAGTCTTGTCTTGCTTCTGATTATAAAACATATCTAACAGGACTTGCCCGGCCATCCAGTGGTTAAAAACCCACCTGCCAGGAAAGGGGACACGGGTCTGATCTCCGGTCCGGAAAGATCCCACGTCCCACCCAGGCTATGCCACCATGAAGAAACACGAACATAAACTCCTGCTTTCATGCAAAGTGAAGTCAGTCAGACAGAGAAAGACGAATGCGTTCTATCATATTGCTCACATGCAGAACCTAAAAGATACCACAAACGAAATTACAAAACAGTCAAGGCGTGGAAACAAACTAAGCTGTCCATTGACAGAGGAATGGTTCAAGAAGATGGGGTACATACATAAAATAGAACATTACGTGCCCTAAAAAAGAGCGAAATACAGCCCTTGGCAGCCACATGGATAGACCTAGAGATTGTGATGGGCTTCCCTGGTGGCTCAGAGGGTAAAGAATCCACCTGCAAGGCAGGAGACCCAGGCTCCATCCCTGGGTCAGGAAGATCCCCTGGAGGAGGGATTAGCTACCTTGGAAGATCCCCTGGAGGAGGGAATGGCTACCTTGGAAGATCCCCTGGAGGAGGGAACAGCTACCTTGGCAACAACCTCATAGATACAGACAGCTTGTTGCCACAGGTGCGGGCTGGGAGGTGAACGAAACAGGGAAGGACGGTCAGAGGCACAGAATTCCAGGTATAAGCCACACGACATGCAGCATGTTGATGGTAGTTCATGACGCTATATTTATTGCATATCAGAAAGTTGCTAAAGGAGTAGATATTAAAACTCCTCACGACAGACCTCTTGGACTCTATGGTGCAAAACAGACCAGCAATTCTTTTCTGCTTTTTCAAACTTAAACAATTTGAGATGTGTCCACGATCTATCCATTTCCTTGCGTGTGAGTGTCCTGGGTCGATCAAAACAAACCAATGGGATCATGACTTAAAACCACAGACATTCACCCTCCCTGAGTCCTGGAGATCAGATGTCTGAGGTCAAAGGGTCCCAGGGCTGAGCTCCCTGCAGAGTCTCCATGGGAGGGTCCTTCCCGCCTCTTCCGGCTTCTGGGGGCTCCAGGTGTCCATTCCTGGGCTGGTGGCCGCCTCCCTCCCATCTCCGCCTCCGTCTCCACGTGGCTTCTCCTCTGCGTCCATGTCTGTCCTCTTCTGTGTCTCATAAGGACCCTGTCCTTGGGTTTAGGGCCATCCCCATCCAGGAGGAACCTCATCTCAGACCTTTAACTCCATCACAGGAAGGAAGCAAAATAGAATGGACTGGAATCAAGTGAAAATAAGGATAATTAAAGAAAGTAAGATAAAACTCAAAGTGACCATCCGTGGGCATAAACCTCATATCCCTCGACAGGGCAGAAAAACAAGAAACATGCAAAATAGACAGACAAGAATGGGAAAAAAGAAGAAGAAAAGATAAGAATGAAACGTGACCGACACCGTCTCTTCACTGCAGGCGTTGCGTCATGACGGGGGTGCGGGGTCACACGCTGCAGGGCTCATTTCCTGGCCAAGACAGCATCGTAGGTTCCCCCCGTCCTCCGGCACCGCACGTCTCGGAAGCCGGCGGGGCCCAGGAGCGCGCGGTACTCGGCGGGGGTCCGCTCACGGCCCTCCGTCTGCACCAGCATGTTCAGCGAGTACAGCAGCGTGGTCAGAGGGCCCCGCCCGTCCGTGTCCAGGAGGCTCTCGATGACCAGGATGCCGCCACCTGCCGCGGGGAGGGTGAGGGGTTGAGCGAGGGTCAGCCCAGACCCAGGACCCACTGGCCACTCTCTCCTCACCCGGCTTCCTGCACACACCCCCGGCTCGTAGGTTAGCCCACAGCTCCGGGCATCTCCCACCCTCCCCTGCAAGATGGACCCTAATCTAGGACCCCCCGCGGGACAGAGCCTGACCTAGGACCCCCCGCGGGACAGAGCCTGACCTAGAACACACAGCCATCGTCCCCTCTTTCCTCCCAGCTTTAGAGGCCAGCGTGGCCCGTAGGCGCTGGACAGAGCACACGATTAAGCAGGGCTGTGTCTACAAACACTGTCCACCCGCCTCTGGCTGGTAACCAGGAGCGGGCTCAGTCGCTTCAGCCGTGTCTGACTCTTTCCCACCCCATAGACTGTAGCCCCACCAGGCTCCTTATGTCCACGGGACTCTCCAGCCAAGAATGCTGGAGAGGGTTGCCATGCAAGGACAGGGTCCTTATGAGAAACGGAAAAAGAGACAGACAGAGCCAGAGGAGAAACCAGGTGGACACAGAGGCAGAGACGGGAGGGAGGCGGGGAGGAAGGACCATCGATCCTCAAAACGCATCCTTCGGAACGCACCCCCGGAAAACGACATGTGACCGTTCGTTCTTATTTTCCAGCTTCATCGCTTAGAAACAAATCCACAAAACGGTGTGTCACGTCATTTTCTCTGAAAGCTCAAAGGCGAGTGTGCCAATCAAGCGATCAAAGTAACCCTTACACACGTTCTGACCCGTTTTATTCCGTACCCGATTCTCAGACCAAACGCCACGTTCTCCTGGCTTCTTTAAAAAGTCACCAAGTCCTGGGTCCTTTTTGGACAATGGATCTCGTGGCTAAGAATGCCCACACTCCCTCCCCGTGATGTCAAAGTAAGATCCGTGCGTTATTGATAGTAATTTGCAGCGATGCAGACACAGTGGGGCTGACCATCAGTAGGAGGCTTATGGGGAGAGGCGGAGATGGGACCTCCAAGCAGCGAGAACGTGAGGAAAAGAGGTTTGCCTCCAGATGTGGGGGATTCTCCTAGCTGCGCTGTCTGGAAGGTCGTGTCTGTACCATGCACGCAACATCTGAGTGTGCCGATACATATTCACGCACATACATATACCGATGCAGACACGTGTAACACAGACATGCATACACATACGTACCCATATGTACACGGGTGTCCCTGATCGCTCAGTGAGTAAAGACTCCGCCTGCAGTGCGGGAGACCCAGGTTCGATTCCTGGGTCGGGAAGATCCCCTGGAAAAGGGATAGGCTACCCACTCCCGTATTCTTGGGCTTCCCTGGTGGCTCAGCTGGTAAAGAATCCACCTGCAGTGCGGGAGACCCGGGTTTGATCCCTGGGTTGGGAAGATCCCCTGGACAAGGAAACGGCTACCCACTCCGGTATTCTGGCCTGGAGAATTCCATGGGCTGTATAGTCCATGGGGTCGCAGAGTCGGGCATGACTGATCAACTTTTACAGCCCATAATGTAACTACATACGCAAATGTAATATACTTTTACTGTAAATATATAGTATTTTAATATTTTAAATTTTTACATTTAAACATTTTTCATGATATTTATTTTTAAGGATATCCAAAAATAACACAAATTACGTAACTATTATTTTATATTTTTGACATCCATTCATTCATTTACTATTTAAAAGTAAACGCTTAACATATAAATTTTAAATGTAAATATGACATGCTTTATGTATTATATATGTGCATGTCCGGTCGCTCAGTCGTGTCCAGCTCTTTGCGACCCCATGGACTGTGGCCCTCCAGGCTCCTCTGTCCATGGGATTCTCCAGGCAAGAATACTGCAGGGGGTTGCCATCTCCTTCTCCAGGGGATCTTCCCGACCCAGGGATCGAATCAGAGTCTCCTACATTTCCTACACTGGCAGCTGAGTTCTTTACCACTCGCACCACCTGGGATTTGTGTATATATATGTGTGTGGGCTCCAATCCTTTGGCCACCTGATGCGAAGAGCTGACTCATTGGAAAAGACCCTGATGCTGGGAAAGATTGAAGGCGGGAGGAGAAGGGGGCGACAGAGGATGAGACGGCTGGATGGCATCACCAACTCAATGGACGTGAGTTTGAGTGAACTCCGGAAGCTGGTGAGGGACAGGGAGGCCTGACGTGCTGCAGTCCATGGGGTTGCAAAGAGTTGGACACGACTGAGCTACCAAACTGAAATACGGGAAGCAAACCAGAGCCCACACAGCATCACCCCCGGGAGAAACTCATAGTTTCCGTGACCTTGGAGACGCCGAGCCACGCACATTCTTCTAAACAGAAAAACCGCAGGCAAGCCACTACCCATTTGGGCAACTTTTTCTATTTTTTTTTTCTTTTAACTAATTTTTTATGGACCTACAGCTTCTTGACAATGTTGCGTTCGTTTCTGCCACACAGCAGAGGGAATCAGCCGTGCGTGCTGTGGGCTGAGTCGCTTGAGTCGTGTCTGAGTCTGTGCGACCCCATGGACTGCTGCCCGCCAGGCTCCTCTGTCCATGGGATTCTCCAGGCTACAGATACATATATATCTGTTCCTTGGCGATTTTCCTGTCTGTACAAACTAATAATAATAATGATACTAGGGTTCAATGAAGGACGTCCTCAGGGGTCCGCTGGCTAAGACTCTGTACGCTCAAAGCAGGGGACCCGGGTTCCACGCCTGGCCAGGGGACTAGATCCCGCCTGCCACAGCTAAGAGTTTGCAAGCCATGACAAAGGATCCCGTATCCCACGACGAAGATGGAAGATCTCCAGCACCGTGGCTAAGATCCAGCACAGCTAAAGAAATGAATCGGTAAAAATAAACTTAAAGGACCAAGGTTTCAAACGTCCCTCTACACAAAGTCAAAAAAAAAAATAAACAACTCAAGTCACCATCAAGTAATGTCAGTGTGCATTGAAACATAAATAATTCACTTTTGCTCAACACACTTCCTAGAGCTCCCCCACGGAAGGGCTCTAGACACAACCCTCCAGAAACGACTTCACTTCTGAAAATGACACTGTACTTTGAGAACCGCAACTTCAGGGTGGGGGGAATGGAAGAGTGTGGCGATGAAGAGACGATATGAGGGAGCCCGTGACGTGGTGGTGTCTCGAAAAGGAAGGCAGCCTCCAGAGGCCGGCCGGAACTCCGGCCTCCTCACACGCAGAGGCGCGTCTATGTCCCCGTGACGGGGTTTGCGAGCCCTCGTCGCGTCGAGACACCCGTCCCTCTGCCCTGAGTGGACCCGCGGGCCCGGCGCCCGGCGTCCCCGCCACCTACCTGTCCTGCAGGCCCGATAGACTCTCTGCAGCAGGTGGGAGCACTTGGCATCGGTCCAGTCATGCAGGACCCTGGCCAGGATATACAGGTCCGCCTCCGGGAGGGCGTCTTTGAAGAAATCCCCTGCAACACAGGCGAGGGGGCCCCTTGTCAGCCTGCCTCAATTCCAAGTGAGGACACCTACGCCCCGTGTGGCCGGGTCACTCATACACACAGACCTGGCCCCAGATGCCCCCAGCTGCTGACCTCCCGAAACAGAAGACGTCTCCGTGTGACGATGAGACGATTCTGAACGATGCAATACTCCCTTTACGCCCCCTTTCCGCGTCAGCTCTGGGCGACGGTTTTATTTTTACTTGATTTCAGAAAGTCTCGTGTAAATAGCACCCTTAAAGCAGCGGTCCCAACCCTCCTGGGCTTCCCAGGGGGCTCAGATGGTCAAGAATCTCCCTGCCAATGCAGGACACCAGGGTTTGATCTCTGGGTTGGGAAGATTCCCCCTGGAGAAGGGAATGGCAACCCACTCCAGCATTCTTGACTGGAGCATCCCCATGGACAGAGGAGCCTGGCAGCTACAGTCCGTGCATTGCAAAGAGTTGAACACGACCGAGCAACTAACCACTTCATTTCACGTCCATCTGGTTTTCCCAGCTTCCAAAGCCTGCTTCTTTTTCTTTTTTAAAAACCAATGGGACCTGTAGTGTCTTTCCTGCTTTCTTTTTCCTTCTGCTCTTTTTCTTTCTTCTCTTTTGTCTTTCTCAGCCTTCCTTCCCCCACCCCTTTCTTTCTTTCTTGCACTGGGTCTTCCAGCATGCAGGAACTCAGCTCCTGGACCAGGAGTGGAACCAGAGCCCCCTGTCCTGGAAGCTCAGAGTCTTAGCCACTTGGGCCATCAAGGAAGTCCCCCAAAGGCTCCTTCTTCACCCCATTTCCCGGGTGAGGCACAGAACTGACACCGTCAGCGTGTGTATTTCCAAGAACATGCCCTAGAGGTGGTTAACTTCACACCGAGGTCCTCCTTCTGAGCACAAAATCAAAGGGGGCTCCCCAAACTCAGTCACCCAGATTCAGTATATTTTAATTCAACAGTTTAAAAAAATCCAGCATAAAGCCCCCCGTTCCGCACCCCCCCAAAAAAGAAAACTTCCTGATGGTCTACATTTCAGAATTTTAAATAAAGGCAGCATCCCGTCCTTTAAGAACACAGTCTGGCACATTCTGGTCACCTTCAAATCTGCCTGTCGGACGCAGAGTCATTGGAAAGGAGCTGACCCTTCACCCGGGTCAGTCAGAGTCCCCCCGCATACGGCCCTGGATGGAATGCTGGCGGCCTGTCCCTTGAGATGCCCTGAACTTGGAGGTGAACTTTTTAAAAAAATAAAATAAGGAATTAATTCCCCTGCTGTCAAGCGTTTAGGACTCCATGGTTTCATTACCAAGAAAATAGGTTCAATCCCAGGTCAGGGAACTAAGATCCCACAGGCTGCATCCCATGGCCAAAATAATAACAATAATCATAATAATAGGGAGTTCTTGGCAGATCTCAGAGTGGACAGAAATGATACCCCCCACCTGCTGTGTTCCTCCTGACACAGCAGAGAAAAAGAGTCACAAACAGCCAGTTGTGTCTACACATGGAGGTACACGGTGTCTACAGCTCAGACCTCGGTACCGAAGTGACGGCCCGCAGCTGGAAACCTCGCCCCCCGTTTCCAAGGCAACCACAAGTCCCTCGCAGCGGTCCGCAAAGCTGCTGTGGTTTCTGAGCCTTGGGACATCTGAGAAGCTTCTGTCTTTTCAGTCGATAACTGTCCCCTCACCTTGCCTTTGACCCACGTCGCTCATTGCCACTCGCACACGAGCTGGTTGTAAATACCTACGTGAGTTTCCCGGGACGGCCGTAAGAAGTGCCCAGAGACCAGGACATCTGTCCTCTCCCAGCCCTGGAGACCAGACGTCTGAGGTCAGGTGTCCCAGGGCTGAGCTCCCTGCAGAGGCTCCAGGGGAGGGTCCTCCCCGCCTCTTCCAGCTTCTGGGGGCTCCAGGTGTCCATCCAGCTCCAGGCGGCTGGTGGCCGCCTCCCTCCCATCTCTTCCTCCGTCTCCACGTGGCTTCTCCTCTGTGTCCGTGTGTCTCCTCTTCTCTGTCTTATAAGGACCGTGTCACTGGGGTTTAGGGCCACCCCTATCCAGGAGGATCCTCATCTCAGACCCTTCACTCCATCACCTCTGCAAACACCTTATTTCCTAAAGTCCTGTTTACAAACTCTGGGTGAGGAGACACACTGAACTCAGTACAACACTCAGGAAAGAATTAACTGCAAGAAAACAATACCCTCCCACATTTCCCACCCATCCTGCATCACAGTTCTAGGTTTAAATGCCCAGGTGCTCAGTCATGTCCGACTCTTTCATGACCCCATGGACTGTAGCCCCGACAGGCTCCTCTGTCCATGGGGATTCCCCAGGCAAGAATACTGGAGTGGGTCGCCATTTCTGTCTCCAGGGGATCTTCCCGACTCGGGGATCGAACCTGCATCTCTTGCGTATTCTGCCCTGGCAGGCGGATTCTTTACCACTGAGCCCCCTGGAAGCTCCATCTTAAGGGGGTGTATTTGGATGGTCCAGAAAGCCATGCTGAACACCCACTGGCTCCATCTCCCGAGCCCGCCAGGACCCACGTGTTTCCCTGCGGACACAGACAGTGTTCCAGACACCCACCTTCATGGAAGCTGATGCGCTCGTCCTCCGAGGCTGAGAAATGTCTCTTGGCGATCTGCACCACTCCTGGGATGTCGAACACAATGGCCCGACATCCCGGGTACAGGGACACGCACGCCTTGGCCAGAGCCCCAGAACCGCCTGCAAGAGAATGTGGGCTGTGACAGCCCCCAGACTTGGGCGGTACCCACAGTCTGGTCTCCATGGTGACAGGCTCACGTACAAAGCCCTGTATCTAAGGCAACTTCCTGGCTGCACCAACCCACACATCCACCTTCCATGTAGACTCTGACCTGACGGCTTCCCCTCGTCCGCCCAAGAACAGACAACAGCCAGGCAGAGGAAGCCCCTGGGCAGATGCCACAGGAAGACGTGCCCATGTCTCCCTGTGGGAGACATTTCCAGGGGACACCCGGGTGAGACATGGAGACCTCCCTCCAGATGCCAGCAGTGTGAACATCTCAGAGTCAAGGAATCCACTTTTATAAAATAACCTCAACCTAAAGGTCCATCAACAGACCTATGGATGGAGAAGATGTCGCACACATACACAGTGGAATATTACGCAGCCGTGAAAAAGAACACAGCGATGCCATCGCCACGATGCGGACGGACCTAGAGATGATCGGACCAAGTGACGTTCGTCAGAGAGAGAGAGACAAATACCACGTGACGTCACTCATTCGTGGAACCTAAAATGTGATACTAATGAACTTCTGCCCAAAACAGAAACAGAGTCTCAGACACGGGAAACAAACACACCAAAGGGCAACGAGGGGAGGGATACGTGAGGAGACTGGGACAGACACGGGCACGCTGCTATGAATCACTCTGATACTTGACAAGTTTCTAGTGTGCAGCGCAGGGAATTCTACTCAATATGTGTGCCTGTGCTAAGTCACATCAGCTGTGTTCAACTCTGTGTGACCCCGTGGACCGTAGCCCCCCAGGCTCCTCTGTCCATGGGAGTCTCCAGGCAAGAATCCTGGAGTGGGTTGCCATGCCCTCCTCCAGGGGATCTTCCCGACCCAGGGATCGAACCCAGGAGTCCTGCAATGCAGGCAGATTCCTTAGCATCTGAGCCACCAGGGAAGCCCTAGGGTCTACAAAGAGGGTTCCAAACGCAGCTCCAGGGTCCGGGGCGGACACTCACCCCCCAGGTCGCAGATGAGCGGGAAGGGGGACAGGTCGAAGGCGGCCAGCACCGTCGCCCCCTCCAGCCTCCACACGTCCTGCAGACCCTGCATGAACTGCAGCCTTTCGTCCTCGGACCTGGAACACGACGAGATGAGCCCATGAGAACCTTGTGGAGTCCAGTAGGTATCACCCTGAGCAACAACCCAGGGGCCCCCGAGCTGAGCGAAGACCCGGGTCCTTCACCCACCGGGGTGGAGCGCCAGGCAACCGGATCAGCTGTGCAATGCGGGAGGCTGGAGGCTGGAGGCCGGTGAGGGTTGTCCACACAGGCTGGGGGAGGGGGCTGGGCATGATGGATTCAGGGACGTGGAGACAAGTGGAGGGGGAGCTGGGTCCCGGGAGGAGGGGGGAGGAGGCTCTCGGGAGGGGACAGAGGTGAGAAGGAGCCAACGACGCTGCAGGATGGGCGGGAGAGTGGGGCGGTGAGGGTCTCCTGGGGGCCGCCTGTCGTCTCTCACCCTCTGCAGAGGCTGCTCTATGGTTTTGGAGGCAGTGGGGAGGTAAGGAGGCAGGGAAGAATGCACGGGGTGCACAGCCTGCCCCGGGTCTCAGGACCCTCAGCAGTGACCACCCTCCCTCCTTAATTGTTGGTGCATTTCCTGCCCCAGCCTGGGAGCAGCCACACACACTTCAGACAGTCATGAAGCCACCAGCATCGTCTGACACGTCGTCACGGAGTCACCAGCAAGGTCTGACCCCTGTGGCGTCACACGTCATCTGACGAGTCACCCACAGCTGACGCTGGTGCTGCCTACAAAGCCCCAGGCTTGTCTCTTTCCACAGCCCGCCCCAAAAGAAAAAGGATTTCCCCGCTCATTCTGGACAGATCCAAGGAGTGCCTAACTTTTCTACTGGAATATTACTCAGCCAAGAAAAAGAACAGATTAATGCCATTGATAGCAGCCTGGATGGACCGAGTGACTCTTATGCTAAGGAAAGGAACTCAGAGAGAGAAAGGCAGATCCTATACCACCGACAGGTACGTGCTAGAAATTTAGGCAAATCAACCATTTTACCAACACAAACACACTCACAAACTTAGAAAGCGTTAGTCACTCAGTCCTGTCTGCCCCTCTGCGACCGCACAGACTGTAGCCCGCCAGGCTCCTCTGTCCATGAGGTTCTCCAGGCAAGAACACTGGAGTGGGTTGCCATGGCAGCCCTCCTCCAGGGGATCTTCACGACCCAGAGTTTGAACACAGATCTCCACCATTGCACGCGGATTCTTTACAGTCTGAGCGAACAGGAAAGACCTAAACTCTGAAAACCAAGTAATGATTATAAAAAATTTAGAAAAAAAAGAAAGGGAGAAAGGAAAAATTGAGCTGGCTAATAACAAATGCCATTTGGGCACGCATCCTCGAGCACTCCAGTCGCGTCCAAGTCTTTCTGCCCCGATGGACCATTGCCCACCAGGCTGCTGTATCCATGGGATTTTCCCAGGCTTGAACATATACGTCACAGATGATGAAAATGGACCTGTTGAGTAGCATGGGGCAGTCTAGGGAACACCCAGGAATCACCTTATATGGGGGAAAGAACCGAAAAGAGAATATAGCCGTGGCTGTGTCTCACTGAACCAACTTCCTGTACACTTGAAACAAACCTATCACTGATCCTCAACTCTGCTCCAGTGTAAAGAAACAGCCAAAGAACAAACAGAAAAAAGCAAAAGCATCGCATGGAGTAATGCTGCCCTCTTGTGGCCATGTTTGGTAACAGCGACTATAAAAGCTGTGTTGACCGGCACTTAATATTCCCAGACTTCCCTGGTGGCTCAGACGGTAAAGTGTCTGTCTACGATGCGGTAGACCCGGGTTCCATCCCTGGGTTGGGAAGATCCCTTGGAGAAGGAAATGGCAATCCACTCCAGTACTATTGCCTGGAAAATCCCACGGACAGAGGAGCCTGGTAGGCTACAGTCCATGGGACACGACTGAGCGACTTCACATTCACGTTAATATTCCCAAGCTCTGCAGGGCTCCAAGTACTTCTGCCCTCCTACGAGTCTCCTATGGCTGTTCAGTGAACAAGAACTCAAAACTGGGCAGATGATCACGAAGTCAATGTCAACAGGTACCTTTAACTTGCACTCGTTAAAAACATATCACATAAAATGATCTCAACACAGTCAAACATTAGGGAAAGGAACAATAGACGGGTTCCAAACAGGGAAAGGAGTCCGCCAAGGCTGTATATTGTCACCCTGCTTATTTAACTTCTATGCGAGTACATCATGAGAAACGCTGGGCTGGAGGAAGCACAGGCTGGAATCAAGATTGCTGGGAGAAATATCAGTGACCTCAGATAAGCAGATGACACCACCCTTACGGCAGAAAGTGAAGAGGAACTAAAAAGCCTCTTGATGAAGGTGAAAGAGGAGAGTGAAAAAGTTGGCTTAAAGCTGAACATTCAGAAAACTAAGATCATGGCATCTGGTCCCATCACTTCATGGGAAATAGATGGGGAAACAGTGGAAACAGTGTCAGAGTTTATTTTGGGGGGGGCTCCAAATCACTGCAGATGGTGACTGCAGCCATGAAGTTAAAAGACGCTTACTCCTTGGAAGGAAAGTTATGACCAACCTAGATAGCATATTAAAAACCAGAGATATTACTTTGCCAACAAAGGTCTGTCTAGTCATGTCTATGGTTTTGCCAGTGGTCATGTATGGATGTGAGAGTTGGACGATAAAGAAAGCTGAGCGCCGAAGAATTGATGCTTTTGAACTGTGGTGTTGGAGAAGACTCTTGAGAGTCCCTTGGACTGCAAGGAGATCCAACCAGTCCATTCTGAAGGAGATCAGCCCTGGGATTTCTTTGGAAGGAATGATGCTAAAGCTGAAACTCCAGTACTTTGGCCACCTCATGCGAAGAGTTAACTCATTGTAAAAGACCCTGATGCTGGGAGGGATTGGGGGCAGGAGGAGAAGGGGACGACAGAGGATAAGTTGGCTGGATGCCATCACTGACTCGATGGACGTGAGTTTGAGTGAATTCCGGGAGCTGGTGATGGACAGGGAGGGCTGGCGTGCTGCGATTCATGGGGTCGCAAAGGGTCGGACACGACTGAGCGACTGCACTGCACTCATGGCCCAGCAATCTCACCTCGAGGCATATACCTGGAGAAAACCATAATTTGAAAAAATGCACGCACCTTGATGATCATAGCAACACTCGTCACGATGTTCAAGATGTGGAAGCAATCAAGCTGTCCACCGACAGAGGCGCAGATGAGCAAGGCGTGGAATACGACTCAGATGAGGAAGCCGTGGTATCCACACACCGTGGAATATGACTCAGCCGCAAAAGGAGAAAGAAGCCTGGTGCACTTAGCATAACAGAACCACTTTCCTGGGGTGAAGAACGCGCAGCATCAGGGATTATTAGCGAGAGGCAAACCAGATTTCAATGCAGAATCACTTGGCACCGGTCAGAATGGCCGCTGTAAACAAGTCCACAAACACTCCGTGCTGAAGAGTCTGTGGAGGAAACAGAATTCTCCTCCTACCACCCGGGAACGCAAATGGTGCCTAGCACTATGGACAACAGTCTGGATGCTCCTCAGACAATTAAAAGGGAGAGAGAGAGACAAGGCAATCAGAACAGTCCCTAACACCACACACAGCAAGAATCTGCAAATAGCCTAAGACCTAGATGGAAGGACAGGTTCTATGAAATTCTTAGGGGAGGTACATGCGGGACACATTTTGACATTCACCCCTTGGAATAATGGGGCTTCCCTGGTAACTCAGCAGCTAAAGAATCCTGCAATGCGGGAGACCCCTGGTTCGATTCCTGGGTTGGGAAGATCCCCCGGAGAAGGGAGAGGCTACCCACCTCCAGTATTCTTGGGCTTCCCTGGTGGCTCAGCTGGTAAAGAATCTGCCTGCAATGCGGGAGAGCTGGGTTCCTTTCCTGGGTCGGGAAGATGCCCTGGAGAAGGGAAAGGCTACCCATTCCAGTATTCTGGCCTGGAGGATTCCATGGACTGTATAGTCCACGGGGTCGCAGACAGTCAGACACGACTGAGTGATTTTCACTTAGAAGAATGAAAACTAAACCCAAAACGAAAACAGGACCTAATTAACCTTAAAAGCATTTCCACAGCCAGGACATCCTCAAGGAAAGAGAAATCCTTAAAATTGTGGGGGGGAGGATCATTTTCAAACAAAGATACCTGCCAGAAATTCATCTCCAGAACATACAAACAGCTCCTACACCTCAATGTCAAAAACACAACCAACCCATGGAAAAAAAAAAAAAGGGGGGGCCAGAGATGGAAATGCATATTTCTTGCAAGCAACTATAGAGGTTGCATTAGATCCATGAAAAGTGCTCGGCACCAGGAATTATAAGGGAGAGGCAGATCAAATTCCAGCGAGGTATCGCCTCACACAGCTGAGAATGCTCATGGTCAAACCCTCTACACACACCCAATGCCGCAGACGCGGTGGAAGAGCACGGGGCCCTCCTCCTGGGCTGCTGGGAATCCAAACAGGTGACGGGCGTCACGGGGGACAGCGTAGGGGGCGCCTGAAACAATGAAAGCCAGAAGGAAACGGGAATATTCCCCAAGACCGTACACTAAGACGCACTTCAGGAAAGACCGAGGTCTAAATCGGAGGACACAGAATGTGAGCTTCTGCACGAAAATACAGTCAGGACAGCCTTGCCGTCCACTCAGAGTAGGGAAATATACACCCAAAGTAAGAAAACAGGATCTGCTGCTGCTGCTAAGTCGCTTCAGTCGGGTCCGACTCTGTGCGACCCCATGGACGGCAGCCCACCAGGCTCCCCCGTCCCTGGGATTCTCCAGGCAAGAACACTGGAGTGGGTTGCCATTTCCTCCTCCAATGCATGAAAGTGAAAAGTGAAAGTGAAGTCGCTCAGTCGTGTCCGACTCTGAACGACCCCATGGACTGCAGCCTACCAGGCTCCTCCGTCCAGGGGATTTTCCAGGTAAGAGTACTGGAGTGGGGTGCCATTGCCTTCTCCGAAACAGAATCTAGTTAACCGCAAAAGAATTTGCACAGCACGGGGAATCCCACATGAAAAGATAATGCTCAGAATGGCAAACAATCTTTGCAAACCAAGATACCCACGGAAAACTTGTGTCCGAAACACAGAAACAGCTTGTGCGGCTCTGTGTCAAAAACACACACACACACACACACACACAGACACACAAAAAACAAGAAATAAAGGGGACATAGATTGAAATGGGTATGTCTTCCAGAAGGCAGAAAGATTGCATTAGGGACATGTAAACGTGCTGAGCATCACTGCTTATTAGAGAGAGGCCACTTAAAAGTCTCGTGAGGTATCACCATACACCTTGCCCATCTTGTGAGAATGGGCATATCACAAAATCTCCAAAATAAACACTGAAGAGGGTGTGGAGGGGAGAGAGCCTCCCTGCACTGTTGCTGGGAGTGGGAATCGGTCCATGCAGGAGGGAGAAGAGTATGGGGGTCCTTCAGAAAAGAAAACAGAGAAGCATCTTAGGACACGCTCACCCCGACCATGGGCACAGAGCCAGAGAAGCCCCAGGGTTTCCAAAACATAGGTACACTCGGGAGATCACAGCCGCGCCAGGAAAATAACCACGACACGGAAACAGCCTGAGTGTTCGGGGACAGGTGAACGGGTAAAGAAGAGGGGGCCTCACAGACACGACGAACCATCAAGTCACCCACGAACGAGCAGGAGAGAATGCCATGTCCAGTGTGAGAGAAGGAAGCAGAGATGATCAGCCCTAGAGAAGCCAGGCAGACAGGGAGAAGGAGACCACTTGTGGCTGGAATCTAACAATGGATACAAACTGCTTTACCCAATAGAAACAGACGTTGGAACAGAGAAAAGAAACTTACGCTTATAAAAACGAGAAAAGTTAGTGATGATGGATCCATTTAGAGTTTGCTGATAACACACACATTTGTTCATGCTGAGTGGCTCAGTCGTGTCCGACTCTCTGCGACCCCGTGGACTGTAGCCCATCAGGCTCCTCTGTCCGTGGGATTCCCCAGGCAAGGACACTGGAGTGGGCTGCCATGCCCTCCTCCAGGGGATCTTCCCAACCTGGGGATCAAGCCCTAATCTCCTGCATTGCAGGCAGATTCTTTATCCACCGAGCCACCAGATTATAATATAATCAAACAGATGATCCAAAATGACCTACTGAATAGCAAAACGGCGTCTACTGAACACACTCTAACCACCTATATGGTGGAAAAATAAAGAAGAGATAAACATCTATGTATAAGGAAATCCAAGTTCCTGTACCCTTGAAACAAATACAATATCGGAGGAATGAAGCGTTCTCCAAAGTAAACTAACATTTCTACTACAAAAAGGGGTTAAAAAAAACAGTTTCTGGAGAAATTCTGCCACCTCGTGGCTGGGCTTTGTAACGACACATATAAAAGCTGCGCTTGCTGTCATTAAATTGAGGGCAGGAGGAGAAGGGGACGACAGAGGATGAGACCGTTGGATGGCATCACCGACTCCATGGGCATGAATTTGAGCAAGCTCTGGGAGATGGTGGTGGACACGGAGGCCTGGCGTGCTGCAGTCCATGGGGTCGCAGAGTCAGACCCGACAGAGCGACTTTTACTTCACAACCCTCTTGAACAATCGTGAAGAGGTTCATTTGGATCCACCACACAGAAAATGAACAATGAGCCAAAAATAAGAAAAAAGCATGTGGGCACAGACCTTAAATGCATTTTGACAACTGACGACATCGAAAACGATAGAGAAAGAGACTCTCAGAATGGAAAAGAAATTTTTTCTAACCAAGATACACACAAGAAATTCACCTCCAATTGCTACAAACAGCTCACACGTCTCATATCAAAACCACAAAACATCAGAGATAAAAAGGGTCCAAAGATAAAAATACATATTCCTTCCAAGAAGGCATACAGAGGGCCATTCCACTCACGAAAAGTCACTCAGCATCACTAATTATTAGAAGGTACTCAAAGACAATGAGGGATCTCCTCACACCGGTCAGCACGACCATCATCGAGACATTCTACCAAGAACACGTGCTAACAAAGGGCGGAGAAAAAAAGGAAATCCTCCTACACGTTTGCTAGGGAACTAAAGCAGGGCAGGAATTGTGAAAAACAGCAAGGAGCGCCCTTAGAACACTAACCCTCCAGAAAACGTACGACCCAGCAGTCCCACCTGTGGGCTTAGATCCAGAGAAACATCACGATGCGAAATGACACACGCACCCCTGTCTTCAGGACGGCGTGATTGACAAAGGCCACGAAAGCGAATCGACCGAAATGTCTGTCGACAGGAAAATGAAGACAGAGTGGGGCCCACCTCTCCCCTGGAGCACAACTCAGCCACACAGAGGACAGAATAAGGCCACGGAGAGCAGCATGCCCCGACCAAGTGGCCGTCACACACGGGGAGGGAAGGAAGTCAGAGACGGGGAGACAAAGGTCCTGAGATGCCTCCTACACCTGGATTGTAGATATTCAAGCGGACGAACTAATTACACAACAGAGACAGACTCTGAAACTGAGAGAAATTACCTATAAGTGTCACACACACACACACACACACACGCACACACACACACAAGCTGTAATGGGGATGGGGTTATTTCAGAGTTTGGAATGGACATATTCCAGTTCCCATATATGATGTGATGATCAAAAACACCTGCTGAACACCACAGGGAACTCTACTGAACAGACGCTAATTACCTAGACGGGAAAGAGAGCCTGAGACAGAAGGACGGATGTCTGTGTATAAACGAATCAAGTTCCCGTACCCCTGAAACTAATGCAACGCGGGAAAGCAGCCGTGCTCCACCGTAACACACAGGCTTCCCCGGCGGCTCAGATGGTAGAGAATCTGCCTGCGGTGCGGAGACCCACAAGGCTCAATCCCGGGGTCAGGAAGACCCCAGAAGACCTGCGTTCCATCCCTGGGTCATGAAAAGATCCCCTGGAGAAGTGATTGGCAACCCACTCCAGTATACTTGCCTGGGAAATCCCATGGACAGAGGAGCCTAGACTCTTGAGAGTCCCTTGGACTGCAAGGAGATCCAACCAGTCCATCCTAAAGGAGATCAGTCCTGAGTGTTCATTGGAAGGACTGATGCTAAAGCTGAAACTCCAGTACTTTGGCCACCTCATGCAAAGAGTTGACTCTTTGGAAAAGACCCTGATGCTGGGAGGGATTCGGGGCAGGAGGAGAAGGGGACAACAGAGGATGAGATGGCTGGATGGCATCACCGACTGGATGGACATGGGTTTGGGTGGACTCCGGGAGTTGGTGATAGACAGGGAGGCTTGGTGTGCTGCAGTTCGTGGGGTCACAGAGTCGGACACGACCGAGTGACTGAGCTGAACTATATATATTAGTATAATGAATAATCAACAAAAAGAAAACAGGACCTCATCTACCTGAAGAGCATTTGTTCAACAAAGAAAGCCCTGAACGAAAGAAACAGATAGTGTTCAGACTGCAAAAAAAAAAAAGTATTTGCAAATGAAGACACTCACAAGAAATTCAACTCCAAAACTTATGAGGAGCTCATGCATTTCAATATGACAAACACAGACAACCCAAGAAGGAAAAAAAAAATATATATATATATATATATATATGCCAAAGATCAAAATGGATATCTCGTCCAAGAAGGCATACAGGTTGGCATCAGGCCCATAAAAAGATGCTCAGCATCAGTAATTATTAGAAGCAAATCGAAAGTGCAATGACGCATCCCTTCGAACAGATCAGAATGGCCATCTTCAGAAAGATCTACAAAGATTAAGTGCTGCAAAGGGCAGGCGGCAAGCGGAATCCCCCGCAGTCTTGGTGGGAAGCTAGACTGGTGCAGCAAACGTGGCAAACGGCATGGAGGTTCCTTACAAAACTTCAGCATCCAGAAACCGTACAATCCAGTAATCCCACCTCTGGGCTCAGATCCAGAAAAAAAGTCATGTTTCAAAATAACACACGCCTTCCTGTTTTCAGGGCAGCACAATGCACATTGGCCAAGACACCGAATCCACCGAAACGTCCCCTGACAGGAAAACAAAGGCAGATCTCTCTGTGCAAGAATACAGCTCACCCGCAGAGCAGAACGGAATAAGGCCGCTGCCAGCAGCCTGGATGGACCGAGTGACTCCGGTACCAAGTGACGGAAGTCAGAGAAAGACAGCTATCATATAACCATGACGGGGGGCTCTGGGTGTTCACACAAACGAACTAATTTACATAACAGAGCCAGACTCTGAAACGGAGTAAAGAAACTTATGTGTGAAAGTTGCTCAGTCGTGTCCAACTCTTTGCGACCCCAAGGACTATACAGTCCACGGGATTCTCCAGGCCAGAATACTAGAGTGACTGGCCTTTCCCTTCTCCAGGGGATCTTCCTGACCCAGGGATCAAACCCAGGTCTCCCAGCATTGCAGGTGGATTCTTTACCAGCTGAGCCACCAGGGAAGCCCAAGAATCCTGGAGTGGGTAGCCTATCCGTTCTCCAGGGGAATCTTCCCAACCCAGGAATCGAACCGGGGTCTCCAACATTGCAGGAGGATTCTTTACCAGCTGAGCTACCAGGGAAGCTCAAAGGAACTTATGACTACCAAAAAAAAAAAAAAATGTTATATGAAAGTGACAAATGAAGGGTTAGGAATGAACATGTACACACTCATATATACAGAATTGATGATCCAAAAGTCTGTGCTGAATTGCACAGGGAAGTCACTGAGCATGATGTAACTACCTCTGTGAGAAAAACAACCTAAAAAAGAATAAACCTCTATGTATAACTGAATCAAACTCTGGAATACCTGAAAAAAAAAAAAAAAAAACCACCAGGTGGAAACTCAACTCTGCTGCTGCTGCTAAGTCGCTTCAGTCGTGTCCAACTCTGTGTGACCCCATAGACGGCAGCCCACCAGGCTCCCCCGTCCCTGGGATTGTCCTGGCAAGAACACTGGAGTGGGTTGCCATTTCCTTCTCCAATGCATGAAAGTGAAAAGTGAAAGTGAAGTCGCTGAGTCACGTCTGACTCTTAGCAACCCCATGGACTGCAGCCTACCAGGCTCCTCCATCCATGCGGTTTTCCAGGCAAGAGGACTGGAGTGGGGTTCTGAGTATTAGGGAAACGCAAATCAAACCTACAACAGGTAAATCATCTCGCACCGGTGAGAACTGCCATTATCAAAAACTCTGCAAACATTAAGTGTTGGAGAGCTCGTGGAGAAAAAGGAGCCCTCTGCAGTTTTGGTGGGAATGTGTACTTGTCCAGGTATTATGGAAAACGGTATGGAATGTTCTTTAAAAACTAGAGAGAGAGCTATCGCACGATCCTGTGGTCCCGCTGCTGGGGCATACACCTGGAGAAAACCATAATTAGAAAAGACACGCACCCCCCCAGGATTCATCACAACACTATTCCCAACAGCAAAGACATGGAAGCAACCTCAATGTCCATCAACAGAGGAATGGAGAAAGAAGATGTGGTGCATATATAGGGTGGGATATTAGTCAGTTGTTACAAAATGAAATCGTGTATATTTGCATAACCGAATCCCTTCACTGTAGAGCGGAAATTAATGGAACATTGTAAATCAACACGACTGCTGTAACATTTCAAGCAACCTAGATGCCCATCGACAGACAAATGAATAAAGACTCTGTGGTACATATATACGATGGAATATTACTCCGCCACAAAAAGGAACGCCTTTGAGTCAGTTCTAATGAGGTGGAGGAACCTGGAGCCTGTTACACAGAGGGAAGCAAGTCTGAAAAACAAATATCGTATACTGAGACATACATATGGAATCTAGAAAGAGGGTACTCGTGAATGCATTTGCAGGGCATCAGTGGAGATGCAGACATACCAGACTTACAGACCCGGGGAGGTAGGGAGAAGGAGAAGGTGGGAGGTACGGAGAGACGTACATCACCATGTGCGATGCAGATAGCCCATGGGAATCTGCGGGATGACTCAGGGAGCTCAAACCGGGGCTCTGGGACAACCTAGAGGGGTGGGAGGTGGGAGGGAGGTGGGAGGGAGGTTCAAGAGGGAGGGGACGCAGGCCAACCGATGGCTGATGCATGCGGATGTGTGGCAGAAACCCACACAATTCTGCAAAGGGATTATCCTTCAATGAGAAATACACAAATGTAACTCTCAAGCAGGACGCTATGGGAGTGGGTGGGCGGCGTCACCTGTAGATGGCAGAGAAGAGCTCCTCGGACGGGATCCCGAAGGCTTTCAGATACTGGTTCCTCCCTTCCCTGAAAACGAGGAGGAGACCGTCACTCAGGCCCCGAGACGTCACTGCACTCCGTTCACGCGGCCTTGCACTCACAGACCTTCCCCTGGCATCACAGACGGCCTCCGCGGGAAACGAGTAACCCAAGACTACTCGGGAATCGCTTTCCACTTTGCAGTTCCGTTCAGTCCAGTCGCTCAGTCGTGTCCGACTCTTTGCGACCCCACGGACTGCAGCACGCCAGGCCTCCCTCTCCATCACCAACTCCCGGAGCTTGCTCAAACCCATGTCCATGGAGTCGGTGATGCCATCCAACCAGCTCATCCTCTGTCGCCCCCTTCTCCTCCCGCCTTCAGTCCTGCCCAGCATCACGGTCTTTGCCAGTGGGTCAGTTTTTCACATCAAATGGCCAAAGTGTTGGAGCTTCAGCATCAGTCCTTGCAGTGACTCTTCCCTGTATTTCTATTATTACTCCATCAGCTCCACCTCACACCATCAGGCATTAGATCCGGGAGCTTGGAGACCCGCGCGCTAAGAAACCTAGATCCAGGAGCTTGGAGACCCGCGCGCTAAGAAACCTAACACGTTGCTTCCTGGGACGCCCGGAAGCCAGCCCGCAGGCGGCCCTGGGGACTCGCGGGCGCGGCTGACACGCACCTGACTGCCTCCGCCAGGTGGCGCCAGCAGACGTAAGCGGTCCTGCCCGCGTACAGCAGCATGTCCCGCTGGGACCTGGGGCTGCCTCTCACCAGGTAGGTGCTGGCGAGCTCCGTGTTTGCATACACAGCTGAAAACAAACAGAAGGGGCGGGGGAATAAAGTTAGACACCCAGGCATCGCCAAGATGCCAACATTGACGCTGGCAACTTCCTGACTGCAGACGTGATTCTTGCCTGGGACGGTCTGCACCCCGACAGCTGGACCCTCGTCCCGAAGGACCGGCTGGCCTGTGGTGCAGGGGCTGCGTGTCCTGCCTGCCGCTTTCAGCCCTCGTAAATCCCACGGAAAGATCCGATGTAGCAAACGGAAAGGGCCAGCGAGCCCCAGTGTTGCTCAATCCCTCAGTCGCCTCCGACTCTTTGCGACCCTGTAGACGACACGTGATACATGTCCGTGGGGCTCCAATCCTTTGGCCACCTGCTGCAAAGAACTGGCTCCTTGGAAAAGACCCTGATGCTGGGAAAGATTAAGGGTGGGAGGAGAAGGGGACGACAGAGGGTGAGATGGTTGGATGGCATCACGGACTCGATGGACATGAGTTGGAGCAAATTCTAGATGGAGGAGGACAGGGAAGCCTGGCGTGCTGCTGTCCATGGGGTCGCAAAGAGTGGGACACGACGGAGCGACTGGACTGCACTGAATGCGCTCACTGTTTCTGCCCAATCTGTACCTGCCGAATGCTTGCGGGGCTCCAAGGGGTCCCCAGGGCGACAGCGTTGCAGCCGGAGGTCCTGTAACCTGGTCTCTGAGCCGAGCATCCCAGCGTCTCCAGCCCGGCAGGTTAGCCCACATCCTGACGTGCCTACCCGAGGGTCTGCAGGTACAGCAGGCTCCTCCTGCCCCCAGGAGCTTCCCCTTGAACGTCCGCCATCCTCCGCAGGTGTGTCCTGGCTGGACCGCAGCCCGCGCTGGGGGTGCCAGTGGGGGAAAGGGAGGGGGCTGCAAAGCTTACTCACAGGGTGTGACTGCTTGATTCCCAAGCCCACAGCCATCTGAGTACCGTCAACCCCCAAACAACGTCCTCCTGTTCAAGTTAACTCACTTTCTCTGTTTGCACCCCATAAATCCAACGGGGACGCAAGTCCTTGCTTCAAGGAGAAAGCCCATCACCCACCTCTACCACTGCCCTCCCACCCACCCCTATTCTGCCAGGCAGTGGTCCCTACACTTTGCAATTTCACAGATTCTCAAGATTCTTAAAAAAAAAAAAAAAAAAAATCTAAGTGACTGATATAGGGCTTACAATTTTTAATTTTGCAAAGAAGGGGCATTAAAAGTAAAAACTGGCAAGGACCATCTTCTGTAAGAGGAAAGCAGCTTCAATACCAAAACAAGAATATGATCTTAACACAAAGGGCAACCCTTGAAAAGAAGCAGTTGAGCATGATGGAAAAATTACTCCCGGGTAACTTTTCGGTCACATTTCTGTCTCGTTCCTTGGATATTTCATCAGGGTTTCAGTGCAAACACCAGCCTCTGGAAACTTCCTGATCCACAGTCAGCAAATGACAACCCGAATTTGGTACCCGGTTTTGGCCATCTGTTTTTGCCAATAAAGCTTTATTGGAACCTTGTTCCGTCAACCTGTTCTGCTAAAGAGCTTTATTGTAACTCTGTTTCACCGCCTGTCTGTTCTATAAAGCTTTACTGGAACCCTGTTCCACAACCTGTTTAGTCAATAAAGCTTTATGGTCACCCTGTTCCACCACTTGTGTTGACAATAAATCTTTATTGGAACCTTGTTCCAGCATCTGTCTGGCTAATAAAGCTTTATTGGTACCATGTTCTACCACCTGCCTGGCCCATAAAGCTTTACTGGAACCCTGTTCCACAACCTGTTTGGTCAATAAAGCTTTATGGTCACCCTGTTCCACCACCTGTGTTGGCAATAAAGCTTTATTGGAACCTTGTTCCAGCATCTGTTTGGTCAATAAAGCTTTATTGGAACCTTGTTCCACCACCTGTCTGGCTAATAAAGCTTTATTGGTACCATGTTCTACCCCCTGCCTGGCCCATAAAGCTTTACTGGAACCCTGTTCCACCACCTGTTTGATCAATAAAGCTTTATTGGAACCCTGTTCCAACACCTGTTTAGTCAATAAACCTTTATTGGATCTTTGTTCCACCACCTGTCTGGCCAATAAAGTTTTATTAGGATCAGCCCCGCCCATCTGTCTGTCTCCAGCAGCTCTGATGCTCCAAAGGCAGAGATGAGTGTCATCTGCAGAGACCTCGTGGCCGGCCTTCCAGGCTGAGAAGACTTACTCTGTGGCTCTCTCCAGAAAAATAAAACAGAAAACTGTGCTGAAAGTGCACCTTTAAAACGCCTTCTTCCAAACAGCCAGGGTGCTTACCTTTTCCTCCCCTCACGTCGGCTTGCAGCAGCTTCAGGGACACACAGGTGTTCAGTAGCAGCTCTGTCCCCTGGGGGCTGGAGCCCAGACGTGAAGACACTGCTGCTGAGTCCAGGGGCTCCAGGGCCTCTGCCAGGAGCTCAAACACCCCCAGCTCACAGGCAGCAAAGAGAACCTCGGGGCAATGAAGACAGAGTCAGCTTTAGTTCTCCGAAGACTCGCACTCTTCAGGAGGGTGAGTCAGACAGAGAAGGGAAAATATCATCCGACATCCCCTTACATGTGGGATCTGTAAAGAAATGACACAACCCAACTTACAGAATAGAAAGACTCACAGACTTAGAAAATGAACTTATGGTTGGCGGCAGAAAGGATGGTCAGGGAGTCTGGGATGGACATGGACACACTGCTGTATTTAACATGGAGAACCAGCAAGGACCTGCTGGACAGCACAGGGAGTTCTGCTCAGTGTCGTGTGGCAGCCTGGGTGGGAGGGGAGCTGGGGGAGAATGGACGCATGGGTGTGTATAGTTGAGTCCCTTTGCTGTCCACCTGAAACCATCACAGCATTGTTCATTGACTATGCTATGCTAAGTCACTTCAGTCGTGTCTGACTCTGTGTGACCCCATAGACGGTAGCCTACCAGGCTCCCCTGTCCCTGGGATTCTCCAGGCAAGAACACTGGAGTGGGGTGCCATTGCCTTCTCCGGTTCATTGGCTATACCCCAGTATAAAATTAAATGTTTACATTAAAATGGCCATATCCATTCCTGTTCTGTTAAGACGGTATTAACTCTTATTCTGTAAAGATTGTATCTACTCTTCTTAAGGTTTTATTAGTTGTTATCCTTAATAGGTCGCTCCAAGTCCTACTATATTAAGATTGTATTAAGCTTTATCCTCTTAAGATGGTATCAGCTCTTGCAGTGAGCTCAATATTAACTCTAATTATATTAAGTTGTAATGACTCTTGTTCTATTGAGATGTCATGAACAGTCCATTAAGAGTGCATTCAGATTTTTTTCTATTAGGATTTTATTGACTCTCCTTGTACGAAGGTCGTATTCAGCCGTATTCTATTAACGCGGAATCAGTTCTCACCCTGTTAAAGTTGTGTTGATTCTTGTTCAGTGAAGTTGGCATGATCTCTTACCCTGCTATGATTATACCAGCGCCTATATTCAGGTTTTATTCACTCCCTATTCCTGGGTTTCAGCAGACAAGCGCATCTGGGGTTTCCCTGGTGGCTCAGACAGGAAAGAGTCTGCCTGACAATGCCGGAGACCCGAGTTTGATCCCTGGGTCGGGAAGATCCCCTGGAGGAGAAAATGGCAACTCACTCCAGCATTCTTGCCTGGAGAATCCCATGGGCAGAGGAGCCTGGCGGGCTGCAGTCCATGGGGTTGCAGAGTCGGACACGACTAAGTGACTGACACTTACCCTGCAGTGATTGTATAAGCGCTGTGCTCGGGTCTCGTTCACTCTCTATGTAAAAACATTTCATGAACTCCTATTCCAAGTGGTCGTAGTACATTTTCTTGCCTTAACGTTGGGTGCAGTCTTATTCTATTGAGATATTATAAACGCTCACTCCATCGAGGTTGCACTCAGGTTTTTTTCCATTCATATTTCATTAACTCTCCTCGTACGCAGGTTGTCTTCAGTCACATTCTATTAAGATGGTTTCAGCTCTTGTTCTGTTAACGGGGTATTGACTCTCATTCTGTAAGGCTGGAGGACGTTTTATTCTCTGAAAGTTGGGTGCGCTCTCGTTCTATCGAGGTTTTATCAATTTCCTCCTGAGGTTGCATTAAGTTTTATCCAATTAATATAGCGTTCGCTTTTCTACTGAGGTTGTATTAACTCTAATTATAGTAAAGTTGCAATCCCTCTTGTCTGAGATGTTTTGAACCCATCCTACTAAGGTCGTATTCATATTTTATTCTATTGAGTTTTTAAATTATTTTTACTTATATTTCTTAGTCTCCACCAGGTCTTAGTCGTGGCACGTGGGGTCTAGCTCCCTGACCGGGGGTCGAACCCGGGGCCCCTGCGTTGGGAACTCAAGAGTCTTAGTCACTGAGCCCTCAGGGACATCCTTCTACTGAGTTTTACTCAGTCTCCCATTCCACTCAGGTTGTATTTACATTTATTCTCTTAACACTGGATTCACTCTCGTTCTATTGAAATATTTAAAGTTAATTTTACAGCAGTAGCTTTACAATGTTGTATTAGTCTCTGCTGGGCAGCAAAGGGAATCAGCCATCGTTTATACATATATCCCCTCTTATTTTGGATTTCCTTCCCATGTAGGTCAGCACAGTGGAGAAGGCGATGGCACCCCACTCCAATGTTCTTGCCTGGAGAATCCCAGGGACGGGGGAGCCTGATGGGCTGCCGTCTGTGGGGTCGCACAGAGTCGGACACGACTGAAGCGACTTAGCAGCAGCAGGTCAGCACAGAACTCTGAGTAGAGTTCCCTGAGCTGTACAGCAGGTTCTCATCCGTCCTGTTTTATACACACGATCAACAGTGTGTGTATATGTCTCAATCCCAGCCTCCCAACCCACCCACGATTTTATTAAGTCTGTTGTTCTGCTGAGGTCCTATTCAGTTTTATCCTCAACGCCGGATTCACCTTTTTTCTATTGAGATGTTATTTCTTAATACTCAGTTTATATTAAGTTTTATTCTAATAAGATTGTATGCACTCCTGTTTCACTAACACAGTGAAAAAAGGGTTAGTCAGTCATGTCTGACTCATTTTTGACCCCATGGGCTGTAGCCCCCCAGGCCTCTCTGCCCACAGGATTCTCCAGGCAAGAATCCTGGAGCGGGTTGCCATTTCCTCCTCCGGGGGGTCTTCCCGACCCAGGTGTGGAACCTGGACCTCCTGCGTTGCAGGCAGATTCTTTACCAAATGAGCTACCAGGGAAGCCCCTACAACTGTCGTTCTGAGACGCCACTCCGTGAGGGCCAACACATCCCTAGAAGGGCCCCAGGCCCCGATGGCCAAGCTTCTGCCCATGGACTCGCCCAGAGTCCCAGCGCACCCTCACACCCCCCGGAGGAGACCGCGTCCTCGCTCAGCACTGAGTGCCTGTCGTCCTCCTCACCTCCCGGCAACAGAACCTCAGCCGGTGGAGCCTCTTCCTACCTGGGAGACCATGAAGCCGTTGGCGTATTCCTTCAGGAGACTGTAGCCCTCACCCTCCTGGGAGCACATCTTCCTTCTGGGCCGGTCTGGCTTGGAGGGACCCCGGCTATCTTAGCTTTGGGCTTCACCAGTCTATGAGCAACCTGGGCAGATGGCCAGCATGTCACTACTGACCCTGTAAGCTGGACGCCGGGGAGCGAGCCCAAGACGGATTGTTCTAGGAGATTCCATTAACCTGGTGAAGGGGATGAGAGAGCTTACGAGGGACCCCTGGGGCTTCTGTTCACACCTTCTGTCTCTGATGAGCACACAGCCCGAAAATCGCCTGTCACCCCAGCCCCCTCCCATCCTTGTACCATCAGCGGTGCAACTGGTCCCAAACCCACATGCCCACTAATCACTAGGGATGATGACTCACTGCATGGACTGAACAGTCTCTGGGCCCTTCATTTCGGCGGGTGGCGGGGGTGGGGGAGGGTGGGTCTTGGGTGCAGCCATAACAAATGACCACAGAATGTGGGATTAAAACCACAGACATCTGTGCTCCCCCAGTTCTGGGGACCAGATGTGTGAGCTCAAGGGGTCCCAGGGCTGAGCTCCATCCAGAGGCTCCAGGGAAGAGTCCTTCCTGCCTAGTCCAGCTTCTGGGAGCTCCAGGCGTCCATCCCTGGGCTGGAGGCCGCCTCCCTCCAGTCTCTGCCTCCATCTCCCCATGGCTTCTCCTCTGTGTCCCTGTCTCTCCTCTTCTGTGTCTTATAAAGACCCTGTCCTTGGGTTTAGGGCCACCCCCATTCAGGAAGGACCTCATCTCAGATCTTTCACTCCATCAGGTATGCAGAGAACCTTTGTCCAAACAAGGCCAGGTTCTCAGGTTCTGGGGGTGAGGACGTGGACAGCTGTTTGGGGACCCGTGATTCAGCCTCATACACAGGGGTGGTCAGTGCATCCGCGTTTATCACGGTGATCGGCAGTGGCATTTCAATCGCCAGGAACCGTGGTGAGCCATGCTGTTGTGGGAGGAAGCCCAGAACCTGCCCTAAGCTGCTGTCCTGCCTTGAGCCACTACAGCCCCACTGGGGATACGCTCTTTCTTTCCCAGCCATCTCTGACGCTCAGCTTCATGGAGCCCAGATGGGTGCTTCAGCTTCCACCCCCCACCCCCCACCACACAGCCTCCCCTGAACCCCGGCAAGCACACGTCCGTGTCCGCTGACCACGCTGTACCTCATGCCCTGTTTCTGGGCACACGCTGCTGGAGAAGGGGCTGGGGGAAAGCTCCAACTATGAACCAATGCTGTGCCTCAGAGAGGTCCTCTGTGCTTCGTGGCTGGGCAAGCGAGGGTTCCCATAAAGCTTTATTGATGAGAAAAAAGGTGGTGGAACAGATACCAATAAAGCTTTATTGACCAGAGAGGTGTTAGAACAAGGTTCCAATAAAGCTTTATTGACAAAAAGGTGGTGGAACAGATACCAATAAAGCAATACTGACCACACAGGTGATGGAACAAGGTTCCAATAAAGCCTTGTTAACCGGACAGGTGGTAGGTAGACAGGGTTTCGATAAAGGTTTATTGGCAGAAAGCCTAACGGGGAAGGCCATGGGGGGATCCTCAGGAGGGACCCCCAGGGGGACAGAACGACTGGCCACTGAGTGCATTTGCTTGATTAAACCGCCGGCAGCCCTTTCTCAGCCAGCTCCCCTGAGGCTGCGGAATCAATCCCGGATCTTCACTTAAGGCGATTAGTTTAGTGATGAGATGGAGGGTTAAAGAGGATCAGCACGACCTGAGACTGAACCCTGAAATTCAAGGTCGGAGCTTGGATTCACTCTTCCAGGAGCAGAAAGTGTTAACCAGGGTTTCCTGGCCTCCTTAATCAATGGAAACTAATCAGGGATGACAGAGGATGAGATGCTTGGATGGCATCCCTGACAAGATGGACATGAGTTTGAGCAAGCTCTGGGAGTTGGTGATGGACAGGGGGGCCTGGCGTGCTGCAGTCCATGGGGTTGCAAAGAGTCGGACATGACTGAGCGACTGAACTGACTGAACAGATCAGAGGCCAGACAAGAAATTCTGCAAAGATCTGACTCATTGGAAAAGACCCTGATGCTGGGAAAGACTGAAGGCAGGAGGAGAAGGGGGCGACACAGGATGAGATGGTTGGATGGCATCACCGACTCGACGGACATGAGTTTGAGCAAGCTCCGGGAGTTGGTGATGGACAAGGAGGCCTGGTGCGCTGCAATTCATGGGGTCGCAAAGAGTCCGACACGACTGAGTGACTGAACTGCAACTAAGGAAGGATGGGGACTGGATCCATGGACTCAGAGCCTCTGACTATTTGACCATCAGCACATCTTATTCTCCAGATGGACGGTCACCCTCCTGTCGGCCACAGTCTCCGATCTCAGGACCCATGATGGGACTTGAAGGAACAGGATGTTTATCTGCCCGAATTCTCAATCTTGACGGCAAGGGCAAGTTGCCTGGGGGAGGGGCCGTTCAGAGACCTGCCCCTGGGCCAGCTTCAGTTTCAGTTCAGTTGCTCAGTCGTGTCTGACTCTTTGCGACCCCATGAACCGCAGCACGCCAGGCCTCCCTGTCCATCACCAACTCCGGGAGTTCACTCAAACTCATGTCTATTGAGTCAGGGATGCTATCCAACCATCTCATCCTCTGTCGTCCCCTTCTCCTCCTGCCCTCAGTTCTTTCCCAGCATCAGGGTCTTTTCCAATGAGTCACCTCTTGACATCAGGTGGCCAAAGTATTGGATTTTCAGCTTCAACATCAGTCCTTCCAATGAACACCCAGGACTGATCTCCTTTAGAATGGACTGGTTGGATCTCCTTGCAGTCCAAGGGACTCTCAAGAGTCTTCTCCAACACCACAGTTCAAAAGCACCAATTCTTTTGCGCTCAGCTTTCTTTATAGTCCAACTCTCATATCCATACATGACCACTGGAAAAACCATAGCCTTAACTAGACAGACCTTTGTTGACAAAGTAATGTCTCTGTTTTTTAATATGCTGTCTAGGTTGGTCATAACTTTCCTTCCAAGGAGCAAGCATCTTTTAATTTCATGGCTGCAATCACCATCTGCAGTGATTTTGGAGCCCAGAAAAATAAAGTCTGACACTGTTTCCACTGTTTCCCCATCTATTTCCCATGAAGTGATGGGACCAGATGCCATGGTCTTAGTTTTCTCAATGCTGAGCTTTAAGCCAACTTTTTCACTCTCCTTTTTCACTTTCATAAAGAGGCTCTTTAGTTCTTCACTTTCTGCCATAAGGGTGGTGTCATCTGCATATCTGAGGTTATTGATATTTCTCCTGGCAATCTTGATTCCAGCTTGTGCTTCTTCCAGCCCAGCGTTTCTCATGATGTACTCTGCATGTAAGTTAAATAAACAGGGTGATAATATACAGCCTTGACGGACTCCTTTTCCTATTTGGAACCAGTCTGTTGTTCCATGTCCAGTTCTAATTGTTGCTTCCTGACCTACATACAGGTTTCTCAAGAGGCAGGTCAGGTGGTCTGGTATTCCCATGTCTTTCAGAATTTTCCACAATTTATTGTGATCCACACAGTCAAAGGCTTTGGCATAGTCAATAAAGTAGAAATAGATGTTTTTCTGGAACTCTCTTGCTTTTTCAATGATCCAGCGGATGTTGGCAATTTGATCTCTGGTTCCTCTGCCTTTTCTAAAACCACCTTGAACGTCTGGAATTTCACGGTTCACATATTGCAGAAGCCTGGCTTGGAGAATTTTGAGCATTACTTTACTAGCGTGTGAGATGAGTGCAATTGTGCGGTAGTTTGAGCATTCTTTGGCATTGCCTTTCTTTGGGATTGGAATGAAAACTGACCTTTTCCAGTCCTGTGGCCACTGCTGAGTTTTCCAAATTTGCTGACATATTGAGTGCAGCACTTTCACAGCATCATCTTTCAGGATTTGAAACAGCTCAACTGGAATTCCATCACCTCCACTAGCTTTGTTCATAGTGATGCTTCCTAAGGCCCACCTGACTTCACATTCCAGGATGTCTGGTTCTAGGTCAGTGATCACTTATCTGGGTCGTGAAGATCTTTTTTGTACAGTTCTTCTGTGTATTCCTGCCACCTCTTCTTAATATCTTCTGCTTCTGTTAGGTCCATACCATTTCTGTCCTTTATCGAGCCCATCTTTGCATGAAATGTTCCCTTGGTATCTCTGATTTTCTTGGAGAGATCTCTAGTCTTTCCCACTCTGTGGTTTCCCTCTATTTCTTTGCACTGATTGCTGAGGAAGGTTTTCTGATCTCTCCTTGCTATTCTTTGGAACTCTGCATTCAAATGGGCCAGCTTGGATCCCCTGAATCAGGAAATCAGGTTTTTGGCTTTTAAAACACTCCAGGTCCGATGTGTAAAATCAAAGATTCAACACGAGCTAGTCATTGGGTGGTTCGGTCAATAAAGAGTCCACTTGTCAGTGCTGGAGACCCAAGTTCGATCCGTAGGTCGGGAAGATCCCCCTGGAGGAGGGCATGGCAACCCACTCCAGTAATCTTGCCTGGAGAATCCCACGGACAGAGGACTCAGGCAGCTGACAGTCCATGGGGTCACAAAGAGTGAGACATGACTTAGTGACTAAACCACCAGTCATTACATGAGAAATGGTTGCATCAACTCCAAAATGCAGATTAAAAAAAAAAAAAAAAGAACTTTTAAGACACTTGACTGGCAGTGTAGTTTCCACTACAGAAGACACAGGTTCAATCCCTGATCGGGGAACTAAGACCCCATGTACTGTGGGTGGCAAAAACATAGAAAAAAAAAGAAAACAAAAACATCTAACATCTCTGAAACTGGGATGTTGCTCTGGGTTGAAGACTGTTCCCCTAAAATTCCTGGAACCTTGGGTCTCTGCAGGTGTGATAAAGGCAAGGTCTGAGATGAGGTCCTCCTGGCTGGGGGTGGCCCTAAACCCCATGACAGGATCCTTATAGGACACAGAAGAGGAGAGACACGGACACAGAGGAGAAGCCACGTGGAGACGCAGGCAGACGGGAGGGAGGCGGCCACCAGCCCAGGGATGGACGCCTGGAGCCCCCAGAAGCTGGAAGAGGCGGGGAGGACCCTCCCCCGGAGCCTCTGCAGGGAGCTCAGCCCTGGGACACCCTGGCCTCCTTTTCACGTGAGTGCCCTCAGTTCACGGGTTAACTTTGAAGAAACTCCACATTCCTACTTCCTACCGCAGGGGCCCTGCAGGGAATCAACGTACGGATTTTTAAGTAACATTTATTTATTTGGCTGCACTGGGTGTGAATTGTGGCCTGCGCAATCTTCACTCTTAGGGGGAGCATGAGCATCTCTTCGTTTCCCCACTGGCTCGGCTAGTAAAAAAAAAAAAAAAAAATCTGCCTGCAATGCCGGAGACAAAGGAGACGAGTTTCCATCCCTGGGTGGGGAAGATCCCCTGGAAGGAAATGGCAACCCACTCCAGTACGTGTGTTAGCCATTCAGTCGTGTCTGACTCTCTGCGGCCCCATGGACGTAGCCCACCGGGGTCCTCTGTCCATGGGATTCCCCAGGCAAGAACACTGGAGTGGGTTGCCATTTCCTTCTCCAGGGGACCTTCCCAACCCAGGGATCAAACCCACATCTCCTGCTTTGCAGGTGTATCCTTTATCAGTGAATCACCAGGGAAGGGCCCCTGTCCTGCTGCAAGTGAAACTCCAAGTCGCTCACTCATTCTTTGAACCCGGGTCTCCTGCATGGCAAGCAGGTTCTTTACCATCTGAGCTACAGGGGAAATTGCCATGGACAGAGGAGCCTGGATGGTTACAGTCCACGGGGTCGCAAAAGAGTCGGACACGACCGGGCAGAAGCGTGCATGATGAGTGTTTCTTATTTAAGTCCCCAGCTCGTGGCCATTTGTCACACGCTCCCCAGAAAACCCCTACGGATTTATTTCCAAAGGAGGAAACACAGAACAGGCTCCGTCTTGAGAGCAGGACTCCATTTCCGGCTGGACTGTGGACTTTGAGCTCTATGCCCAGTATCTATGGAAACAACAACCAACTGGAAAACCAGACCCCCAGATGGAAGAACCCCAGGATTCGTACCTAGACTCTCAGTCGTCTAAAAGAATACCCTAATTATCTGTGTGACCAAATAGAATCATACATTCTATTCTGCTTATTGGGGTATGACCACAGGCCTATTGATAATTGTCCACTGTTAACCACCTCGGCTTAAGGCATACGAATCACGGGTTAACTTTGGTTGCATCTTCTTCCTTCATCAGACTAGTTTCAGGGAATTTGGGGAGGTGGGTTTGGGCACGATGCTTAGGGTATATAAGGTTTTCAGAAAAGCTGGTCAGGGTCCTTGGCTAGGAGGAGACTCTGCCTTGGGCCCTCCGGTGTAATAAACTGCACTCCACCATCTGCACTGTCCTTCTGAATAAGTGTTTCCCAGAACGCGTGGCTACATTACGAGTAACTGGAGGGTCACAGAGCGCTGGGGACTGGTGGACGTGAGGAAGATGGTATTGTCTGAGCCTGGGATCGGGGGGACGTGGGGGGAGCCTGGGGGGCAGGAGGGCGGGGGCCATGCCACCCTCATCTTTTGCACTTGGCCCAAGAGGGCGGGGCTGCCCAATGTCTGGGGATTACAAGAAGACTCTTGGGAGTCCCCTGGACTGCAAGGAGATCCAACCAGTCCATCCTAAAGGAAATCAGTCCTGAATATTCATTGGAAGGACTGATGCTGAAGCTGAAACTCCAATCCTTTGACCACCTGATGCGAAGACCTGACTCACTGGAAAAGACTCTGATACTGGGAATGATTGAAGGCAGGAGGAGAAGGGGACAACAGAGAATGAGATGGTTGGATGGCATCACTGACTCAATGGACATGAGTTTGAGTAAACTCTGGGAGTTGGTGATGAACAGGGAGGCCTAGCGTGCTGCAGTCTGAGCTGGACTGAAACGTTGACAAAGCCCAAAGCGCCCAGGAAATCCTTGTAACCGAGCAGGACCCTAAGGCGCCTTTGCAGGAAGAGACCCCATCCCCCGCGCCCTCCGATTCACTTCCTCCCTAAAGTTCACGGCTAACCTTTTCTGATGCACTCGTCCGGAATTGTTTTGCAGATGCTGAAATCACCACCAGGTGGCTGAAATTACCACCAGGTGGCTGAAATTAACCACCTGAGGAGCAAGGAGCCCTCAGAAGACTGGCGCCTGAGGACTGATGGCTGAGAACCTTCCACCCCTGCTCCACCCCCACCCCCATGACCCCAGCTGTGACATTTTCTCACTGTGAATCGAGCAGCCCTGCACCAGCTGATCACAGACGTTCCCCGACGGCCCCTCGGGCACCACGTGGCCTTCTAAAGAAGTTTGACTGAAAGCCTTCGGGGGGAGTTTGCCTTTTTTGAGCACCCGCCCACACCTGTCCAGCCCCCGTCCAGCACCTGCTGTAATAAAGCTGCCCTCTCCTTCACCACCACCCACGGTCAGGAGGTTGGCTTTAACTCTGTGCACTTTTGTCCAGTCATTACACCAAGTGATCCTCCCAGGGAAAGGAGAAATCAAAAGTAGAAGCCAAAACACCCTCTTCTTAGGTTTTTATTCAAGGAAAATGGTCAATATTGCATTAAAATGTTGCGAGTCCCTGGGACAGCAAGACCAAACCGGTCAATCCTAAAGGACATCAACCCTGAATACTCACTGGAAGGACTGATGCTGAAGCTGCAGCTCCAATACTCTGGCTGCTTGATGCGAAGAGCTGACTCATTGGAAAAGACCCTGATGCTGGGAAAGACTGAGGGCAGGAGGAAAAGGGGACGACAGAGGATGAGATGGCTGGATGGCACCACCGACTCGATGGACATGAGTTTGAGCGAGCTCTGGGAGTTGGTGATGGACAGGGAGGCCTGGCGTGCTGCAATCCATGGGGTTGCAGAGTCGGACACGACTGAGCGACTGAGCAACAAAAATGCACATAACATAAAACTGTGTTAAGTGAGCTCGCAAGGTCTGAGGCCTTTCACAGTGCTGTGGAGACATCACGCCTATCACATCACATTCCCAACCCCACCAAGGAGACCCCGTCCCCATTAAAAGTCACTCCTCAGCCTCTTCCTCCCGTCTCTGGCACCACAAGCCCACTTGCTGTCTCTGTGGATCTGCCTGTTGTGGGTGTTTCCAATCAATGGAGTCACACACCGCGCGTCCTTCTGTCTGCCTCACTCGCCGAGTATCGTGTGTTCAGGGCCCACCCACGTTGCAGCCTGTCAGAGCTTCGCTCCTTTTCAAGGCTGCGTCATATTCCACTGTGTGCGTGGAACCCATGCTGTTTATCCATTTGTCAAACCACCCACTATCCATCTATCCACCTATCCATCAACCCAGCCATCCATCCATTTATCCACCCACCCACCCACCCATCCATCCACCCATGCACCTGGGTGGTTTCCATACTCATGGCCGTTGTAAACGGTGCTGTTATGAAATTACTGTAGAAAGTCTTTCTCGGACAACTCTTTTCACATCTTTCGGGTGTATTCGTAGGAGTGGGGCAAGTAGATCCCACAGAACTTCTACGTTTGACCGTTTAAGCCTTAGTCGCTTAGTCGTGTCTGACTCTGCCACCCCCATGGACTGCAGTGTGTCCATGGAATTCTCCGGGCGACAATACGGGAGTGGATTGCCATTTCCTTCTCCGCGTTTCACTTTAAGAAACGGCTGAAGTGCTTCCCACAGCAGCTGCCCTACTTTACCTTCCCACCAGCAGCGCACAAGGAGCCAATCTCTCCACACCCCTGCCAGCGCCTTTTCCCCTTGTATTGCCGTCAGCGAGGACAGTGGTGAGTACTATTGCTGTCCTCGTGTTTTCTCTTTGAAGGGAGTAACACTTTTCATTTCTAGTCTGGAGACGGCACGGTGGGATGATTTAGCTTGCTGCCCTAAAGCAAGAGGGGACGTGGTTGGATGTGCTTAGACATCACGTGGTGTCGGGTACTGCGGCTCGCGTGGTGTCCCACAGCAGGTGAGGGGGCCCTAGAAATAAGAGAACCCTCCTCAGGGTCCCGGAGGCCGCACGTCCAAGACCCTGGCGGGGGCACAGTGTCTGCTGAGGGCTCCTGCTGGCTCTGAGGGTGTCTTCTCGCTGTGTGCCCCGTGGTGGGAGGGACGAGGGAGCTCCCTGGGGAGTCCAGGAGTCTTTAATGAAGACGTGCACGGGGGCTCGACCTGCATCACCTGTCACCTCCCAAACGTCCCCCAGCCCCCGACACCATTACCCTGGGTGGGGTTCCCAGGACCCACGGTTGGTACCCAAGTTCTCCAATGTTAAAGTCCCATAGTTCGTCTCCTGCATCTGTGGTTCTCTGTCACCAGATTCAACCAAGCTCAGCTGGTAAACACCGTTCTCAGCCGAGGCTGGTGGAGTCTGTGGACGTCGGACCAGGACACAGAGGTCCGACTGCAGGAAGGAAAAGTGGTTCTCTGCGGGAGCGCTCGGTCGTGTCCCACGCTCTGTGACCGCACGGGCTGTAGCTCACAGGCGCCTCTGTCTGTGGGATTCTCCAGGCAAGAATACTGGAGTGGGCTGCCATTTCCTCCTCCAGGGACTCTTCCCGACCCAGGAATAGAAGCTGAATCTCCCGGGGCTACTGCATTGCAGGCGGACTCTTTACCGCTGAGTCACCGGGGAAGTTACTGGTTATCTGAGGAGGCAGTACAAATAGCTCAGCAAAGAAGAGAAGTGAAAGGCAAGGGAGAAAGGAAAAGATATACCCAACTGAATGCAGAGTTCCAGAGAACAGCAAGGAGAAAAAAGAAAGCCTTCTTAAATGAACAATGCAAAGAAATAGAGGGAAACAACAGAATGGCAAAGACTAGACATTTCTTCAAAAAAACTGGTGCTATCAAGGGAACATTTCATGCAAGGATGAGCATGAAAAAGCACAGAAACGGTAAAGACTGAAGAGAAGCACAAGAGATGAAGCAGAGTGGCAAGAATACACAGAAGAACTGTACAAAAAAAGATCTTAATGACCCGGATAACCACGACGATGTGGTCGCTCACCTAGAGCCAGACAACAAGGAATGTGAAACCAAGTGGGCCTTAGGAAGCATCACCAGAAACAAAGCTAGTGGAGGTGATGGAATTCCAGTTGAGCTATTTCAAATCCTGAAAGATGATGCTGTGAAAGTGCTGCACTCAATATGCCAACCAATCTGGAAAACTCAGCAGTGGCCACAGGACTGGAAAAGGTCAGTTTTCATTCCAATCCCAAAGAAGGACAATGCTAAAGAACGCTCAAACTACCGCGCACAATTTTACTCATTTGACGTGCTAGTAAGAATTATGCTGAAAATCCTTCAAACCAGGCTTCAGCAGTAACTGAACTGAGAACTTCCAGATGCTCAAGCTGGGTTTAGAAAGGGCAGAGGAACCAGAGATCAAATGGCCAAAAACCGCTGGATTACAGAAAAAGCAAGGGAATTCCAGAAAAACATCAACCTCTATTTCACTGACTATGCTAAAGCCTTTGACTGTGTGGATCATAACAAACAGTGCAAAATTCTTCCAGAGATGGGAATACCAGACCACCTGACCTGCCTCTTGAGAAATCTGTATGCAGGTCAGGAAGCAACAGTTAGAACTGGACATGGAACAACAGACTGGTTCCAAATAGGAAAAGGAGTCCGTCAAGGCTGTATATTGTCACCCTGCTTATTTAACTTCTATGCAAAGTACATCATGAGAAACGCTGGGCTGGAGCAAGCACAGGCCGGAATCAAGATTGCCAGGAGAAATATCAGTGACTTCAGATATGCAGATGACACCACCCTTATGGCAGAAAGTGAAGAACTAAAGAGCCTCTTGATGAAGGTGAAAGAGGAGAGTGAAAAAGTTGGCTTAAAGCTCAACATTCAGAAAACTAAGATCAGGGCATCCAGTCCCATCACTTCATGGCAAATAGATGGGGAAACAGTGGAAGCAGCAACAGATTTTACTCTCTGGGCTCCCTAATCACACCGGATGGTGACTGCAGCCAGAAATTAAAAGACGCTCCTTGGAAGAAAAGCTCCGACAAACCTAGACAGCATCTTAAAAAGCAGAGACATCACTTTGCCGATAAAAGGCCCATATACTGAAAGCTATGGTTTCTCCAATAGTCATATACGGGTGTGACGCTGGACCATAGAGAAAGCTGAGCGCCAGAGAACTGATGCTTTCAAACTCGCATGTTGCAGGAGACTCTTGAGAGTCCCCTGCACTTCGAGGAGATCCAACCAGTCCATTCTAAAGGAAATCCGTCCTGAATATTCATTGCAAGGACTGGTGCTGAAGATGAAGCTCCAATACTTGGGCAACCTGATTCAAAGAGCTAACTCATTGGAAAAGACACTGATGCTGGGCAAGATTGAGGGCAGGAAGAGAAGGGGACGACAGAGGATGAGATGGTTGGATGGCGTCACGCATCAATGGACAGGAGTTTGAGCAAATCCTGGGAGACGGTGAGCGTGCTGCAGTCCATGGGGCGGCAAAGAGATGGACACGAATTAGTGACTCACACAAATGCCCCTCTCTCAGAACCAGGGTCCCTGCGAGGGCACCAACACCTACCCACTACCTCAAGTTTAGAAACAACCACTGTCTTTCCATCACTTTTTCAAAATAGCACTGTAGCTTTAAAAAAAACTGCTCTTGTAAACTTGCTAAAGGGGTAACTCAGACAGTAAAGAATCTCCCAGCCGATGCAGGAGACCAGGGTTCAATCCCTGGGTCAGGAAGATTCCCTGAAGGAGGAAATGGCAACCCACTCCAGGATTCTTGCCTGGAGAATCCCCCAGACAGAGAAGCCTGGAGGGCTACAGTCCACACGGTCACAAAGAATTGGACACGACTGAGTGACTAACGCTTTCACTTGCAAACAAACCAAACACCTCTGAGGACCATGCTCTCCAAGGAGTTATGTTAGGATAGTAATGGCACGTGAAGTGAACATTTACCAATGACCAAGTGATTTCAAACACACTAGATTATGCTCAGCTAATGACACAGCCTAAAGACCTTGAAAACAAAACAAAAACTCCCCATGTAAGCATGGGAAACATGAGTTCATTGGAAAAAAAGATTTTATTTTACCATAAAAATGCAAACTGGAATAAACACCATCTCTCCTAAGGTGGACGTTACAGCTATTTTTAAGTATTTCCAAGCTTCCCTTGGAGAAGCTGACAATTATAAAATTTAACAAGTTTGCAGCCTTAAATCTGAAACGTTCCAAGTAAAAATAATTTAGCAAAACGGCTTCTTAAAAAAACCACACAGGCTAACCTTGACTAGAAACCAAAGCTAATTTTAAACCAGCCTGCTTTTTTGTTTTATGCTGAATGACTTGAGTTTGTAAAAAGTGAATGTCTGGGACCCCTGTGTACCACCTGACGCTCTTCTGTTGTATGCTGAATGACTTGAATTCGTACAAAGTGAATGTTTGGGACTCTTCTGTATCCCGTCTGCACCAGCCCACGCCCGTAAAGAGTTTCCGTGTTTCGGAGCGCGCAGCTTCCTTCCGGTGACAATCGCGTCAACAGCCACTTGCCTTTAGCATCCCACCCAAACTTCATTCCCGACAGGCTAACCCTACAGAAAAGGGGGAAAACGAAACAAAAAACGGGAGAAACAAAAAACAAACCAAAGACCTCCAGCGAGAGGCTTCCTGTTCTTAATGCCCGGTGGGGCCGCGGCTGCCGGACTGGAAGCCGGTACGTCCCCGTCACTGCGGCCTGGCTCTGCTCCTGTGAGGTCAGGACACGGTGTCTCCTTGCGGTGGCCCGATGCCGCGCAGCTGGTCTGGCTGCGCCCGGCGGGGTCTCCGATGCTCAAGGCTCGCAGCCCCCTGAGCTTCTCCTGATCCAGGGAGGACCGGCGACATTAAAGCGACTGGATCAACAGTTTGATGGGAAACCGAAGCTCGTGATGACGAGCCCGACGCACTAGGGCTGCCGCCTGGAGGATACTCTGGAGGAAAAGCCTGGGGCCCTGCGCTCCTCGCCGGGACGCTCCCCGGGCGCCCGTGGCACGGCCGGTCTCCGGGAAGGCGGCCCCGGGGCGCGCGGCCTGCATTACCTATTCCAGGCGCTGCGGTGGCGGCCGGCGGAGCCTGAGCGCGGCCTGTCGTCGCCCCGCCGATGGCGGCTGCGCTTCCGGCTGGAGCTAGCCCTGCGGTCCCGCTCGCGGCCACGGCTCTGGCTCTTCTCCCGCCGGCTGCGCCGCTCTCGGCTGCGGCTGCGGGACTTGCGGGAGCGGCCGCGCTCCTCGGGGCTAGCACTGCGGCCTTGGCGCGAGCGCTTGCGGTGCGCCCGCCGCTCCCTGCGCGGCCTGCCGTCCTCCCGGCTGCCTGCCCGCCGCCGCGGCACGCTGCGCTCCCGCTTGTGCCTGCGCTCGCCATCGCCGCCCTCGTCCCGGCCCGCCCCCGCCGCCGGCCCGGCCGCCGCCCCCGCTGGGCTCCCGGTTGCACTTGTCTTGCTCGGAGCGCGCGTCCTTCCGGGGCGCACTCGGCTCGCAGGCGGCGGGCGCGGCCTTGGGCTGCTGGGTGTTGTCCGGGATGCAGGCCAGCACGGCGGGGCACCTCTTCTCCGAGTGGCCGGCGTCCGGGCCTCGAGGGTCCTGCCCCTCCTTGCCCGGGGCCGCCTCCTCCTGGGCAGCAGCGGGAGCAGCGGCGGCGCTCCCGTTCAGGTTCTGGGGGGCGGCCGGCCGCACCGCGGGCTCCCGGTCCCGGGGCGCGGCGCCGGCCGAGGCCGACACGGTGTGCAGGATGTCCAACACCGGCCGGAGCAGGTCGGCGGGGGAGGCGGGGCCCGACTCGGCAGCGGTGGCACGCGGCTCGTCCGCCTTCTTGCTGAGCAGCAGGCTGAGCAGACGCGCGCGCAGCTCACGCTCCCGACGCTGCAGGCCCAGCGCGCGCTCCTTCTCCTCCTCCACACGCCGCAGCTCGGCCTCCTGCAGCCGCCGCCGCTCCTCCAGCTGCTGCAGCCGCAGGCTCTCCTCCTTGTGCTCGTGCTCGTGCAGCTTGGCGGCCTGCGGGACAGAGCGGGGCGGCGGGGCATGAGCCGGGCTCTCAGCGCGGGTGGGCGCTCCAAGGACAGCCTGGCTGGAGCGCGGCCCGCTGGGTCCAAGCACACCGGGAGTCCTGCGACCGGCAGCTGGGGGTTAAGTCCGGCCAAGCTCCTGGGCACAACCCTGGGGAGGGGCGCCTATCGGGGGCCGGGCCCCTCCGGGTGGCACACTCGGAGGCCATGATCACCAGCCAGGAGGCTGCCTGGCAAAGCTCCTGGGCACAACCTTGGCGGGGGTGGCGGGGAGCGGCGCCTCTCAAGGCAGCCCAGGCCCCTCCAAATGGCATGCTCGCAGACCACGATCGTCAGCCAGGAGCAAGCCCGGCAGATTCCCAGCACAGCCCTCCTGAAAGGCCCCTCTCGGGCGGACCAGGCCTCTCCGGGTGGCACGCTCGGAAGCCACGATCGTCAGCCAGGAGCAAGCCCGGCAAACCTCCTCGGCACAGCCCTGGGTGGGGGGCGCCTCGAGGGCGGCCCGGGCCCTCCGGTGCACGCTCCCTGCCACGTGGGCCCCAGATTACTGTGCGGACAGTTGACATCCCGCGTGGGTGTGGGAGGCGTGGAGGCCTGGCCTGCTCGGGGTCTTCAACGTTCACCACGCAATAAGAACACGCGGCCACAGCTCTCGGCGCGCACGCTGCTCTCCTTTCCGCAGACTGGTCACAACTGTAACCAGATGGCAGGTGAGGGTCGCCCCGCGCCTGCCTGGGCTCCACGCGCGCCACCCACACAGGGCAGCAGGGACCCTCCAGCTTCACGGCCGTGGGGGCAGGAGTACAGCCCGGCTCCGAGGACTGCCATGGGGACCGCGCCTCGTCTGGGGCCCGTCCTGTCCTCCCGGGCGGTCGGGGACGCCTGGCCTGAAGGACACCGGCGCCATGGGCTCGGCGGGAGCGCGTAGAGAGTCGTGGGGCCAGGCGGGGGCCCTTCCATCGCTGGGGAAGCCCGGCCACCCCGCGGCTGCGGCGCCGGGCCTCGGAGGCCTGGTTGCGGGGACGCAGACCCACAGCGCTGCCATTTCTTCGGGGTACAGCCCGGGCCTGGGGCAACACAGGGCGCTGCAACCGCGGTCCCCCACGACAAACGCCATCCCTGGGCTAGAACCGGGCGCCAGGGAGAAGCGGCACGTCCGTGAAGGCCAGGCCTCCCAAGGGCCGATCCTCCCTGAACAGCCAGGCATCCCTATGGGCTGGCAGGCCCTGTGGGCGGGGCATCCCCCAGGGTAGGGCATCCCTATAGGCTGGCAGGCCCTGTGGGCGGAGCTTCCCAGGGGCGGAGCATACCCGTGGGCAGGTCATCCCTGGGGATGGGACATCCCTATAGGCTGGCAGGCCCTGTGAGGGGGGCATGGCCCAGCGTAGGGCATCCCTATAGGCTGGCAGGCCATGTGGGCAGGGCCTCCCCGAGGGTACGGCATCCCAAGGGCCGATCCTCCCTCTGTACCAGGCATCCCCGAGCGTGGGCCACCCCGCAATGGGTGGAGCGCCCATGGATGTGGGTCATCCCTAGAGGCTGGCAGTCCCTGTGGGCGCGTCACTCCCTGTGGGTGCGTCACTCCCTGTGGGCGGAGCTTCCCCCTGGGCGGGCGGTACCTTGGCGCGGCTCAGCAGCTCGGCCACCAGCCGGATAGACTGCAGGTTGCGCTGTGCCAGCAGCAGCTTGCGCTCCTCCAGCCGGATCCTCTCCTGCAGCTTGCGCTGCTCCTCCGCCTGCAGCTTCTCCAGCTTCTTCTGGCTGCGCCGCAGCTCGCGGTCCCGCTGCTTCTGCTCGCGCCTCCGCAGCTTTTCCTCGCGCTTCCGCTCGCGCTCCTGTTCCTCCAGCTCCTTCTGCTTCCTGGGCGGGCGGGTGGGACACGACGGCTCCGTGAGGGCCATGGGGCCCGGGTTGGTGATCGCAGCACTTGGCTCCTTAGCGCTCTGTCCGCACAGACATCTCAGCCACGGCCGAGGACCCCAGGAGCGAGGCGCGCACAGGGCGAGGCTTTCCCATGTTTCCAGGGAGAGCCTGGCTAAACCCAACCCCAGCCCAGACAACTGAACAAGGCTGATGGTGGGAAGCGGAGTTTTTCACCAGATCCAGCTGCTCCTGTAGGGACCACAGCAGACGAACCAGGACGGGCCTCAGCAGCACAGGGAGGAGGCCCTCCACCACGGGCACCACACGGGCACAGCCCGAGCGCTGGACAGGCCCTGCTCCCAACGCCGGAGAGACCCCTGCCCTGGGCTGTCCCATCCCGAGCCCCCAGCCCCGGAGCTGGAGGGGAGCAGGCATGCACCCGGTGACAGGAAGGTTCCAGAAGCACCCAGCTACTGGAAGCCCCCGAGAGCACACAGCATGACGTTTCATGGGGACTTGCAGAAAAGGCACACGCTCAGTGACACACAGCCAATCTGCTTGCTCTGGGGAGGGGGTGTCCCCCAACGGGGGGCCCCACATCACGCACCCCTGGGGGAAACCCCGTGAGGTCACCGCGTAGATAGCACCTGGAGACAGTGGCGGTCCCGTAAGCACCCGCACAGCACCGGCCAGCTCAGACCCAACGGCACCCTGTCCTCATCCAGAAACCAGGACCCCCACACGACTGGGAGGGA
This sequence comes from Bos indicus, assembly GCF_029378745.1. Classification (NCBI taxonomy): domain Eukaryota; kingdom Metazoa; phylum Chordata; class Mammalia; order Artiodactyla; family Bovidae; genus Bos; species Bos indicus. Next base: position 151,033,436 of record NC_091789.1, read on the forward strand.
TCCAGACCTCCAGGGGCAGGAAGACCAATGAGCGTGTCCTCATGGAACACTCGCACCCCTCAGTCTTAACCTTCAGGCCAGGGGCAGGGCGGGCACAGCAGAGACGCAAGGCCGCCCTGGACAGCATGTGGCACGGGGACGCCAGGGCCAGGAAGGATACTGTGCAGAAGAGCCGGCATCACTCCCAGGGTGCCAGGTCAGCAGAGAAGCAGCTGGACAAGGAGGCCGGAGGACCCAAGCTCCAGCTGCAGAGGTGGCCACGCAGGGAGGCAAGGCGGCTCGCGAGAACGCTGGCGTCCAGGAGGCCACACGCCAGAAGGTCTCCCTCGGCAGGGATCAGTGAGGGGCTGCCGCTCAGACTGCTAGTCAGGGGCCCTGAGTGCCCAGAGCCCTCAGCTGTCCAGCTAAGGGCCCGTGACCAGGAACAGGACTGCTGCAGGCCACGCTGTACCTCATTAGCAGCAAAGGACCAACTCGCTCGCCCCTGACGAAGGACAAGACGCCCAGGCTCCCGGGCCGGCCCGCAGGCTAACAGTGAGGCCAACTGGGCTTGGACACACAGCCCTGCACACCCGAGGGCCTCCTGGGCACCCACGGGCCCACGTTTCATGCCAGGCCAGCCATGCCCAACCTCCTCAGCCCTGTCAGAGGTACCGCCCCGCCGGCTGTGAGCTGGTCTCCCCCCACGACACCCCTTGCCGCCTGAGCTCAAAGGCCACCCTCAGGGCGGTTTCCCCACATTAACGTGAAGGTGGAGAAAAGTGCCTGTCCCGAAACCGTAGAGAGGCCGTGGGGTAAGCTCTGTGACGCCCTAGAGAGGCCGTGGGGTAAGCTCTGTGACGCCCCAGAGAGGCCGTGGGGTAAGCTCTGTGACGCCCTAGAGGCTGTGGGGTAAGCTCTGTGACGCCCTAGAGAGGCCGTGGGGTAAGCTCTGTGACGCCCTAGAGGCCGTGGGGTAAGCTCTGTGACGCCCCAGAGAGGCCGTGGGGTAAGCTCTGTGACGCCCCAGTGAGGCCGTGGGGTAAGCTCTGTGACGCCCTAGAGAGGCCGTGGGGTAAGCTCTGTGACGCCCTAGAGGCTGTGGGGTAAGCTCTGTGACGCCCTAGAGAGGCCGTGGGGTAAGCTCTGTGACGCCCCAGAGAGGCCGTGGGGTAAGCTCTGTGACGCCCCAGAGAGGCCGTGGGGTAAGCTCTGTGACGCCCCAGAGAGGCCGTGGGGTAAGCTCTGTGACGCCCAGCTCAGGGACTGCAGACAAGGTCGATTGTGGAAGAGAGAGGACGGGCCCTGCCTGGGACCAGGACCCGTGGTGCGCATGCCGCCGGAGCTCCCTGGTTCAGCCTGTGGCCGGCATACCGACTCTAGGGCCTCGTCCAGTGTGAGATCCAAACTGCTCCCCGCTTGTGGCCGCCACCTGAGGCCCGCCACGAGGCCAGGACACCCCGCCCTCTCCGGGCATCTGTCCTCTCTGCAGCCACGGCCTCACTCCGGGGCTCCCGACCCCCTACCCGTGTCCACATCCTGGCCGGCTGCCTGCATAGAGGCCGGCACCATCCCCAGCACCTGCCGCTCTGGAAATGGGTTCCGGGGCAGACCGGGGAAGCGCTGACCCCAGAGACAGGCCCAAATCCGCGTTAGTGACCATCGGAACCAAACGGGAACCACACAGGAGCCCCAAAGCCGGAGCGACACGCAAGTCAGGTCAGCCCAGACACACACACACAGGCTGGTGAGGAATGAACCCCAGACCACACACGCCTGAGACTCAACACTGCAAAACACACAAGAGAAACCTTTCCCATCGCGCACACGGACAAGTGCGGGGAAGAAACACCCAAGCACAGGAGGCACGAGGGAGCACCAGGACTGCTGCCCCCTTCCCAGAATGCAGCTCGTCCACAGGCCAGCTTGCCCGCGGGGCTCACAGGGCGCCAGGCTGAGTCCCTTCCGTCCTGCCCCACCCTGTGGCACCACGCACTGCAGCCCGCCAGGCTCCCCTGTCCACAGGACCCTCCAGGCCAGCACACTGGAGTGGACTGCCCTTTCCTTCTCCAGGGGATCTTCCCCGCCCAGGATGGAACCCACGTAAGCCCACTGCACTGGCAGGCAGGCGGGTTCTCCACTAGCGCGGAACGTAAAAGCGGGAGACAAAGGTCTTGACCCGAGAGGCCTGTTACTTTACAGGACTTCTAAATATCTCTTGTTGGGAAAAGCCGACAATACCCTCACTTCCCTACTTCACTTTAAGGCAGCCTCAGCCTGAATGCCAAAAGCCTGTAAGATGGACAAAAATTCCGTGCCCCCGTCAGCAGGTGGTGCACGGCGCCCCGGGAGGCTCAGCGGGAAGTCCGAGCGGGAATGGGCGGTGCCCTGGGGCTGGGCCGCAGGCCGCGCACTCCCGCGGCGTTCCCGCCCCCCCCCCCCCCACAGGCGCACAGGCCCGCGGAGCCCGGCCCGCCCGGCAGCACGCACCTCTCCTCAGCCCTCTGCCGCTCCTCCGCCTCCTTCTCCCGCCGTTTCTGCTCCTCCCGCTGCTGCTCCAGCTCCTGAAGCTTCTGTCTCTCAAGCTGCCGCTTCTTGATGGAGGCGTCGCTCAGGTGTTTGGTGGAATCGAAAGACACCTTCGGAGGCAGGGCAGGGTTAGAACGAGCTCGCACTGTCCTGCACATGCAGACGGCCCTGCGCTCAGCAGGCGGCCTGCCTCAGACTCACCGCAGAGAGCGGGCTCCCCTAACGCCCTTGACCGGGAGGACCTCGGGACTAGAGGGCAGGGCTCGAAATGAGCGCTCGGGACCCCAGCCCTTCCAGGACGGCCCCTTCCGCCGGAAATACGAGCGCGCCTAGAGGCCAGCCCTGCCTGCCCCGGCGCCCGCGAGAGCGTGGCTCCTTCCCCGCTCCTGCGGTGGGGCGCCCCCCACTCCCTGTGGCCAGCTGCCTTCACCACCCAGCGCCCGGGCCCAGCTCCTCCGCCAACCTGGCGCGGGAAGCCAGCACGGGCCAGCGTCCGCGGCAATGCTGGGCAGCGCCCCTCATTTCAGCGGGGGCTGCGAGAGCGCTCCACTGCCCCCACGCTTCCTGAGACACAGACTCTGCGCCCGCAGCGTGGGGGCCCCAGGCAGCCCTCCTGTGCCCGAAGCCCTTGGGCGCAGCCCGCCGCCCGCCCCGGGCCCCCCATCCCCTCCACTCCCCGCCCCAGGCAGCCCTCCCGTGCCCGAGGCCCTGAGGCGCAGCCCGCCCCGCCCGCACCTTGATGTTGCAGGCCACAGCCGCCCCGCCCCCCATCCCCCACTCCCCACCTTGATGTTGCAGGCCACAGCCTTGCCGTCCTCGCCCTTGAACATGAGCTTCATGCCGCGCAGCGCGCTCATGGCCTGGATGAAGCCGGCGTACTCGCGGTACTGCACGTAGGCCTCAAAGTTGAGGTGGCCGCCGAAGCTGAACGTGTGGAAGTTGCGGCCCGTCATCTCCTCGCGGTAAGGGTCCAGCATGGGGATGTCCACGTTGCGGATCTCCCCAAAGCGCTCGAACACGCGCACCAGCACCTCCTCGCTCGGCTTCTCCGAGCCCGACTCCTTCAGCGAGAACCACTTGCACGGCAGCCCCTCCAGGTGGATGGTGTCCGGCCGCTCGCCCGGCAGCGTCTCGTTCATGTCCTTGGCGTCGCGGAAGAAGGAGTCCCAGTCGTGGCGCGTGGGGAAGTCGACCTTGAACTCTGCGGCGCGCACCTTGAGGATGTCGGAGAAGCCGCTCAGCTTGATGGTCTTGCCGTCCAGGCAGGCCAGGAAGGACTTGACGAGGCTCTTGTTCTCCACCTCGCCCTCGAAGCGGATGAAGTCCATGGTGCTCTTGGAGATGCGCAGCGTCGAGAACTGGTGGTGCTGCACCATGCCCTTGAGCCGCTCCATCACCTCCCAGTTGGAGATGGACTTGCCCGGCTGTTTCAGCTGCGGCAGTGCCACGCTGATGGTCATCTTCGTGATGGGCTTCAGGTACAGGCCGTACGGCGGGCACAGCTCCACCGCCTCAGACGTGTCGTGCACGATGGTGGCCGCGGCCATAGCCGGGACCTTGGGCCTGAAACACAAGACGCGCACGCCGCGTTTTCATGGCCGGCCCGGTGTCCCACCCCCAGGCTGGCCAGCACGCGGCCCGGGGCAGGGAGGCCCGTCTGCCCTCTGCTTGCCCAACACACTGGTCGCTACGTCAGGGAAGGCCCCTCAGCCCCTCAAGGTTAGTTGCTCGGTCGTGTCAGACTCTCTGGACCCGGTGGACTGCAGCCTGCCAGGCTCCTCTGCCCGTGAAATTCTCCAGGCAAGAATACTGGAGTGGGTTGCCCTTCCCTTCTCCAGGAAGGGGTCTTTCCCACCCACGGATCGAACCCAGGGTGTCCTGCATTGCAGGCAGGTGCTTTACTGTCTGAACCACCAAGGAAGCCCCAGCCCCTGACATGTGGGCCCTTTTAATCAGATTACACAAATACAGAGGGAAAAAAGATGGGTTTGCAAAACTTTTAGGAACACTTGCCTGCCCCAAGCCTCCATGGGCACTGAGCTGCCCCCAATACCCAGACACAGCTCCAGCACGGCTGGGGTGGCGGGAGCCCAGATGAGCAGGGTCCCTGCCCTCGGGGTGTGGGGGACAGGCCACCTCCATGGAGGCTGCAGAGATGCCTCACCGAGGAAGGGACAACCCACACAAACACCTGGGAAGGTCTGTGCAGGAGGAAGCCCGCAGAAACAGGAAGGAACTTTCAGGCTGAGAGAACGGCTAAGGACCGTTGACTTCAGTATCTGTACCGCGGGCAGAAGCACCTTCTCTGTGTCCAGATAAAACTATCAGAGCCGCAGGGCCTCTCGGAAGCCACGGACGGGGAGCTGACTGTGCTCTCCTCCCCCTCAACCAGCTTCTCCCTACCGGTCGGACAGGTGCCTACTTCCGCAAAGCAGGGCCAGACCTGACCCATGGACAGCACACAGTAATGGAGGTGGCCTTGGGCTGTGCGCCCGCCCACCAGATGGCTCTGAAAGCTTCCGAGGGGCCTGGGTTCAATCCCGGGGGCGGGAAGATTCCCTGGAGGAGGGCATGGCAACCCACTCCAGTCTTCTTGCCTAGAGAATGCCACGGACAGAGGAGCCTGGTGGGCTACAGTCCACGGGGTCACAAAGAGTCACGACTGAGCAATTAAGCACACACACACACACCCAGACCCCAGAGAAGCTGCAGGGACTGGGGTGGAGGGGTCCCAGCTGGAGGAAAGAGTCACCTGGCCCGGGTCTGGGGCACTAATGAGGGGGCTCAGCCTGGGCTGAGTGGCAACAGCCCCCCTCCACCTGCAGAAAACCCCAAAGACCTCAGAGAGGCCTGGAGTCAGAGACTCCAGAAGCCCACTGCCTACTAGGAACCCTGGAGATTCCCATCTTCCCTGGTCGCCCAGCTGCCCCTGCACCCTGGGGACGACCCCCAGCCCCTTCGCTGCACACCCCACCCCCAACACACCCCTGGCAGCCCCTCACGATCCCCATCGCCTCCACCCATCCAAATGCTCACCCTACTGCCCCAACTCCCACCTTCTCTCTCCCCAGCCGCCCCCTATGGCTCCGGTAACCCCCTCCAACCTCCAGTAACCCCTAGCTTCACCCCCAGCCCCGGTACAGCCTGCTTACCTCCGACCCTGGTGGACCCCGATTCGCCTGCACAGCCCTGTCCACTGACCCAACCCCGCAGCTCCCTGGGGACCTCCCCTCCTCTGCTCAATCGCCTTTGTCCCCTCTCCCAAATCCCCCCCAGAAACCCCCCCCTCCCCCGCTCTCAGCACCCCCGGGAGACCCCCGCAGCCCCCGGTTGTCCGTCACCCCCAAGCCCCTCAAAGGCTTTCGACCCCCAAAGCCCACACCCCCAAGTCCCCAGACCCCCACTCCCAAGTCCGCAGGCCCAGGACACCCGCGCCCCGGCCGTCCCGGGAGACCCCCTCAGGCCCCGACCCCCGGTTGTCCGTCACCCCCAGGCCCCTCAAAGGCTTTCGACCCCCAAAGCCCGCGCCCGCAAGTCCCCAGACACCCCGCTCCCAAGTCTGCAGGCCCACGAGACCCCCGCCCCGGCCGCCCCGAGAGACCCCCGCAGCCCCCGGCCCCCGGTTCTCCGTCACCCCCATGCCCCCAGCGCCCAGGCCCCTCAAAGGCTCTCGACCCCTGAAGCCCGCAGGCCCACGAGACCCGCGCCCCGGCCGCCCGCCGCGCGAGGCCGCCCTCCCCGGCCCCCCGACACCCCGGGGTCCCTCGCGCCGGCGGGCGGGGCCCCGTCCACGTACCAGGCCGCCGCCGCCTTGGCCCCAGCTCTCCCGCGGGCCCCCGACGACGCCGGCAGGCCCGGCCTCCCCGCCCGGCGCCGCCGCCGCCACCGCCGTCCGCCGGAGGCGCCCCCGACGCGACCCGCTGCCGCCTCCTCTGCCGCCGCCGCCCGCCCCTGTGACGCATTTCCGCTTCCGCCGCTCGGGCCCGCGGAAGCTGGCCGCGCGGCGGGTCCAGGTTTCTCCTCCTGGCCATGGCCCCGCCCCCCAGAGGCGGGACTTCCGGGGCGGCCGTGGGTGGGGCCGGCCGGCCCGGGCTTTGCGGTGCGCATGCGCGAGCTCGCCGCGCCCTTCCCCCACCCCGCCCCGCCCCGCCCCGCCCCCAACCCTGCTACCTGTTTTCAGGTCCAGGCAGAGGCCTCACCTGGGGCCCCAGCGTGAAGGCACCAGACTCAGGACTCAGGCCAGCTGTGTGGGGTACACTGCTGTTATAGTTATGCGTCGCACATAAGATATAATATCACTTCATTATGAACTATGACAAATGCATATTTATTAATTACTGATTTAATTCCTTAGAAGTATGGATTGCTTGTATGACATTGTTATATTATGCTATAACGTAGCATACATATAATGTAACGGGGCTTCCCTGGTGGCTCCACTGATAGAGAGTCCGCCTGCAATGCCAGACACCTGGGTTCAATCCCTGGGTTGGGAAGATCCCCTGGAGAAGGGCATGAAAACCCACTGCAGTATTCTGGCCTGGAGAATTCCGTGGACTATAGGCATCGCAAAGAGTCAGACACAACTGAGCGACTTTCACTTCCCATAATGTAACTACACACACTTAGGTAATATAGTGCTAGTGTAAATATCTAGTATTTTAATATTGAAAATTTTTACATTTTAACATTTATGTTTCATGTTTAGTTTTAAGGATATCTGAAAATAACACATATTGCATCATTATTATTTTATATTTTTGTCATACATCTATGCTTTTTATTATTTTAAATCACTTAATATATAAATTTTAAATTTAAATATATAATATACTTTATGTGTTATATATGTGTGTGCTCAGTCACTCAGCTGTGTCTGACTCTTTGTGACTCCATAGACTGTAGCGTGCCAAGCTCTTCTGTCCATGGGATTCTTCAGGCAAGAGTACTGGAGTGGGTTGCCATTGTCTTCTCTAGGAGATCTTGTTGACCCAGGGGTGAAACCTGTGTCTCTTGTGTCTCCTGCATTGGCAGGTGGGTTCTTTACCACTATGCCACATGGGAAACCCATGTTATTTATAACCCATTTCAAAAATAATGAACTTCTGTATAACTTTACCTGTAATATGTATCTTATGCATAATAATACATTTAGGTCTGCTGCTGCTGCTAAGTCGCTTCAGTCGTGTCCAACTCTGTGCGACCCCATAGACGGCAGCCCACCACGCTCCCGCGTCCTTGCCTGGATTCTCCAGGCAAGAACACTGGAATGGATTTCTATTTCCTTCTCCAATGCATGAAAGTGAAAAGTGAAAGTGAAGTCGCTCAGTCGTGTCCAACTCTTAGCGACCCGATGGACTGAAGCGTACCAGGCTCCTCCGTCCATGGGATTTTCCAGGCAAAAGAGTACTGGAGTGGGCTGCCATTGCCTTCTCCGTACATTTAGGTCATTTTATGGTATAAATAAAATGGCTTCCCTCATAACTCAGTTAGTAAAGAATCTGCCTGCAATACAGGAGACCTGGGTTCAATTCCTGGGTCAGAAAGATCCCCTGGAGAAGGAAATGGCAACCTACTGCTCAGTCGTGTCCGGCTCTTTGTGGCCCTTTGGACTGTAGCCCCCACCAGGCTCCTCTGTTCGTGAGATTTTCCAGGCAAAAATATATCCCTGGGGACCTGTTAAATTTGGAAACTGCCAATAACCAAGCAAAGCGAATTAAGACGTGAGATACTCACTTCTTTGGGACCAGCAAGACTAAGAGACGATTGCAATAATCTGGGAAATAGTCAAAGAAAGTCCTTTTACATTTTTCAGCAAAATATCCCTCCATGGAATGTTCCCCCAGAAACACAGAAACAAAGTTCCCAGGGACCTGTAGCTTTAATCCTCTGTTGAGGAGTGATAAATACCAGGTATGTAAATTTCACTCCCATTGAGCATGACGGGGAACGGGAATAGGATACGCTGTCATTTCCAGGGTGATGTTGCACAGCTGAAGGAATTCTACAATTGAAATTACAGTCGTCTATCATCTGTAGAGTCAGGCTAATGAAATGAGAAGTTATTCCAGGTGGCCCTGCCCTAATCAGGTGTCAGGATCCACACCATTTGAAACGGCGGAAACGCAGCCTGGTTGGCTTCGAGGAAGCCAGTTGCCTGGTGGAAAAAAGATGCCATTTGGCAGGAATTGGCATGTGGCTTCTGAGTGGTGAAGGTATCGATGCTGTCAGTCTAATGAAATGAGAGAGTGTTCTAGGTGGACCTGACCTAATCAGCTGTCGGGGTCAGCGAGCGTTGAAATGACAGAAACACAGCCTGGTTGCCTTCGAGGAAGCAAAGTGGAAAGAGATCATTTGCCAGGGATTGGCAGGTGGCTTCTGGGTGATGAGGTTCTTAATGTTCCGATACAAGAAACTGAAATTCTTCCAACAATCACTGAGCTTGGAAGAGAGACCCACACCCCCAAGGAGAGACATCCCCCTTCCAGTCCTGGTTATTAGCTTGATCTCAAGCTTTTGAGCCCTTGAGGAGAAGACCCTGTTAGGAATATGTGCTTGGATTCCAACTGAGGGAAACTGGGAGATGACAGATGTCTGTTGTTTAGAAGCTTCTAGGTCTGAAGTCGTTTATTACACAGCCATACATGATGAACACATGCAGAATAAACATATGGACATTAAGTCATCACCAACCACAGAACACACTAAGATCATGGCATCTAGCCCCATCACTTCATGGCGAATAGATGGGGAAAAGTGGAAACACTGACAGGTTTTATTTTCTTGGGCTCCATAATCAGCAGACAGTGATTGCAGCCATGAAATTAAAACACATTTACTCCTCGGAAGAAAAGTTATGACCAACCTAGACAGCATATTAAAAAGCAAACACATCACTTTACAGACAAAGGTCTGTATTCAAAGCTATAGTCACGTATGGTTGTGAAAGTTGAACCGTAAAGAAGGTTGAACACTGAAGAATTGATACGTTCAAAATATCTTGAGAGTTCCTTGGACAGCAAGGAGATCAAACCAATCCATGTTAAAGGAAATCAACCCTGAATATTCATTGGAAGGACTGAAGCTGAAGCTTCAATACTCTGGCCACCTGATGTAAAGAGTCAAATCATTGGAAAAGACCCTGATGCTGGGAAAGATTGAGGGCAGGAGGAGAATGGGGCAACAGAGGATGCGATGGTTGGATGGCATCACCAACTTCATGAACATGAGTTTGAGCAAGCTTCAGGAGACGGTGAAGGTCAGGGAAGCCTGGCGTGCTGCAGTTCATGGGATCGCAGAGAGTTGGGCACGATTTAGCGACCAAACAACAACCAACCACAGGAAAGTGTGCCTCTCTACCCCATGCAGACAATGGTGTGCGTTCTGTGCTTAAATCTTATCGCTCTATTCATTTCCAAGGGCTGCTGTAAGCTGTTACCCCAAAGAGAACAGAAATGTATACCCTCACTGTTCTGGAGACCAGAAAGTCTGAAACCAACCAAGGCATGGGTGCATTTCGGTTCCTTCCGAGTGCTCCCAGGAAGGATCTGCTCCGGGTCTGTCAGCAGGCTTTCTGCGGTTTGCCGACAATCTCCAGTGTCCCTTTGAAACGAAGCAACAACCTATGGTCCTTGTCTCCCATGCCCTCCGCCTGCCTTCTGTCTGTAAAAAATAAACTTGAACTTCTGCTTTAGCTGAAGCAGAAGTTTAATCAGAGAAGTAAGAACATGGCAGAACCACACCAAATCAGTCAAGCAAGACTAAATTATAACAGTTGACTCATAAAGCATAGTCAAGTACCTTTAGTTCCTCCCGAAGGGCTGTAGTGAAGTTGGAAACAGCAACCCACTCCAGTGTTCTTGCCTGGAAAAATCCCATGGACAGAGGAGCCTGGTGGGCTACAGTCCATGGGGTCACAAAGAGTCGGACTCGACTTAACGACTGAGCACGCACGCGAGAGCTATAGAAGTTCTGAGCCACGTCCTGTGAGCTGCTTTGTAGATACTGACACCCCCTACCAGGGGGAGAAGTTAACAACTTCATGGCCAGGCTGTAGGCATGACATAAGCTGTCACAGATCTGAGTACTGGCCTCAAAGAATGGGAACAAACCGACCGTGCAATGGAAGATTAATTGTACCTAAAACAGCCAAGATGGTGCTGGTCAGACCACTGATGACCGACCTGAGGATGACTGGCAGAGCTGACTGTGCTGTTTCTACACATAGCCTCCATCCAACATCTGTCTGCCTACGTATCCATCTGTTCATCCATCTATTCATCTACTCATCTGTCCAAACATCCGTTGACTCATCCATCCACTCATCCAGCAATCCATCCATCCACCTCTCCATCCATCCATCCATCCACTTATCCAACAACGCATCCATTCATCCATCCATCCACTCAATTCATCCATCTATCCATCCATTCACCATCAATTCATCCACTATCCATCATCCATCCATCCATCATCCATGCATCATCCATCCATCCACCCATCCATCTAACCATCCATCCATATATCCATCCATCCATTTACCCATCTATCATCCATCATCCAACATCCATCTATCTATCCATCATCCATCCATCCATCCGTCTATCCATCATCCACCCATCTATCCATCCATCCATCCATCTATCCATCCATCCACCTCACCATCCATCATCCATCCATACATACATCATCCACTCCCCCATCCATGTAACCATCCATCCATCTATCCATCTATTCATCCATCCATTTATGCATCCACCATCCACCATCCACCCACCATCCATCCATCCATCTATCCATCCAGTCATCCACCCATTCATGCATTTATCCAACCATCCATCCATGCATCATCCATCCACCCATACATTCATCCATCCATCCATCATCCATCTATCCACCCATCTATCTATCCATCCATCTGTCCATCTACCCACCCATCCATCTGTCCATCTATCAACCTATCCATCTATCCATCCATCCAATCATTCACTCATGCATCCATCCATCCATCCATTCATCTATCCATCCATTCATCCATCCATCATATCCATCCATCCATCCACCCATCTATCCATCTATCCACCCATCCATCATCCACCCATCCATCCATCTATCCATCCATCCATCTATCCACCCGATCAGTCACTCATGCATCCAGCCATCCATTGGTCTGACTATCCATCCATCCACCTATGCATCTGTGTCCATTCACCTGTCCATGCATCCATCCACCTGGGAATCTGTATGTGCCCTCACTCACCCACCTCTCTGTCTGCCCATCAGGCCATGCCTCTGTCCATCCACCTCACAGATCCATGACTCTCGAGTCTGTTGTTGTTGTTTCACTCACTAAGTCACGTCCAACTCTTTGCAACCTCGAGGACGGTAGCCCCCCAGGCTTCTCTGTCCGTGGGATTCTCCAGGCAAGAATACTGGAGTGGGTTGCCATGCCCTCCTCCAGGGGATCTTCCTGACCCAGGGATCAAACCTGTGTCTCCTGCTTTGCAGGTGGACTCTTTACCACTGAGTCACCAGGAAATCTAAAGACTTCACTCAGAACCACTCCTTTCCACCAGATGGCGCATACACCTCCTTAATGAACTGGAGAGAGCTCCCTTAGATTGATCCTTTGGTCTGGTTTTGAAGCCAACATGTCTAAAAAATTATCCATCCTTAGCAAAGGCATCAGCCTGGTCATTTCCCATGAATGTTACCCAGTTTATGGAATCCGTCTGTCTTCTGCAACTCAGTATCTTGTTCATTCATGCTCAGTCTATTCGATCATTCTTTATTTAGTCCAGAACTTTTAATGCAATTTCTCGTGCCCTCTGCTGTTCAGTTGAAAGTGGTGTCTGACTCTTTGCGACCCCATGGACTACAGCACACCAGGCCTCCCTGTCCTTTACTGTCTCACAGAGCTTGCTCAAACTCTTGTCCATTGAGTCAGTAATGCCATCCAACCATCTCATCCTCTGTCGTCCCCTTCTCCTCCTGCCTTCAATCTTTCCCAGCATCAGGATCTTTTCCAATGAGTCGGCTCTTCGCATCAGGTGGCCAAAGGATTGGAGTTTCAGCTTCAGCATCAGTCCTTGCCATGAATATTCAGGACTGATTTCCTTTAGGATGGACTGGTTTGATCTCCCTGCTGTCCTAGGGCCTCTCAAGAGTCTTCTCCAGCACCACAGTTCGAAAGCATCCATTCTTCAGTGCTCAGCCTCCTTTGTGGTCCAGCTCTCACATCCGTACATGACTACTACGCAGCACAATAAAAAGTCACCCTGCGAATGGAAGACAGAGCAGACAATCCAGTCTCTGCTCTGCTGGTGCTGCGTGCACAAATTCGTCTGATTCTCCAAAGGAGGTTGGACAAATTCTATTACATGCCATTTTCAACGTGCCTGCATTCTCTTTGAGTCTGCCATCTCGAAGTTGGTAATTCGTCCTATGGAATGATTTCCCCACAGATACACAAAAGCGTATGTGTAAGCTGTATTCCATACGCTTGTGTGGCAGCTCCCCAAGGTGCCGCTAGTGGTAAAGAACGCACCTGTCGAAGCAGGAGATGCAAGTTCAATCCCTGGGTCGGAAAGATCCCCTGGAGGAGGGTAACCCACTCCGGTATTCTTGCCTGGAGAATCCCACGGACAGAGGAGCCTGGCGGGGCTACAGTCCATGCGGTTGCAAAGAGTCAGATGCAAATGGGGTTGCAAAGAGTCAGACACAACTGACAGACCAAGCATGCACGCATCCTCAAAGTTGAAACTCAATCGTAGAGGCAAAAAGAGACCTGTCTTTGATTCAGGTTAACTCTTCACTACACACAAGCAAGAGGCTTCCCTGGTGGCTCAGTTGGAAAAGAATCTGCCTGCCAACCCAGGCAATCCCTGAGTGGGGAAGATCCCCTGGAGGAGGGCATGGCAACCCACTCCAGTACTCTTGCTTGGAAAACCCCATGAACAGAGGAGCCTGGCGGGCTACAGTCCATGGAATCGCAAATAGACAGACGTGACCGTATGACTGAGCATGCGCGCGCACACACAGTCCCTGTAGGTGTAAAAGGGTGTGTGAAGTGAAGGCTCTGGCTGCAGGAGACCTGAAACTGTAGACAGCCCTCGGGCACACACAGGATGCCGAGTAAGCTCTTACAGTAACGGCTATGCTGAGTCAGGCTCGGATGTCCTCACCCACCCACGCGCTCACGGGAAGACCTTACGCTGCAGATCTGTGACATCCCCCACTGTTGTCATGACTCGGCGTTCCCAGGTGGCTCCACACCAGGATCGGCAGTGTAGGGTGGGGTGAGGGGGGTGGATAGCGGCTGCCGGGTCGAAGGAGCCGAGAGGAGGGTGAGGATGGGATGAAGGACTCACAGCTTGATCAGGGGTGTCTGGTTGGATTACGGGGGTAAGAGTGCGCCTGAGGTCCCAGGCTCTGGCCACCGGGTGAGGTCAATGACATGAGCTGAGGGGGAAACCCACAGGGGAAGGGACACTCTGGAGTAGGAAGGAGGCAAGAGGGTCCAGTTGGGTTGAGTTAGTTCCGAGACACCTGCAGCTTTAATGGAGCTGTCCCATAATGTAAGGAGTCCAGAGTGAGCCTACATCAGAAAAAGGTCATGATATAGGAGAAGCTTCCCCAGGACAGGAGAAAAACTGGGCACAATCCATTAGTCCACATGTCTGTCCCTCAATTCATCCATCTGTCCATTGATTCATCCACCAGTTCATTTATCCATCTATCCACCAACTCAGTTATCCATCATCCACCAATTCAGTTATTCATTATCCACCCATCCATCCATCCATCCACCAACTCAGTTATCCATCTATCCACTAGTTCAATTATCCATCCACCCATCCATCCATCCACCAATTCAATTATCCATCCATCCATCCACCAATTCAGTTATCCATATATTCACCAATTCAATTATCCATCATCCCCCCATTCACCCATCCATCCATCCATCCACCAATTTAATTATCCATCATCCACCCATCCACCCCTCCATCCATCCATCCACTAACTCAGTTATCCATCCATCCATCCACCAATTCGATTATCCATCATCCATCCATCCATCCATCCACCCATCCATCCATCTACCAATTCAATTATCCATCATCCACCCACCAATTCAGTTATCCACCCACCCATCCATCCATCCATCCATCAATTCAATTATCCATCCACCCATCCATCCATCCATCCACCAATTCAATTACCCATTCCTAAATTCATCCATCCAACCGCCAGTTCAATTATCCATCCACCCATCCACCAGTTCAATTATCCATCCATCCATTCATGCCAGCATCAATGTGTCACAATATGCATGGAATATTGTTCACCAGGGAAGCTCCCCTGAACCTCAGCATCCAATATTTATTGATACTCAAACACATACTAGCCACGTGTCTGTTCTTTGGTCTCCAGCCCCTCCCAGAAGTTCAGGAAGCTAACATTTGCAGTCTCTGTCTTCCCCTGGAGTTTGGATCTGACATGGTGTGTCCCAGAGTCCCCATCATAAATTGCATTATCAAAGGGTCCAGTTACTAACTCCCCCAAGCAGACAAAGGCACGCCTCTGAGAAGGAGACTCCAGGGGCCTGGAGGCAAAGACGGACCTGTCCTTGTTGTTGTCCAGTCGCTCAAACTCATGTCCATCGAGTCGGTGATGCCATCCAACCATCTCATCCTCTGTCATCCCCCTTTCCTCCTGCCCTCAATCTTTCCCAACACCAGGGCCTTTTTCACTGAGTCAGCTCTTTGCATCAGGTGGCCAAAGGATTGGAGCTTTGGACCTGTCTTTGAGTCAGGTCAAGTCTTCACTGCATACAAGCCAGGGGCTTCCCTGGTAGCTCAACAATAAAGAATCCACCTGCCAATGCAACACACTCGGGTTCGATCCCTGGGCGGGGAAGATCCCCTGGAGAAGGGAATGGCAACCCATTCCTGTATTCTTGCCTGAAGAATCCCATGGACAGAGGAGCCTGGCGGGCTACCATCCACAGGGTCACCGCGATTGGGACACGACTGAGCAGCTGAACAACAACAGCATCTTCACTACACACAAGCAAAGCACAGAGGAGCTACGATTTACAGCGGGGCTTTGAAGGAAGATGACAAAGGCTGATAGCCTGCGGAGGGGAAGGCGGAGTCCCCGTAGGAGAACAGGACGAGAGCTTCAAAGGCGGGAGGGACCACAGGGCTCGTTGAAGGAAGCTGAGGTGAACCTGGCCTCCTGCTGCAAACAGGGTTCCTCTGCACGGAGCCCAGGCGGCAGTAGCCCAAGGTCCTTATGAGGACTTTCCCTGGGGGCCAGGAGCTCAGAGCCCTCCGGTGGAGATCCCCCGGAGAACAAGATCCTGGCCGATTGACACGAAGCCAAACCATACCCCTGCCGGCAGCTTCCAGGTGGAGGCTGTGGTTAGAGCTCGCTGCGATAAGTCCACCTTCATCTCATACTTCCCTTCGCCTATGTGGCCCATCACAAGATTGTAGACAGACACACACGGTGTTTCCTGGAGCAGGAGGTCGCTTTAGCAAGGGCCCTCCCCGCTCCAGGCATTCAAAGCTGAGCTGTATTTTCAGGGTGCTTGTTGCTGCTTTGCAGACGTGAGTCAAGTGTCTTCAGGCTTTGCAGTCTCCTCCATCATTTCTCAGAAGCTCCTCGCATCTCCACAGTCTTTCTACTCCAGATCTACACAGTGAGCCCCGGAATCATCATGTTTTCCATATCTATTTGTATTGGAGTGTTGTTGATTTCAGGTCAGTTCAGTCGCTCAGTCGTGTCCAACTCTTTGCGACCCCATGACTGTGGTACACCAGGCCTCCCTGTTCATCACTAACTCCTGGAGCCTACTCAAACTCATGTCCATCGAGTCGGTGATGCCATCCAACCATCTCATCCTCTGTCGTCCCCTTCTCCTCCCGCCCTCAATCTTTCCCAGCATCAGGGTCTTTTCCAAAGAGTCAGTTCTTCCCATCAGGTGGCCAAAGTATTGGATCTTCAATGTCAGCATCAGTCCTTCCAATGAATATTCAAGACTGACTTCCTTTCGTATGGACTGGTTGGATCTCCTTGCAGTCCAAGGGACTCTCAAGAGTCTTCTCCAACATCACAGTTCAAAGCCATCAATTCTTCAGGGCTCAGCTTTCTTTGTAGTCCAACTCTCACATCCATACATGACCACTGGGAAAACTATAGCTTTGACTAGATGGACCTTTGTTGGCAAAGTAATGTCTCTGCTTTTTAATATGCTGTCGAAGTTGGTCATAACTTGTCTTCCAAGGAGCAAGTGTCTGTTAATGTCATGGGTGCAGTCACCATCTGCAGTGACTTTGGAGTCCAAGAAAAAGTTTTTGTCCAAGTTTGGAGTCCAAGAAAAAAACAGTTTTTTCTCACTGTTTCCATTGTTTCCCCATCTATTTGCCATGAAGTGATGGGACCGGATGCCATGATCTTCATTTTTTTAATGTTGAGTTTCAAGCCAGCTTTTTCACTCTACTCTTTCACTTTCATCAAAAGGCTCTTTAGTTTTTCTTCGCTTTCTGTCATAAGGGTGGTGTCATTTGCATATCTGAGGTTATCAATATTTCTCCCGGCAAACTTGATTCCAGCTTGTGCTTCCTGCAGCCCAGCATTTCTCATGATGTACTCTGCATAGAAGTTAAATAAGCAGGGTGACAATATATAGCCTTGACATACTCCTTTCCCGATTTGGAATCAGTCCATTGTTCCGTGTCGGATTCTAACTGTTGCTTCTTGACCTGCATACAGATTTCTCAGGAGGCAGGTCAGGTGGTCTGGTATTCCCAGCTCCTTAAGAATTTGATTCACAATATTGTTAATTCCTGTTGTACAGCAAAGCGATTTGGCTATACGTATTATGTGCATTCTCTTCTTAATATTCTTTTCCATTGAGGTTTATCATAAGATCTTTTTTAATTGGAGGAGAATCACTTTATGATGTTGTGTTAGTTTCTGCTGAACAGCAATGTGAATCACCTATACATATGCTCATGTCTCCTCCCTCTTGACCCTCCCCCCACCCACCTCTCTAGGTCATCAAGAGCATCAAGCTGAGCTCCCTGTGCTATAGAGCAGCTTCTCACCAGCTGTCTGTTTCACACACGGTCGTGTACATGCGTCGGATCTTCTCAGATGTCTCAGTGGGTAAAGGACCCGCCTGCCAACGCAGGAGACATAAGAGACGCCGATTCGATCCCTGGGTGGGGAAGATCCCCTGGAGGAGGGCATGGCCACCCACTCCAGTGTTCTTGCCTGGAGAAACCCCCTTTGATACAGGAGCCTGGGGGGCTCCATAGGGCCTCAAAGCATTGGACACGACTCAGCACGCACACACACGTGTAGGTGTCAACGCCACTCTCTCCGTTTTTCCTGCCTTCTCCTCCACCCGCTGTGTCCACAACGACTTCATCGTGCTCCAGTCACTCAGTCATGTCCGACTCTTTTTCTTGCCTTGAGAAAATCCCCACAAGAAAGTCTTCCTATTTAATAAATGACACCAGCCCGAGCTCTCCCTTTCTCCTTCCTGAAAGGAAAGCTGAGATGTGTACGGTTCTCTTGGAGTCTTTCTGCCCGCCTCCCTTTCTCTCCCGCCGATGGTACGACACGTTCGTCATCTCTGATTTTGGGGTTTGCAGACACAGACCCTTGAGGGCTGGTGCGAGGCAAACAGAAGCCACCCCAAGTCCCTGGAAATTGTCCAGGGGCTGATTGGACAAGGAGGGGTGACCTGTGTCCAGCCCTTGATGGTGAGCTTGCAAGAATTAAAAAGGTTCTGTGAGAAAGGACCCAGGGTACCACTCTGGGCTGTTTAAGGTTGCTAAGCAACTGGGGATCGGGGAGGACATTTCACTGACAGCACAGCCTGTGCTACAGATTCTGGGAATTCATTAGATGTTGGTCTGTGAGTGGTGTTATAGATGTGGTGTGAAGGATGCAGAGGGTTTGGCTTATTTCTTTTGTGAGAAGTAGACAGTGAGATGTTGTGAGGATCAGAGAGAGGCTTTGGAACAGGAGAGAAAGATACAAAACCAAGATAAACAAGAGTTCTTCCCTTCGAAGAAATGATGTCTTTGGGTCTCTCACCTGAATCCATGCATGTGGCGTGCATTCTCAGTCACTCAGTTGTGTCCGACTCTTTTGCGACCCCATGGACTGTAGCCCACCAGGCTCCTCTGTCCATGGGATTCTCCAAGCAAGAAGACTGGAGTGGGCTGCCATTTCCTCCTCCAGGGGATCTTCCTGGCCCAGGGATCGAACCTGCGTCTCTTCTGTCTCCTGCATTGGCAGGCGGATTCTTTACCACAGTCCCACCTGGGAATCTCTGTGCAGGCGTCTGAGCTCACTGAAGTCATTTGTTCCGTGCGCACCTCAGTAATCTGGGGCCAGTATCCTGTTTTTCCCCTACATCCTCTCAGGGTGCTCTGTTGGGAGCGGCCACGGTGGCTGAGGACTGTGTCGGGGCGGGGGTGGTGTGTGCATTCCGTTTATTTCAGTCCTGAGTTCCCTCAGGACTCATGGCCAGGTGACAGTAGGGGCTGAATGGCTGCAATCGTCTTTGTTTTGTGACACGGAAGTCAATATTTCTCATTCACAGTTGCAAGGACTGAGAATCCCAGTGCCAAGTGAAATGAACTAGGGTCTGAGAATTCACAGCACTGGCCGCCTTTGTCCTCTTTATCCATTCATCATGCACACATACATCCATTCAGCCACCCACCATCTACCTACCCATAAACCTTCTATCTGTCATCTATCCATCCTCCCACCCAGTCATCCGGCCACCCACACACCCATCCATCCACTCATCCATCCATCCATCATCCACACACCCATCCATCCACTCATCCATCCATCCATCATCCATCGATCCATCCATCCACTCATCCATCCATCCATCCACCCATCCATCCATCAACGTACCCAGCCACTCGTCCATCCACTCACCCATCCATCCATCCATCAACCTACCATCCATCCACCCACTCATCTATCCATCCACCCATCCATCTACCCACCCATCCATCCATCATCCATCCATCCACTTATCCATCCATCCATCAACCTGCCCACCCAACCATCTGTCCACTCATCCATCCATCCATCCACCCACTCATCTATCCATCCACCCATCCATCTATCCACTCATCCATCCATCCACCCATCCATCCATCATCCATCCATCCACTTATCCATCCATCCATCAACCTACCCACCCAACCATCCACCCACTCATCCATCCATCCACCCATCCATCCACTCACCCATCCATCCGTCCATCCATCACCCTTCTCAAACTCTCCTTCTCCACACATCTCATCCTCAGTTGCGAGAATTGCCACTTTGGACAAAATTCTCTTGATCAAGGGACCACCAGTCTCTGCACTTCATGTTTCATGAACTTCACCTCGTGCGTCCCATCCTTGTTTAAAACGATACTGCTTGGTTCCTTGTGCATTTTTGCAACAAGTTTCGCTCTTCTCAAAGATCGCATGCCACGAGCATCGCTCTGCTGATCAGTGAATTTGGGGCTGCTAGTTTTACAGCTTCCCCAAGGACGTATGATCAGCAAACCCAGGGAAACCCTCACCAGTTTTTGCTGGCATTTCCCTCCCCGCAAGACAGTAGCTAGCTTTGCAGCCCATCTCAATCACCCAGCCTGGCTCACAGGTAAACTTGCTGCTTCCTACAGCGAGGGGCTGGGTGGGGCCGGCTCTTCACTTCCTGCCTTCTCTTGGATCCCTTTTTGACCTCTTTGCTCACCAGGCATCTTGCAGCTGCTGTGACAATGGCCGACATGCGGAATTGCAGGGATATTTAGGGGCTGGATAGGGCTTCCCTGGTGGCTCAGATGTTAAAGAGTCTACTCACAATGCAGGGTTCGAGCCCTGAGTCAGGAAGATCCCCTGGAGGAGGAAATGCAACCCACTCCAGTATCCTTGCCTGCAGAATCCCATGGACAGAGGAGCCTGGCGGGCTACCGTCCTTGGGGTCGCAAAGAGTCAGACACGACTGAGAGACTCACACTTTCACTTTTCACTTTAGAGCTGGAATCAGTGTTTAGGGTGCCATGGGGCCCTTCTCCCTCTGTGCAGAGGGTTTCAGCACCCATCGTGGCCAGGGCCCTCACATCTGGGTCTTTCCGTAAATGAACCAGTTCCCTAGCATTCACTGTGCCTCTCTGCAGATGCAGAGATGCACACAAGCTTTACGGTTCTTTGTTTTGCACGTGGAAAGCAGTTCGGGTAAGATCAGCCCGCGACAGTACCTGCTGGGATGTGTTGCTTGGAAAAGGCCCCTCTGGTTCCACGTTGGAACTGTTTATTGGATTTGCTCTCTGTTGCGTCTGTTACTATAATCACACACAATGGCCCACCTCAGAGAACCTTGCCCCTCTGCCTGGGGCACAAAATAAAGCACTTTGTTCCGAACCCCATCCACCTGTGGATGGCACGAGGGAAGAAATGAACACATCCCCCTGCCCGAGGCATGCCGTTCCAGGACACGTTTGCCAGACGGACGCCCTCCCTACTTTGTCTCCTCATCTCCCTGCCCCTCCAGACTCGGTTCTGAGCTGTCGCAAGCCAGGAAATCTTGACAAGAAGGAAGAAGGGAGGGGGTCCCTCTCTCTGAGCCGTTCTGTCTTCGCCTTGATGAGAGGAGATTGGATGTGGGGTGGGCCAAGACCTGCCCCAGAGGAAAACCCTGAAACCACACAGAGGTGGGTGTCGTCTGCGGGTGGGCCCACAACCCCCAGGTTGTCCCCACCACAAAGCAAGCCATGCTCCCACGGAGAGTCTGGGGGTAGCCTTGGGGCTCCCTTCTCTCTGTGGCTGAGCCCTGGGGCCTGAAGACTTACGCCACCCTTGTGACTGAAGTGAAAACACTCTCTGCAGAGGTTAATTCATGCAATAATCCAGGTGAGGTTCCTTCTGGAGAACGATGGCCCTAAACCCAAGGACAGGGTCCTTATAAGACACAGAAGAGGAGACACATGGACACAGAGGAGAAGCCACGTGGAGACACAGGCAGAGATGGGAGGGAGGCAGCCACCAGCCCAGGGACGGATGCCCGGAGCCCCCAGAAGCTGGAAGAGGTGGGAAGGACCCTCCCTTGGGGCCTTTGGATGGAGCTCAGCCCTGGGACCCCTTGACCTCACACGTGTGGTTTCCAGGACTCGGGGATGATAGATTCCAATTATTTTAATATGTCCAGCTTATGGTCATTTGTAGCAGCTGGTTGCGCTTCCCAGGTGGCTCTAGAGGTGAAGAACCTATGTGCCAATGCAGGAGAGAAAAGAGATGTGGGTTTGATCCCTGGGTCTGAAAGATCCCCTGGAGGAGGGCATGGCAACCCACTCCAGTGTTGCTGCCTGGAGAATCCCATGGACAGAGGAGCCTGGTAGGCTGCATGGGGTCGCAAAGAGTCAGACACGACTGAAGTGACTTAGCACAGACACACCCCCCCCCCCAGAGACCACCACAGTGGTATTATTTAAGACATGCAAGATTTCGAGTCTTTGGGGGGTGGAGAGAAATCGGGGTTCTGGACACCCTGGGCCAGGAGACCCAGAGGACAGAGACAGAGCTGGCAGCAGAGGGTTTGTTCTCGGGGGGCTGCGTCCTTGGCCAGGAGCCTGCACACCTCTGTATGGCCCAGCCATGTTGAGCTGGGTTCTCGAGCGTCTCAAGGAGCGCAGGGCTTGCTTTCAGTTACAGGATCAGCGTTGCCAGGACAGAAACCGTCATGAGGAACTCACGCTGAGGGGCTTTCGAATCTGAAACCACGGTGAGCCAAGTGCAGGTTACTGATTTGGTACCATTTGTCAGTTTCGCTTTTTGTTTTTGCTTGCGGACAACCATCTCCAGGGTCTCGTCGGTTTTGTATGCAGCCAGCCACGTTCTGCTTGCCAGGATCATACAGGTGACACAGGGACCCTATTTCCACGTCACACATCCCATCTGTTCCCTGGGCTCTGGGCTCTTGGTTGGTGGGCAGCAGGGACCCAGCAGGAGACTCAAAAGCCCTGGGGCAGTTGACACTCTCAAGGACAGAGTCTGTCTGATTCTTTTTTAATGTCGGTGAAATCCACATAGCATTCAATGAATCATTTCAAAATTCACAGTGTTGTGTAACTGTCGTCTTTACCGAGGTTTCGAACGTCTCCATCCCCCCACAAAGACACACCACCCAATAAGTTATCCCCCTTCCCCCAGGTCACTGCCACCACAAACCCACTTCCCCCTCTGTGGATCTGCCTGTTCTGGACGTTTCCTACAGGTGGAATCACACACTGTGCGTCCTGATGTGTCTGCTTGTCTCACTGAGCAGTGTGTGTTCAGGGTCCGGCCACACTGCAGCCTGTGTCAGAGCCTCACTCCTTTTCATGGCTGCGTAATATTCCACTGAGTGGATGGACCCCGTGCTGTTTATCCATCATCCATCCATCCATCTATCCTTTAATTCACCTACTTATCCATCACCCACATAACCATCCATCCATCCACCCACCCACCCGCCCATCATCCATCCACCCACCCTCCCATCCATCATCCATTCATCCTCCATCCATCCACTCATCCATCCATCATCCATCCTTCATCCACTTATCAATCATCCATCCTTTATCCATCCACCCACCCATCCATCCAACCATCCATCATCCATCCATCATCCACTTATCAATCATCCATCCTTTATCCATCCACCCACCAATCCACCCATCCATCCATCCACCCATCCCTCATCCATTTATCAACCATCCATCCATGCATGGACACCGGTTGTTTCCAGCTTTGGGCTGTTGTAACTCATGCCACTTGAACAATGCAGACTCATCTCCTCCTGGGTCCCACTTAGTGGGACCAAGAGCCCTTTCTGATCCCCTTGACTCTCTTAGCACTCATACACTGAGACCTCACAGCCTGGCCTCGTGCCAGGGCTATGGGGAACTGAAACCTTCCCCCTGAGCCTCCTGTACCCATGACCTTGTTTTTCCTCTTGAGGTTTTGTCAGTGCCAGCCTCTCAAGAGAAACCGCCAGACCTGATGGAGAGCGCTGATAGGTGAGCTGAAGGGTGTGTCCCTTCCTCTTCCCGTGTGTTCACCTGATTCTCCGTACCAAGTGGTCCACCCAGGGCTGCACAGGAACCCGGAGGCCGTGGTACAGGGACCCGCCTTTCTGAGAGGCCAGTTGTGGTTCCTGCAAAACTAGCGGCTGGCTTCATTGCCTCTTGGGGCCCACTTTGCTCTGAAAGCTGTGATGGAAACCAAAGTGCAGGCTCAGGACCATGACCTAGACCATTCAGCCACTTATCCATCAACCCATCCATCCATTCATCCAAACATCCATCTACTCATCCATCCATCCATCATCCATCCATCACCATCATCCATTCTTCATCCATCATCCATCCATCCATCATCCATCCATCACCCATCACCCATTCTTCATCCATCGTCCATTCTTCATCCATCATCCATCATCCATCCATCATCCATCTTCCACCCATCATCCATTCTTCATCCATCATCCATCCATCCATCATCCATCATCCATCCAAACATCCATCTACTCATCCATCCATCCTCTCATCAATTCATCCATCCATCTATCATCCATCCATCATCTATCATCCATCCATCATCCATCATCCATCATCCATCTTCCACCCATCATCCATCCATGCATGCATGCATCCATCCATCATCCATCCATCCATCATCCATCCATCCATTCATCCATCATCCATCCATCATCCATCTACTCATCCATCCATCCTCTCATCAATTCATCCATCCATCCATCATCCATCCATCATCCACCATCCATCCATCATCCATCATCCATCTTCCACCCATCATCGATCCATCCATCATCCATTCATCCATCCATCCATCATCCATCCATCATCCATCATCCATCCAAACATCCATCATCCATCCATACATCCATCATCCATCCATACATCCATCATCCATCCATACATCTATCATCCATCCATCCATCATCCATCTGTCATCCACCATCACCCATCCATCCATTCATCCATCATCCATCCATAATCCATCCATCCATTCATCCATCTGTCATCCACTATCATCCATCCATCCATTCATCCATCATCCATCCATCATCCATCCATCCATCATCCATCTATCCATCGTTCATGCATCCATCCATCCACCCATGGGTCTGGTCTCCGTGGGGAGGAAGAGGAAATGTGGGCAACTGGATTTCCCCTCCACAGGCTCACCCCAGATGTCATCAGCATCCACCCAGGGGTGTGGCCTGACCCTGCTCAGTAGCAGATCAGGCTTCTCTTACCTTCTACTTTCACATTTGCTAGAGCCGGGACCCCTGAGAGCCAGGATGGAGAGTAGACCCCCCAGCTGCTGGAAAGACACCAAGTGGACAAATTTTGCCGTTTGCATGAGAGTGGAGCTGGGTTGGCTGCCAGATTGCCATCTTGTCATCCGAAAGTGCTTTTCAACAACTAAATAATCTCATACCACGTGGAGAATGGACGTGTCCCTCCCCACTGTAACTGGGCAGGTGCCTACGAGGCCTTCCCAGGACAGACCTGCCCTGCAGTGTCCCCAGCCTGCCTTCTAGTTTGTAGCAAAGCTTTGACCCCAGGCCTCCCTGAGTTCCAAAGAATACATTCAATCAGAGAACCAAGAAAACACAGGAACAAAGAAAAGCAATCAAGCAAGACAAAATAAAAATCGACATGCTTCCCCGGTGGCTCAGATGGTAAAGAATCTGCCTTCAACGCAGAAGATTGAGGTTCAGTCCCTGGGTCCAGGACATCCCTTGGAGAAGGGAATGGCAACCCACTCCAGTATTCTGGCCTGGAGAATCCCATGGACAGAGGAGCCTGGTGGGCTAAAGTCCATGGAGTCACAAAGAGTTGGACATGACTAGATACATAGATAGAAAGAAGAAGTTAGTTGCTAAGTCATGTCCAACTCTTTGAGATCCAGTGGAGTGTAACCCACCAGGCTCCTCTGTCCATGGGATTCTCCAGGCCAGAATACTGAAGAGGGTTGCCATGCCCTCCTCTAGGGGATCTTCCCAACAGGGATCAAACCCAGGTCTCCCGCATTGCAGGTGGATTCTTTACCGTCTGAGCCACCAGGGAAGCACATAGAAGTACTTACATCCTCCATACCCCATAAGTAGACGGATGACCCCGGGTTTTCCCAAACTGCGGTTGCACATTCGCTCATTCAGCACCCCTGTGACTTCCCAGAAGACGGCCGCCCAGAATCAGCACCCTCATCCCCTCTCCCGCATGACCCTGGGCCCCAGGGCTGGACTTTGGCTCTCGGAGGGTCTTTTCCCGGCAGCTGCCTCCTTCTGATCACAGCGCACCTGCTGTGAAGTCCCCTTCCTCACCTCTTCACGTGGGCCACGCCAACCGGCCCAGCTCCCCCTCTGCTCTGGAGTGCCTCATCGACCGAGCGGCCGGGGGTCTGGGGCAGGGGTGGGTGGGTCGGGGTGAGGGTGGGGCATGAATCCGGGTCGGTCCAGATGGAAGAGGGAAGGGGTTTCCTGGGAGTCCCCAGGGGCGTGGGTCACCTGCGCAGGTCACCTTCTGGCTGCAGAACCAAAAGAGGTCGCCAGGCACTCAGGTTCGCCTGCAAGAGGAAGTCTCTTGGCTTAGCACAGTTTTTTTTTTTTTTTTTTTTTTTTAATAAAAATCGTCAGGCGTTGTTCGGTCTAGGATTCACTGCAGGTCAGTGCCTCCCCTCCTGGTCTGCAGGGTCTGGTGTGCGTCTGCAAGCTGCAGACCTTCTCGGAGAGGCTGCTTGTCCCCGAAGCAGTCTCTGCGAGGGCCGGCACGAGCCACCACGAGGTCCCAGCCGTGGGCCGCACCCCGCTCCCCGCCCCTGCACCCCGCCCCCGGGGCAGGGCGCGCGCTGATAGGAGGGGACCCCGGCGGGCTTGGACGCCAGGAGACTGCATTCCGTCAGACGGTTATACAGGAAATTTCAAAACGGGTTTCTTCTGCACCGACCCTGGGTCTCCTCGGAGGCCGCCCGGAGCCGGCGAGGGGATACCTTTCGAGGCTCTGAATCCGGCGAGGGTGCAAGCCCGCGCGCAATGTGCGCGCCCGACAGGGCGGCGATGCTGGAGTCCGCGCCACGCCCTGACACCCACCCCGGGCTCCTTCGGGGGCGGCGGGACGGCGGCTTCCTGACGCCAGGCTCGGTCTGACGCACGGCTGCCGCGCGTTCGGATCCAGCCCCGGGCTGCGTCTGCACCGCGGACGCGCATCGGCCTTTCCAGGTGCGTCCAGTTTCCGATTTTACGCGCGTTGTGTGGAACCCGGGGCGCCGCCCGGGAAGGGACTTACGGGGGTGAGAGCCTGGGAAGGAGGGCTGCGTGCGTCCTCCTCTCTCGGGGGTGGGGGGCGTGGACAAGACAGGAAAAGCTTCAGACAGACAGGGCCTTGGTGCGCGCTCAGTCAGTGGTGTCCGACTCTCTGCGACCCCACGGACAGCAGCCCGCCAGGCCCCTCCTGTCCATGGAGATTCTCCAGGCAAGAATAGGAGTGGATTGCCATGCCTGTCTCCAGGGGATCTTCCCGACCCAGGGATCGAACCCGGGTCTGCTGCGGCTCCTGCATTGCAGGTGCGACCGCTTGGCGGGGAGATGCTTTGAACACAGTCTACTGGTGCAAACTTCAGGAAAACTCACCTGCGAAGAGCAGATGAGCGCTGAAGGTGGCCAGGCACGACTAGGGGACGGAGACAGGGCCGGATGGGGTGGGGGTGGGGGCCTCCTGGGTCGGGGAGGGTTCCAGCCACTGGGGGGCCCCCGTGAGCCCTGAGATCACCTCACTGGCCCCGATTCACCCAGAAACTGCGAATCCAGACTGTAGCCCACCTGGCTCCGCTGTCCACGGAATCTCCTAGGCAGGAATACTGGACTGGGTTGCTGTTTCCTTCTCCAGGCAAATCTTTCCCACCTGGGGATCGAACCCCGCAGTCTCTTGTGTCTCCTGCCTTGGCAGGCAGGTTCTTTCCTTGGAAAGCTGTATTTTATAAACCACCCCCAGTTTGGGGAGCAGTGAAGCCCCACGTGCACACTGGTCTCCGCCCTGGGAATTCCTGGCGGTGCAAACCGGGAGTCTGTGCGCTTAGGGTCACGCCTGGCGAGGAGGCATTAACGCAGCGTAATGGTTCTGATTCCAAACCAAGGAGGTTTTTTTTTTTTTTTTTTTTTTCCCCTCCCCTTCTTCTTCTCTGCTCTCTGTTAGGTTGTCGTGTGTCTTCTGCGTGGGGGTCAGAAGGGGCCCCCCTACCCCGCTCCCGGGGCAGGAGCGCAGAGGAACCGGGGCCGGGCGGGGCCCGCGCGCTCCGTCAGCCCCTTTAGAAGTGCGGTGAGTGGTTGGGTTGGAATGGGCACCTGGGCCGAACGTGAGCGCGGACTTTCCTTTTTAAAACACCTCCAGGAGCTGAAAGAATCGCAGTTTCGTTTTCGGGAGCGGTGGGGGGGCGGCGGTGAGGGGGAGCCTTGCGTTGCCATGGCCAGGGTTCGCGGCTGGAGGGGGTGCACCCCCTGTATGTGGTCCCCGCATCCTGGAGACCCCTGCTCGCTCTAGGAGGAGGAACCGGGCCGTGGGACGAGTCTGGAGGCTGGGCCGACCCTCCAGACATCAGCCTTGGTTTCTGAAACATCCCCACTCAGCTGAACGGACACAGGCGGGCGAAGGGGCAATACCACCCCTGAGAGGTCACCTGGGACCCCCTCCAAACCTATTGAGGCCTGTGTTCTCATCTTAGGGATGAAGGCGGGAAGGCCGGGAGTGATGGGTTAGTAACAGGGATTGGGGGGGTGGGCCGTTGGGGGTTCCCCAGGGTGCCCCTCCTCGCTGGCCCAGCCTCTCTGTCCCTCCCTCCATGGGTGTGTCCACCACCTGGGCTCCTGCCCAAGGGCCCTTTCCTGTCTGGGAGGAGTCAGGAGTGGACAAGACACCGGGAATCCCATGCCCCTCTGGTACCTTATCCTGGTCCCTGACTGTGGGAAATTGTCCAGGCCCCCCATCTGCTCCCCCAGGAGATGACCCATGCCCACCACAGACCCTCCTCAGGGCCAACACCACATCTCAGGGAGCCTTGACCCAGCAGATGAGCACACACATGGCCTGCAGGGTGGTGTCCCCTGGGGTCAGCGCTGGGAGCCCCCGGGGAGAGTCCTGCAGCCGTGTCCACCACCCACTCCTGGCTGGACAGACGGACATGTGGATGCAGGGTCTGCCTTCTCTTAGGGAAAGCCATGCTTTGACAGGCAACTGGTGACCGGGTTTGCTTTTGAGCCTGGCAGGGAACTCAGGGCTTTGCTGGTGGCTCCACAGTAAAGGTTCTGCCTGCCATTGCAGGAGACACAGGAGATGTGGGTTCGATCCCTGGGTCTGGAAGATGAGTAGATGCTAGGCAGATAGACAAGCAGATTGCAAATAAATTAGATAGATGATTCATAGATGGTAGACAGATTGACAACCGAGAGTTGGATAGACAGACAAGGAGGTGAATTTTTTGATTTGTAGACAGATACAGAGATAATAAATGACAGAGATAGATGCATAGATGATAGACTGACAGACAGAGGGATTAAAAAAAAAATAGTAGATGAATCTGCCTACCAATGCATGAGACTTGGATGCAATCTCTGGGTCAGGAAGATCCCCTGGAGGAGGGAATGGCAACCCACTCCAGTATGCTTGCCTGGAGAATTCCAAAGACAGAGCAGCCTGGGGGGCTACATACAGTCCATGGGGTCACCAAGAGTCAGACATGATCAAAGTGACTTAGCATTCATGCACACATAGATAGGTAAACATATATAGCACACACATAAAGAAAAATATAGATAAATGATGGATGATAGATGGATAAATAGATGATAGTTTGGGTGACTGATGGAGGATAGATGGATAGATAGAAGACAGAGAGAGGTATAAATGATAGGTAAGTATGGAGACAGATAGATGGAGGGATAGAGAGATAGATGGATGGATGGATTGATAGATGGATAGATGTACAGATAGATAGATGGATAGATGGATGGATGGATGGATGGATAGATGGATGGATGGTTGGATGGATAGATGGATAGATGGATGGATGGATGAATGGATGGATGGCTGGCTGGCTAGATCAATGGATAGATGGATAGAAGGATGGATGGATGGATAGATGGATGGATGGATAGAGGATGGATGTGTGGACGGATAGATGGCTGGATGGATAGATGTACGGATAAATGGATAGATGACGGATAGATGGATAGGTGTACAGATAGATGGATAGATGGATGGATAGATGGATAGATATAGATGATAGGATGTAGGAATGGAGATGTATATAGAGAGAGTGATAGATGAAAGAGGTAGGTACAGAGATCCTGAGATAGACGGCTCTTGTGGTTAGACAGGGTTTCTCTACTCACACCACTGATACTGGCCTTTTAGATGGGATAATTCTTGGCCCTGCTCTGCACTGTAGGCTATTAAACAGTATCTCTGGTCTTCACCGACCAGAGGCCTCTAGCATCCCCAGAGATCGTCACCTGCAAAATTGTCCCCAGACATCAGCAAAGCCTCCTCTGGGGGGCAGAATCACCCCCCCCCCGCCCCAGTTCATGACCACCAGGGAAAGGACAAGGAAATGGTGGAGGGACGAGTGCAGCCATGGGGCTCGAGGAGAAGGCCACCTCACATCTCCCTACCCACCCCCCCCGCCCGCCCCAGGTCTCAGGGTGGCAACCCACCGCTTCAGAGCCTGCTGGGCCACTTTCTGCCATGTCTCAAGCTTAGCCACATGCTCCTGTTTCTGTAATACAATAATGAAATGGGAGAAGACCCTGTGCTGTGCTGAGATCACAGGTACGGGATACACGAGCACGCTTTGGGCGGGGCAATGTGTTACTGAAAGAGGGTGTGGAATCTGGCTGCTGGCTGTTTAAAAGCCAATAGACGGGCCAGGCTGGTGGAAAGGAAAGTTTGCTTTATTTCAGATGCTGGCAACTGGCTGGGGGTCGGGGGTGGGGGGTGGCGGAGAGTGGTGGACATCTGTCCAGAGGCCAACTACCCACCCCCACCACCACCACCCCCGCTCCAACAAGCAAGGGGTGAGAGCTTTTATAGACAGAAGGAGGGAGCACTATATGCTGAAACAGAACAGTCATCCTGAACAGTCACCTTCACATCGGACATCAGTGATCTCACCAGCGTCATCTTGGTTGTTTAAGCTACAGTTCGTCTTCAGTTCCAGGGATGCACTTGTTTCCATTTCTTTGTGGCCAACTCTCGGGACAGTGGCAGCTCATGTCCTCGGTACAATCTGGTCATCATGTAGTTATCTTCTCTACCTGATGTTCTAGTATCTATAAGACAGCTCACAGGATATGGCTCAGAATATAGAGTCCTTGAGAAAGAGGTAAAAGTCCCTGTCTATGTTTAATGACTCAGTTCAGTTTAGTCGCACACTCACGTTCAACTCTTTGCGACCCCATGGACTGCAGCACGCCAGGCCTCCTTGTCCTTCACCAATTCCCGGAGCTTACTCAAACCCATATCCATCAAGTCGATGATGCCATCCAACCATCTCATCCTCTGTCGTCGCCTTCTCCTCCCGCCTTCAGTCTTTCCCAGCATCAGGGTCTTTTCCAATGAGTCTCAGTTCTTCGAATCCAGTGGTCAAAGTATTGGAGTTTCAGCTTCAGCATCAGTTCTTCCGATGAACACTCAGGACTGATCTACTTTAGGATGGACTGGTTGGATCTCCTTGCAGTCCAAGGGACTCTCAAGAGTCTTCTCCAACACCACAGTTCCAAAGTGTCAATTCTTCGGGGCTCAGCTTTCTCCAGCTTAAAGACTACATTATTATTATTTAGTCTCCTTTGACTATTTTCCTTTGTTTCTGCATCTCCTACTTCTCTGATTAAAAGGCAGGCAGATGACATGGGGGTGGTGGGCAATGACCATAGCATCCTGCTCCGTTCCAAATGGACCAAGATTTAGACCCCATTGTCCACACAAACCAGTCCATCCCAAAGGAAATCACTCCTGAATATTCACTGGAAGGACTGATACTGAAGCTGAAACTCCAGTCCTTTGGCCACCTGATGCAAAGAACTGGCTCATTGGAAAAGACCCTGATGCGGGGAAAGATGGAAGGTGGGAGGAGAAGGGGGCGACAGAGGATGAGATGGTTGGATGGCATCACCGACTCAATCGACATGAGTTTGAGTAAACTCAGGGAGTTGGTGATGGACAGGGAGGCCTGGTGTGCTGCAGTCCACGGGGTCGCAAAGAGTCAGACACGACTGAGTGACTGAACTGAACTGAACTGAACTGTCCATACAAAGAGCCCCAGCATGCGCCCTTTGCATCTTCGCCATACCATGGGATTACCCACTCAAGGATGAACCAAGCATGGGCTCCAACAAGTGGCATTGTTACTGAAAAAACGGGAAGTGTAGGAAGCGTCTTTTGTAATATCCTGTGCTATAAAGGGAATGGAGGGAGTGGGCGGATTAGGAGACGCGCATCCCAGCCTCCCGGCCAGTCACCGCCATGGGCCAGGCCCGTCAGCCAGGGTTGCGGGCTCCTCCGAGTTACCCTGCAGCTGGAGGCATGGGTCTCCAAGTGTTTATCTCACAGGCACCTGAGCAGTCGGAGCAGGGCTGGACCAGCAGGCCGGCAGGTGGATGGAGTAGAAGCAGAGACAACTCCTCAGTCACAGCCACCGAGAATGAATGGGCGGGAAGCATGTGTGGGCTGCGGCCTTGTAAACGAGGGGCCAGAATCAGTCAGCGTGGGCTCAGCTGACGTTTGTTGGATGATGGATGGATGGGTGGATGGATGGATGGATGGACGGATGGATGGGCAGATATGTCGGTGGATAAATGGACGGATGGATAGTTGGGTGGACGAGCAGATGGGTAAATGGATGGATGGATGAATGGATGGGTGGGTGGGTGAGTGGATGGATGAATGGATGGATGGATGATAGATGGATGGGTGGGTTATGGATGGATGGATGATGGATGGATAGATGAATAGGTGGATGGATGGATAGATGGATGGGTGGATGGATGGATAGATGGATGGGTGGGTGATGGATGGATGGATGGGTGGATGATGGATGGATAGATGAATAGGTGGATGGTTGGGTGAGTGAATGGATAGATGGGTGGATGGATGGATGAATGGATGGATGGGTGGGTAGATGGATGGATGGATGGTTGGGTGAGTGACTGGATGGATGGGTGGATGGATGGATACTTTGTTGGATTGATGGATGGATGAGTGGGTGAATTGTGATGGATAGACGAATGAATGAATGTATGGACAGCAAAACAAAAGAGGAGGCTGGTTCCCAGTCAGTTCCTTTGAATTAGCTTCCTGGGACAGTCATAACAAATGACCACATACTGAGTGGATTAAAACACCATAATTTTTTCCTCTGACATTTTGTAGGCCAGAACTCCACAGTCAAAGTTTCTACAGAGCGGTGCTCCCTCTTATGGCTCCAAGGGAGGGTCCTTCCTGCCTCTTCCAGTTTCTCGGGGCTCCAGGTGTTCCTGGGCTTGTGGTCGCCTCCCTCCAGCCTCTGCTTCCATCTTTGCACAGACGTCTTCTGTCTGTGTGTTTCTGCATCAATCTGTGCGTCTTCTGTTTTCACAAGGACACCGGTCACACTGGCTTAGGATCCACCCTAATGGGCTAACGTTAACTTATATCTTAATCACATCTTCATAGACTGTCTTTCCACATAAGGCCACATTCGCAGGCACCAGGGTTGAATACATCTTAATAAATTCTCCTTGAAGTCTTGCTGTCTTCATCCTAGTCAGAGGGAGAGAGAAGGTGCTCTGGAGAAGTCGCGACCTGGGACCTTGCCCAAATGCCCCCACTCTGAGCCCCTCACTTGCTCACGGAACCCTGCTGCAAAGCACAAGAACAAGTTCCATAAGAACAGTATCGCCTAAAAGGGTCGTTTTAAAGACTGAGGAAGATCCACCTGTCTGTTCAACACTGGTGGCAAGCAAGTCCTTGATTGATTTCATGCTCGGGGGTTCATCCCGCATCTTGCAGGATTCCCTGTAGGGCTGTCATTGTAGGTGTTCAGGTGGATTCCTGGAACCGTCATGATGTCCCTCTGAGAATGTTGTTGACATCCCTTTACACATGGGGAGACTGAGGCAGCAAGTGACTCTGTTACCTTCTCAAAGTCATCCAGCCAGCTGATGGTCTACACTGCCTTATTATTACGGTGATGATGATAATGGTGATGGTGGTGGTGATAATGATGGGTGGTGGTGATGATGGTGATTGATTGATGGTGATGATGGTGTGGTGATAATAATGGTGATGGTGGTGGTGATAATGATGGTGATTGATTGATGGTGATTGATTGATGGTGATGATGGTGGTGGTGATAATGATGGTGATTGATTGATGGTGATTGATGGTGATAATGATGGTGATTGATTGATGGTGATAATGATGGTGATTGATGGTGATGATGGTGGTGGTGATAATGATGGTGATTGATTGATGGTGATTGATGGTGATAATGATGGTGATTGATTGATGGTGATGATGGTGGTGGTGATAATGATGGTGATTGATTGATGGTGATTGGTTGATGGTGATAATGATGGTGATTGATTGATGGTGATGATGGTGGTGGTGATAATGATGGTGATTGATTGATGGTGATTGATGGTGATAATGATGGTGATTGATTGATGGTGATGATGGTGGTGGTGATAATGATGGTGATTGATTGATGGTGATTGATTGATGGTGATAATGTTGGTGATTGATTGATGGTGATGATGGTGGTGGTGATAATAATGGTGGTGGTGATAATGGTGGTGATTGATGGTGGTGGTGGTGACGCTAATAATAATGGTGATGGTGGTGGTGATGGTGATGGCGATAATGATGGTGATTGATGGTGATGATAAGGACTGCTCCGTGCACGGGGAATCTGAACCCTCTCTCTGACGGCTGTTCTTGATGCTAAAATACGAGCCCACGTGGAGATGGTGGAAGTGTTCTAGAACTAGGCAGGAGAGGAGCTGGCAGCATGCGGTGAATGCCCTGAACGCCAGTGGAGCCCATGCTTTCAAACCGTGAGCTGTACCTCCGTTTTAAAAAGAGAGAGGAAAGAGGCAGCTGCCGGCCGCCACACCCCCACGCTTGACTTCCTCATCCCGGGCTATAAACACTGTCTGCCCGAGCGTTTGCTGAGCCTGGCCGGCTCCTGCAGGTTCTGAGTCACGCTCACAGGAAGCCAATGGCGCGGGTGTTGCTGAGGTCCCCCCACCACAAGCTGCCTGTCCCCGCCACGGGTGGCCGATTTCCTTTCCAAGCTCAGCTCCCTTCTAAATAAACACCGCCATCGCCATTTCTAAACAGCCATGCAAATGATGGACGGCCAGGTCTGGGCACCAGAGCGGGACCGGGGCTGCTGGCTTTGTACAGCCTCCCTCCCGTCTGTGGCTTTCTTTTAAAATTAGTATTCCTTTATTTATTTGCTGCACTAGGTCTTAATTGTAGCATATGGGAACTTTCCCTGAAACACGAGGGCTCTAGTTCCCCAGCCAAGGATTGCACCCAGGCCCCCTGCAGTGGGAGCATGGAGTCTTAGCCACAGAACCACCAGGGGAGTCCCCCTGGTTCAGACCACGAGGTGCCTTACAACCGGGCTGATCTGTGAAAACATAACTCTTTGTCCACGTTTTTTGTCCTTGTTTAGTCACTCTGCCGTGTCCGACTCTTTTGCGACCCCATGGACTGTAGCCGGCCAGGCTCCTCTGTCCATGGGATTCTCCAGGCAAGAATCCTGGAGTGGGTTGCCATTTCCTCCTCCACTGTCCACGTTGATTACAATGGACCATGCAAGAGAGAGGATGGGGAACCAGACAGGATACCAGGGACCTGAGAGGCTGATAGAGACAGGAGTGAAGTGTAGGGCTCAGGAAGCTTACTGAAGAGCAGAGAAGATAGATGGACATGGACGAATAGAAAGATGGATAGGTGGATGGATGAATGGGTGAAGAGAGATGGTGGATGGATGGATAGATACATACATGATGGATGGACAGATAGACAAATGGATGAAAAGACAGATGGGTAGGTGCATGGATAGATTACAGATAGATGATAGGTGGATATAGATACTAGATGATACTTAGATGGATGAATGATGCTCAATGAGATGATAATGGATGGGTGGATGATAGACAGATGATGATAGATAGATATGGATGGATAGGAAGACGGATAGATGGATGGATGATGGTTAAATGATAGATCATAATAGATGGATGGATGGATGGATGGGAGATAGATGATAGGTCTTTAGATACTTAGATGATTCCTAGATGGATGAGTGATGGTTAAATGATACATGTTAGCAGGTAGATGGATGGGTGAATGGATGGGAGATAGATGATAGGTCTTCAGATACTTAGATGATTCCTACACGGATGAGTGACAGGTAGATGATCAGTGATGATGGATACATGCATAAGTCGATGAAGTCTCTTGAGCTAGGTCAGGATGTCTCAGACTCACCACTATTGACACCTGGGGATGCACGACTCTCTGATGTGGTGAGTCCCGCACCCCACGGCATCCCTGGTCTCCACCCACCACGTGCCAGGACACCCTTCTGGAGGTGATGACAACCAGAAACAGCTACACACACCGCTGAGTGTCCCCAGTGGGCGGGGGCGGCCTGATCACCCACGGTAGAAAGCCCTTGACCGCCGCAGGGTCCAGTTTAAATAGCTGCAGCTGGTGGACAGACCGCCCATGGTTTTGAGGGACGCTGATACTCGAGACAGCGGCCAGAACATCAGTGTTAGCTGGCTGGCGTCCAGCGCAGTGTGACCAAGGGCCGCCCTTGACTCTTGGCCCAAAGCTGCTGCTGTGTGTCCAGCTGGGGCTCCGTCGTGAGGATGGATCTGTAGACAGGCCCCAATCCTCTGGGAAGCTGTGAAGGCCAGAGGGGAAGACCACAGGGCCACCCGTAGCATCACGGAGTGGGCCATCACGGTCTGGCCTCACTGTGAGAAGGTGTGTGCGTCTGTCTGGTGAGGCCACTGGGAGTCTGCTTCTTCCCACAGATTGAGATACACCCCTAGCTGTGTGTCTGACCATGGCCACCCCGTGACCTAATGACTAAACCTCAATTTCCTCTTCCAACAAATGAGAAAAACACCACTTTCTCATCACAATGATGCTGCACTTAAAAAAAAAAAAGAGCTTCTATAAATATAAAACTACATAGGCGAGAGGTGTCCACCAGCAAAACGTGTCTAACTGGCTCTTGAGAGGGTGTCCTTATCTCTCCCGAGCCTCAGTCTAGAAATCCATTCAATGGGTATATCAGCAGTCCTTGGTCTTTAACGTTAAACTGGCTCTGTGACTCCGTCACGGGACGTGGGGTAAATTAAGGACACGTTGGTTGTGGGCTCAGTGATGATTTTCTGGTCTTGAGGATTGGTGGGCTCCCAACATTGCCCCATTGGGTCTCTAGATTAGAGACAGAATATCCTGGGACTTCTCAGTCTCCGTGATCACAGGAGTTGTTTCCTTATAATATATACGCTATTGGCCCTGATTCTCTGGAGAACGCTAATGTGCTGTGGTGTGCTCAGTCACTTGGTCATCTTTGACTCTGTGTAACCCCATGGACTGTAGCCCTCCAGGCTCCTCTGTCCATGGGATTCTCCACGTGAGAATACTGGAGTGGGTGGGTTGCCATGCCCTCCTCCAAGGGATCTTCCTGACCCAGGGATAGAACCCTGCATTGGCAGGTGGATTCTTTACCAGGGAAGCCCCAAAGCTAACACAAGTATTAAAAGAATGGATGATTAGATAGATAGATCCATATTTATTTATAGATGATAGATAGATAGATCATGAATGGTTGGATGGGGAAGAATAGAAACACAAGATAGATGATAGATACATGATAGATGGATGTATATACTTATCTATGGATTAACTAGATACATAGATACATAGAGATGATTAAGGAAAATGCCTAAGAGTGTGGAAGATCAGTCGTGCCCAACTCTTTGTGACCCCACGGAGTGCAGCATGCCAGGCTTCGCTGTCCTTCACCATCCCCCAGAGTTTGTTCAAACTCATGTTCATGGTGGATCGTGATAAGTCCCAGTTCTGCTGGGTAGACCAGTAGTCTGGAGGCCCACGGAAACGATGATTTTGTAGGTTACATCTGAAGTCTGTCTGAAGGCAGAATACCATCTTCCTTGGAGGACCTCAGTTTCTTTTCTCCAAAAGCTTTCAACTGATTAGACGAGGCCCACCCATGTTATGACAGGTCATCTGTTTTGCTCAGAGTTCAATGCTTTAAATGTGAATCATGGCTTTAAAAAAAAAAACATCTGCACAGCAATATCTAGACAGGTAACTGACCACATATACAGATATTGTATGGAGAAGGAAATGGCGACCCACTCCAGTGTTCTTGCCTGGAGAATCCCACGGACAGAGGAGCCTGGCAGGCTACAGTCCATGGGGTCGCAAAGAGTCAGACATGACTGAGCACACACGCACACACACACACACACACATGGATACTGTAGACAAAATTCACTGTACTGGTTTGATAGCAGCTCGCCTGGACTACGTCAGGTCCCCGAGGCCTGACTTAAGGCTGACCCTGCCTCTCATGGCCTGGCCTGGCTCCCAAGGACCCGATCAGCTCCCTCAAGTCTCCGCTGTGCCCTACATCGGGCCCCCGGACCTGATCACACCCCTTGGTTTCTGTGACCAGCCCCTTAGTCCTCACACTGGGGCCCCTGGGGTCTCGGCCACTCCCCCAACCCTCCCTGTATCCACTCCTGTGGGTGTCGACACTCGCAAGGCGTATCCACTGTCCCAGGGAACCACGTGTGTCCAGAGAATGGAAGCAGCCAGGACTCCAGCGTGACGCTCCTGAGTCCCTGGGATGCGGTGATATGCCTCAGCTTCTAGTCACCATGGCAACCACGGAGCAGGGAATCTCTCAAGAGTCCTTGGGGATCTGGGGTGGGCAGGAACCGCCCCCCTATCCCTTCATCCAACAGACCTCTTGCCTTGCCAAGAGCGTGAGCCTGTTTCTCCTCCCTGGATGGCAAACCTCCAGGCTCATCCTACAGGGGCTGAGAGCATGAGAGAACATGTTTTCTTCTCTCGTACAAGTCTTTGTGTGGAGGTGTTTTTTTTTTTTCCTTTCTTTATCCTCCCCAAATTAAAAAAAAAAAAAAGAAAATGACATATTTGTTTATTTGTGGCTGTGCTGGGTGTTCATTTGCTGTGCGTGGGCTTTCTCTAGTTGCAGCAGGAAGGGGCTTCTCTCTGGTTATGGTGCAGGCTTCTCATCACGGGGGCTTTTCTTGTTGCAAAGCCCAGGCTCTAGAACACGGGATCAGTAGCTTCGGTGCACGGGCTTAGCCGCCCCAGACAGGGGATTGAACCCGTGTCCCCTGCACTGGCAGGCAGAGTCTTCACCACCAGCCCACCAGGGAAGTCCAGTCCCCTCGACTTTTATTGAGACCTAAGTGATCAGAACACTGTGTCGAGTGCAAAGTCTGCGGCATGGCAGTGTGGCTACTACGTGGAGCAGGGTTTAAGAAGGAAAAACAAAGATGCTTTGGTTAGTATCGATCAGCATATATTTCTGTTACGAAGTTTAGAAATGCACCCTAACTCTCTCAGTCGTGTCCGACTCTTTGTGACCCCATGGACTGTAGCCCTGCCAGGCTCCTCTGTCCATGGGGATTTCTCCAGGCAGATGTACTGTCGTGGGTTGCTGTTTCCTCCTGCAGGGGATCTTTCCAACCCAGGGATCAAATTCAGGTCTCCTGCATTGCAGGCAGATGCTTTCCCGTCTGAACCACTTATTTTTTTCCCCCTAATCTAAGCGAGCAGATTCTGAATGCTGTGGTCAGAGCCCAAGTGGAGACATCTTTTGTTATGTCTTCGGAGATTCAGCAGATGTATCAGGACAGACAGAGTCAATTTTTTTTTTTGATTCCCCACCACAGTGGGAAACCCAGGGTCCTTGGTCGTCAGTGCCCCGAGGTGTTACGTGATGTTTGTCATGCCCTTCACGGAAAGATAAACATCTGCTTCCTACGATCTTATCACCTTCTCAAGCATCAGCCCCTGGTCTCCTCTTGTCACCCAGGAAACCCAGCCCTTCTCCACCCAGGGGCCCTGCCTCTGGGTTGCTGGAGATGGGGCCTCAGATTCGAAGTGTGCAGAGCACAAGTGTTCAGTGGCTTGTAGCCCACAGCGCAGCTGAATGGTCAGAGCACAGAGAAAGTTCTCGTGTTCATTCACTCGGCGGGAAAGCAGCAGAATGACCTGATGCCTAGTCCGTCACGTATCTTGCCGACCGGGGAACGCCAAAATACTTCTGACTTAGACGTGGGACCGTTAGGGGCTGAAATGGGCACCTCGGAAGTTCAGCTGGGGAACGTCATCACCCCCAAGACCTCAAAATATGACCCCCCCTCTTTTTTTTTTTTTTGGAAATAAGGTCCTTACAGAGGACAGTCTTTTAAGATCCTTTTTGCAGCAGAGTCCTCTGGGGTGTGGTCCCTAATCCAGGGATCCTCCAGGCAGCTGAGTGGTAAAGAAGCCGCCTGCCCATGCAGGAGATGGGGGTTCAAGCCCCGGGTCGGGAAGATCCCCTGGAGGAGGACATGGCAACCCACTCCAGTATTCTTGCCTGGAGAATTCCATGGAAAGAGGAGCCAGGGGGGCTACAGTCCACGGGGTTGCAGAAGAGTTGGACATGACCGAGCAGCTGAGAATGCATGTATGCACCACAAGGGTCAGAGACCATGAAAACCAGTACACGGAGTGTCATTCACCCCAGATTTCCTTAGCTACGTCCGGACACGGCAGACATAATGATAATGTCCACGCAGTTCCCAAACGGAGCATCTCCTGGGCCTCCAGCAAACCTCACACATTCCAAAGGATGAGACGCATTCGGGACACACAGTCTGACCCTCATGGAATTAGGCTGCAAGCCAGCAACTAAAACAGGTCCAATGATCCTTCAAGGGCTGGACGATTCCAAATAACCCGAGGGTGAGAGAAGGAATCGTGAGAGAAACAGAGGAGATTTTTCACGAATGACACGGTGAGCAAAATAAGCTGAGGTTGCGTGCTCAGTGGTGTCTGACTCTTTGCAACCCTGTGGACTGTAGCCCCGCCGGCCTCCTCTGCCCATGGCATT
Organism: Bos indicus; assembly: GCF_029378745.1. Lineage (NCBI taxonomy): Eukaryota > Metazoa > Chordata > Mammalia > Artiodactyla > Bovidae > Bos > Bos indicus. Next base: position 151,074,268 of record NC_091789.1, read on the forward strand.
CTCCAGGCAAGAATACCGGAGTGGGTTGCCATGTCCTCCTCCGTGGGGTCTTTCCGAACCAGGGCTCGAACCCCCGTCTCCTGCATGGGCAGGCGGGTTCTTTACTGACTGAGCCATCAGGGAAACCCGTGACAATCTCTAAGTCTGCCCATGGTGCTGCCAATGGCATTATTTCATTCTTTTTCATGGCTGAGTAATATTCCACTCTGAATGTGTAGCACTCTGCAACTACTCCTGTGTCAATGAACATTTAGGTTGCTTCCATGTCTTGACTGTTTTGTAAACTCATTCATATTATTTTTTTAAGTTCTACATACATACAAAAATAATGTATTTGTCTTTCTCTGAATCATTTCACTTAGCACAAGAGGGGTGGTGTCCTTGAGTCTTTTCGTGGGGACAGAATAGATGTAGCATCATATTTACCATCTGAGCTGCCAGGGAAGCCCCCTACGACTCAGATTTCCTTGTGAAAAATGCCCGCAAAGTCACGCTTCCTCATTTTAATGTTTTTAACATTTCAACACGCAGTTACAATGCCATAGGAATGAACAGTGAAGCAGGAAATGGCAATGCACTCCAGTATTCTTGTTTGAGCTGAGCAGATACAAACCGTTATGTACATGATGGGTCATTAACAATGTCCTACTCTATAGCGTGGGGACTATATTCAATATCCTGTCATAAACCACAGTGGAAAAGCATATGAACAAGAATGTATCCATGTGTATCAATGAGTCACTTTGTTGCACAACAGAAATTAACACAACATTGTAAATCAAGTATACTTCAAAAAAATAAATAAATAAATAAAGAATAAATAATAAGGATAATAATATAAATAATATAATAATAAATAATAAAGAAATTAATAGAAGCTTAACTGACATACGAGCTGCATATGTGTGTATGTGTGTGTGTGTGACTCAGTCGTGTCCGACTCTTTCGTGACCCTGTGGACTGTAGCCTGCCAGGCTCCTCTGTCCATGGGATTCTCCAGGCAAGAATATTGGAGTGGGTTGCCATTTCCTCCTCCAGGGGATCTTCCCAACCCAGGGATGGAACCCAGGTCTCCTGTGTCTCCTGCATTGACACATGGGTTCTTTACCACTGAGTCTCCTGGGAAGCCAGGTACAGGGTTTTATAAACCTTTAGCTGTGCAAATCTTCCTTTTCATTAAATGCATTGGAAGATCTGTACCGGGATTCACCTCCTCCAGGGAATAAATAACATCCAATACATTGTTTTAAACAAAGGACATCAACCCTGAATATTCTCTGGAAGGAATGATGCTAAAGCTGAAACTCCAGTACTTTGGCCACCTCATGCAAAGAATTGACTCATTGAAAAAGACTCTGATGCTGGGAGGGATTGGGGGCAGGAGGAGAAGGGGACGACAGAGGATGAGATGGCTGGATGGCATCACCGACTCGATGGACGTGAGTTTGAGTGAAGTCTGGGAGTTGGTGATGGACAGGGAGGCCTGGCGTGCTGTGGTCCACGGGGTCGCAAAGAGTCAGACACGACTGGGCGACTGAACAGCAACAAAACTACTGTGTATGAGGGCTGCACGATATATTTATGCTGCTCTGATCAGTTTTCACCCGAGGACCACTCACTCGGAGGAAAGCTTTTAGCACGTCGGCCCTGTGCTGCTACAGGAAGTAAAAACCATCTCGACGTGTCGATGCTAACACCTGTTTTTTGTCGTCTTGAGTTGGACGAGGTGATAAAAAATGTGCCAAGGTAGATTTGGACGACGTTAAATTTAGACTCTGCAAAAATGATCAAAATGAAAGACAAGTTCGCAGAGAGCAAGCAGTAAAGTGAACTTTAAGAAAAAGATTTAAAGGAAAAAGGACAGGAACATTGCGACATTTTTCCCATCGTTTTTTGAAAGTTTTTTTTTTATGGACCATTTTTAAAAGCTTTATTGAATTTGTTCCAGTCTTGCGTTTGTTTTAATGTTTTGGGTTTTTTTGGCCGAAAGTCACGTGGGATCCGAGCTCCCAGGCCGGGGGATGGAACCTGTATCACCTCGGAAGGCGAGGTCTGAACCGCTGGACACCGGGGACATCCCTCCGCAGTCTTTATACATACAGCTTCTCCACGGGCTGTTTCGATGAATCATGGAGCGTATTTCACCAGAAAGAGTTAGCCCGCCCTGAAAACCCTCACAAAGGTCAACCAGCAGTTGTACCTTTAAATGGCGTGTGGTTCACGGCGTGTCGGGAAAGCACATGCCTCCTTTGAAACTTAACGTGTTAGCTGTCAACCTTGAAAGTCTTTTCTCGTGCACAGAGAAAGTTATCATTGCTCGTGTCCCCTGCGGGCTGCTACAAAGGACCATGAACTGGGTCAGGGAGGAGGGAAGGGAGCTTAAAACCACAGGCATCCGTCAAACTCATCTTCGAAGAGGCAGAGGGACGGGGCGGGCTGGGGAGGGGGCCTGGGATGTGTCCGCAGGAGCGTAAAGAAATCCACTCTGTTCTCAGCATGCTCCTGGGGGTCTCTTTCCACCCACCGCACACCTGGAAAGCGATTTGTTTTCCCAAGTCCGGAAGCGAAAGACGGACAGAAACTCAGAGACACGGGAAACCCTGCAGGTCCCGGCCAGTCACGCTGCCGATGGCTCGCAGGCCTGACACTTCGTGCTTGTTGGGAGTCATCTCCCGACACAGACAGAGCTGGGCCCAGGCCCGGACACCCGGGGATGGTCTCACACCCTGGCACGCTGTTCTGTGGTCACCGGAGAAGGTCAAGGTTAGAAAAGTCCCTGCCTTGGATTTTCTTGGACTTTCCCCACACACGGGACGTGGATTTCATCTCTGGTCGTGGCAGGAGCAGAAGGGGACGACAGAGGATGAGATGGTTGGATGGCATCACCGACTCCATTCAGTAAACTCCGGCAGTTGGTCATGGACACGGAAGCCTGGCGTGCTGCAGACCATGGGGTCACAAAGAGTCAGACACGACCAAGCACCTAACAGTCTTGCCTCTGCACCTCTAGAAGGACCCTGAGGTGACTGCAGGCGACCTGGGCTACCCGTGGTCATCTCCCAGCCCAGGGCAGCCCCAATGACATGGGTTAGGTAGCCACGTGGAGTCTCCATGCTCTGCATAGGACACCAAAAGCTCACACCAGAATCAGTGTAGAAATTTCCTTTTTTCCCCTCTACCCAATCTAAGAAGCTTTTTTATATTTTAGCTTGATGATTTTTTTTATCTTATGTGATTTGATTTTGCTTCAGATTCTTTTACATTACACATTATTACAAGACACTGAATGTAATTCCTTGGGCAGGAACTCAGTGTTTATCTGCTTTATATGTGGTGGCTGCTGCTGCTGCTAAGTCGCTTCAGTCATGTCCGACTCTGTGCGACCCCACAGACGGCAGCCCACCAGGCTCCCCTGTTCCTGGGATTCTCCAGGCAAGAACACTGGACTGGGTTGCCATTTCCTCCTCCAATGCATGAAAGTGAAAAGTGAAAGTGAAGTCGCTCAGTCGTGTCCGACTCTTAGCGACCCCATGGACTGCAGCCTACCAGGCTCCTCCATCCATGGGATTTTCCAGGCAAGACTACTGGAGTGAGTTGCCACTGGGTCCGTCTGCTAATCCCAAACTCCTGATTTATTCCCCCTCTTGGCTTTCCTGGTGGCTCAGTGGTAAAGAATATGCCTGCCAGTGCAGGAGACATGCATTTGATCCGTGGGTCAGGAAGATCCCCTGGAGGAGGCCATGGCACCCCACTCCAGTATCCTTGCCTGGAAATCCCATGGAGAGAGGAGCCTGGAGGGCTACCGTCCACGGGGTCACAAAGAGTCAGACACGAGCGAGCGACTAACACTTTTGCTTTCTTTCACTTCAGCTACTAAACAATAACACCAAATGCATATTTTACCTTATTGAAAATATTTTTCATGTTACTTTATCTCACTTTATTTTGTTTTTAAGTGCGATGTTTAAGAACAGATTTCTAAGTGCGTAATACAAAACCGTTCTCAGTGGGCACAATGGCTCAGGCAGGTCGGACCGCCTGTGAGTGTGATCACACAGGATCCGTGTTTTTGTGAGTTTCTCTCACTGGGCATCACGTCCTGAGGGTTCCTCTCTGTTGCTGCCTGTGTCACAGTGTCCTTCCTTTTTCACGGTTGTATAATATTCCATGGTACAGATGGCCCTCACTCTGTGTAAATCTATTCCTCAAACAATTAAAAATAGAGCTACCGTATGATCTAGCCATCCCAGGTCTGGATCTATGTTGTTGTCATCGTTCAGTCGCTACGTTGCATCCGACTCTTTGTGACCCCATGAACTGCAGCACGCCAGGCCTCCCTGTCCATCACCAACTGCCAGAGTCCATCCAAACCCATGTCCATCGAGTCGGTGATGCCATCCAACCATCTCATCCTCTGTCCTCCTCTTCTCCTCCTGCCCCCAATCCCTCCCAGAATCAGGGTCTTTTCAAATGAGTCAGTTCTTCGCATCAAGTAGCCAAAGGATTGGAGTTTCAGCTTCAGCATCAGTCCTTCCAATGAACACCCAGGACTGATCTCCTTCAGAATGGACTGGTTGGATCTCCTTGCAGTCCAAGGGACTCTCAAGAGTCTTCTCCAACACCACAGTTCAAAAGCATCAATTCTTTGGCACTCAGCTTTCTTCGTATGATTTCCTAAATAGTTCCTAATTAGCAGCTTTTCCAAAACAAACTAATATTAAATATATTCCAACGAAACCTCATTTCAAGTTACTACAGTTTCTCATCATCAACTAGCAAGTTTTAGGAAGTGATTCCTGAATCTGTTTCGGTGAGACTTACTTTGTTTTACTCTTGTTTTTAAAAGAGGTACTATGAAAATGCGTAAAATCCCCTCTGGTGACCTGATCCAGTGCCACCGGCTCCCCCCCTACCCTGTCCCCCTGCAGGGACCCCACCGTGAAAAAGAGGAAGCTTTTCCATCGCGGAGGGTTCTGCCCCCGGGCAGAGTTTCGTAACGTTTGCGCATTTAATTAAAGCGTTCAGCTGACAGATTACCGTTAAAAGGAGGCCCACTGTGTCCCCAGAAGGTTGCGGACCCTGTCGGTTGAAGGGCTGGTGGGCGGACGGGCGGTAGGGTCCCCAGAAGACGCAGGAAAGCTGTCCTTCGGCCCCATTTCTGTGATCTGGCGTCTGTGATCTGGCATCTGTGATCTGGGCTTTCCCCCTCTGAAGGGGGCCGGGAGGGTCTCCCCACCGCCCGGCTCAAGTCTGCTCACCTAGGACGGCCACCCTCCTTGCAGCCACGTGAGTCACGGGACCCGGGATGGGGCGGGGGGACCACGAAGGGGACAGTGTCCCCCACGGAGGCCCCGGGAGGCTTGGGGACACAAAGTGTCCATTTTAACAATGTTTGTTAATGGGGTTCCCAGGGGGCGCTGCTGGTAAAGAACCCGGCTGCCAACGCAGGAGATAAAAGAGACGCTGGGGCGATCCCTGGGTCGGGAATATGCCCTGGAGGAGGGCATGGCAACCCATTCCAGTATTCTTGCCTGGTGGGCTACGGGCCATGGGGTCGCAAAGACTCGGGCACGACCAATTTTGTGCCGAGAGGGCTCACATCACATCAGCTCTTCTCAAGACTGTGTGAGTGTAACGCGGGCACCCCAGAGCCATAAGGGTTACTCATGGGGTTTGCAGAGAGAGGACAAAGGATGTGAACGGGTTATGAGATGGGGGCTCTAATGATGCCTAAGGCGTATGGGGAAACGTCCCCCATCCTTCCACACCCTAAGGTGCTCTTGTTGTCATGCCTGGCTGAGATGGAAACAGTGGCTCTGAGTTGAGAAATCTGCCTAAGATCCAGAGGCAGGGAGGGGAGAAGGTGGGTGCCCATGGCTGAGGGCACATGGCTACCGTGGTGTCCAAGCCTTGGTCAAAGGAGGAGATGAGGGCTCTGTGGACTTCTGTCTTCCCACTGGAAGGGCGGGGCACACTGGCTCCTGGTGGATGAGTCATAACAGTTTTGGTGGGAAACGATAGAAACTTGGCTCATGAGAAGCAGAGGTCAATGCAGAAACCGACTAGCTGGGTCATCAGAAATGTTGGGGCAGCTTCAGGAATGGCTTGATCCAGGGGCTGAAGTCATCATTTATGCCCTGTCCGTTCCTGTATTCTCTGAGCAGGGGGACACCAGGGGACTGGATACAGGTCAGTGCAGGGGACACGAGGGGCCTGGACGCCAAGTCAGGGCAGGGGACATGAGGGGCCTGGACGCCAGGTCACTTCAGGGGACACGAGGGGCCTGGACGCCAGGTCAGGGCAGGGGACACAAGGGGCCTGGACGCCAGGTCAGGGCAGGGGACACGAGGGGCCTGGACAGGAGCTCAGTGCAGGGCACACAGGGGCCTGGATGCCAGGTCAGGGCAGGGGACACGAGGGGCCTGGACATCAGGTCACCTCAGGGGACACAAGGGGCCTGGACGCCAGGTCACCTCAGGGGACACGAAGGGCCTGGACATCAGGTCACCTCAGGGGACACGAGGGGCCTGGATGCCAGGTCACCTCAGGAGACACTAAGGGCCTGGACAGCAGGTCCCATTCAGCAGGAGACACGAGGTGATGGCTGAGTAGCTTGTCCAGAGCCCCAGCCCCGGGGCCGGTCCCCATCCCCAGCGTCCCTCCATCTGTTGCTCCCCGTGCGTTCCTCTGCCCTCTGCCTGTGAGATCACAGAGAGCATCCAGCATCCCTCGACCTCTCACCGGCTCCCTCCCTGCCTTCCGTCATTACCAGGAACACCCTCGTGTCCGGCTCTGAACTCAGCACAGAGCTGACCATGTCCCACACCAGGCCCTTCACCCCTCTGCACCTCAGGGTCCCCAGAGAGCCCCGTGGACAGAGGTGCGTGGCTGGCTGCAGTCCACAGGGAGGCAAGGAGTCGGACACGACTGAAGTGACTTAGCACGCACACCCATAGGACGATGCCCCCTAAACACCAGACGATGTGGCCTGAGGGCTTCAGGAACCGGGGCCCGACCCTTCATGCTCTTCCCTCTGGGACGCAGGGTCAGGAAGGAGTCGTCTGTGACCTTCGCAAAGAAGGGAATGAGAACCGTAGCCACCGGCCAGCTCTCCTGGTCCACGGAGGCATCTGGGAATGTGCTTCGTGTGAACAGTGAGGACGCCCAGGCCATCTCTTCCTTCTGTTCAAGTCCTGGCGGGCATTCAAGGAGCCTCGGGGACCGCAGACCCAGACACGTGGGTGGGCGGTCAGCTCGAGACACCTGGCACTGACCGAAGGGGTGCGGACAATGGAATCAAGGGAGGGACGGTCTCCAAATGAGGGGTGAACAGGGAGCCAGGGAGTTTGCGGGGCAGCAGGTCAGTGAGATACAGCAAAGCACCCCAGACCCAGCCTTACGTTTCCCCTGGTGTTCACGAGGCTTTTTTTCAAAACGAAGCCAGCATTTGCATCATATGCAGTTAACCCTTCAAAGTAAGCAATACATGTGTGTGTGTAAGTCACTCAGTCGTGTCTGATTCTTGCGACCCCGTGGACTGCAGCTTCGCCAGGCTCCTCGGTCCATGGGATTCTCCCGGCAAGGATACTGGAGTGGGTTGCCATTTCCTCCTCCAGGGGATCTTCCCGACCCAGGGATCGCAACCCGGTCTCCTGCATTGGCAGGTGGATTCTCAACCATTTGAGCCACCAGGGAAGTCCCAAAACAATACAGGAGCATTTAGGATATACACTATTACTACTACTAAGTCGCTTCAGTCGTGTCCGACTCTGTGCGACCCCATAGACAGCAGCCCACCAGGCTCCCCCGTCTCTGGGATTCTCCAGGCAAGAACACTGGAGTGGGGTGCCATTGCCTTCTCCGACGCTGTAGCCTGGAAGCCCCCAGAAGCTGGAAGAGGCGGGAAGGACCCTCCCCTGGAGCCTCTGGACGGAGCTCAGCCCTGGGACCCCTTGAGCTCAGAAGTCTGGTCCCTAGGACTCAGGGAGGATGGATGTCTGTGGTTTTAACCCCCCAGTGTTGGGTTCTGGCAGCCCCAGGAGACTGACCAATACTGGCAAGTTTCCACTCTCTCTGTGGGCACTGGGAAGCCACAGTCACCAGTTGGCACTTTCTACTATAAACCAGAGCCCAGCCTTCCACACCTCTTTATTGGTTCGTCTCTGCTTCCTTTCTGGCCCCGAAGAGAAGCCCAGGCGTGTGGGCAGCCCCTCCTCCCACCCATTGTGAAACCGTCACTCACTTGCTCAGTCGTGTCTGACTCTTTGCGACCCCATGGGCTGCAGCATGCCAGGCCTCCCTGTCCATCACCATCTCCCAGAGGTTGTTCAAACTCATGTCCATCGAGGCGGTGATGTCATCCAACCATCTCATCCTCTGTCGTCCCCTTCTCCTCCTGTCCCCAATCTTTCCCAGCATCGTGGTCTTTTCCAATGAGTCAGTTCTTCAAATCAGGCATCCAAAGTATTGGAGTTTCAGCTTCACCATCAGTCCTTCCAGTGAATATTTAGGGCTGATCTCCTTTAGGATGGACTGGTTGGATCTCCTTGCAGTCCAAGGGACTCTCAAGAGTCTTCTCCAACACCACAGTTCAAAAGCATCCATTCTTCGGCGCTCAACCTTCCTTACGGTCCAACCAACTCTCACATCCGTACATGAAAAACCATAGCTTTGAGTAGACGGACCTTTGTCAGCAAAGTGATGTCTCTGCTTTTTAATAGACTGTCTAGGTTTATCGTAGCTTTGTTTCCCAGGAGAATTAGCCGTTTTCTGACCTCATATTGCAGCCCTCTGGCCCTGCAGCTCCCTCTGAGGTTGGTGGCAAACAAGACTTCCTATGGAAGTCCACTGACATCTCTTCCTCATTAAACAGCTTCCAAGCTCTGCCTATTTCGCATTTACTCATTTCCAGACCTGACTCTTACCAACTGGGGGGCGGGTGGTCAGTGTCTGACCGTGTATCTCCAAACATCTGTATTCATTTCGCTCGTAACCCAGATACAGGCTGATGGTCAGACCATCAGCTAACTCTCAGCAAAGCGCCGTGTCTTTCCCAGGCTCCAGATGAAAACCAGAATTAAGTTGGCAAGCCCTGAAATGTCCTTCTGGGCTCCCCTCCCCCCGGGTCATCTGGGACCCTCTCCGGGGGACGGGCTCTTTGGAGACCCTTCCTCCGGGCCAGGTCAGATTCACCAGGTTTTCCCCATAGGTTGTGGTGTGTGGTCTGCCCAGCCTGGGAGACCCTCGTCTCTGACCTTCTCCAGCTGAGCTTGCGGGGGTTGGGGGGGGATCCAGGCAGGAGACGTGTCTGTGGAGTTTTATGTCTAATACAGACTAGTGCCCAAGAGGGCTCACTGTGGCACCTTCGCTTAAAATATCTTTTTCTGGGGGAACGCCAAGCACCTCCTGAGAAATCGCCAAGACGAGCAACTGGGTCTGTGTTCAGTGGCATGTGAGCAAGCTTTTCCATGTTGCCAGGGCTTCCCTGGTGGCTCAGGTGGTAAAGAATCTGCCTGCAAGGCAGAAGACACAGGTTCTATCCGTGGGTCAGGAAGATCCCTTGGAGGAGGGCATGGCAAGCCACTCCAGTATTCCTGCTGGGGGAAATCCCGTAGACAGAGGTGCCCATAGGGTCGCAAAGAGTAGGACGCAAATGAAGCGACATAGCACGAATACACTGGGGAATCAAGGGTGGGCAGAACTCTCTATATATCGCTGCCTCTATCTCTTCGTCTCTCTGACTTTCTCTGTCTACTGATCTGCTAAGCAAATCTCTCCCACTTCTTCACACAGCTGGCGTTCTGGTTCACCCACGAAGCAAGCCCTTGTGACTCTCACAATAGGTGCAACCTGCAAAGTCCTATTTCCCGGCAGGTCCGCCGCCCAACCCCCCTAGCCCAGGCCAGCTCTCTCTCTCTTTTTTTTTCTTTACACAGTGGCGCTTCACGTTAATTAATGCTTAATTAATGCATCAACTTTGAGTGGCTTCCTGCCTTAGAGACAGAGGCTAAATTTGCAGGTGTGATTCAGACCCGACGGCTGAGGAGTGCAGCTTGCCAATGGAAAAAAAAAAAAATTAAAGAACAAAACATTGTCATGCAAAAGAATAGCAGAGGTTTTTTTTTTTTTTTTCCTTCCCCCTTTGGGTAGAAAGTGGACTCTGGCTCGTTTGGCGAAGTCTGGAGAGCAGAGAGAAACACACGGGAGTCTGAGAACCCTAGGCTGGGTCGTGGAGAAGACAGATGGAAATCACACACGTGTGGGCATGCAAATGATCTGTGATTCTCTGCGCCCCGATTGTGCAACTGTGGGACATGTAAACGGGGGACAGAGATAAGAGCCCTGCGCGTGCCTGTGCTCAGCCGTCCTGCGATCCGAGAGCTCCACTCAGAGCACAGACGGACGGCCGCCCGGTGCAGTCTCCATCCGCCACCCCGTCTCCACCGCTCCGCCTGCAGAGCAGAGTCCCTGAGGGGACGCCACACCAGAGGTAACGTCCCGGGGTGACAGAGACAGGGGAGGGACCCTGGAGAACGTGGACTCTGGAGGTCATCAGGTCCCACTTAGAGTGTGGTTCTGGCCTCAGAGTGGCCGGAGGGCCGTGGAAGATGTCTTGCAAGCGCCCACGCCCGGCGTGGAGTAGAGGTCCCGTTTCCTCGCCGGCGGGCGGTGGATGTCGGTGTTTTCAGAGCTCAGTCATTCTGATACCCATCAGGTGGCAGCTTGTCCTCAGTGGGGTGTTACTTTACAATTCCCTGACGGGCTTACGACCTGTAGCTTCTTTTCCTGCGCCTCTTTGCTGTCTGGACAACTTCTTCGATGAAGCTCTTGGGTCTTTGGCCACCCCTTTTTCACTTGGGTTGTTTATTTTCCTACTGATATTTTAAGAGCTCTTTACATATTGTGGATTCTGGTCTTTTTTTTTTTTTTTCTCCCCCAGATACGTCTTTTGCAACTATTTCCCCCCAGTCTATGGCTTGTCTTATTTTATGGCCAGAGTTGTTGGCAGGGCACATATTTTTAATTTTGACAAAGTCCAGCTTATCTGTGATTTCTTTCATGGATTGTGCTTCTGGGGCTGTGTCTAAGATGTTAGAGAAATCCCAGTGACGGTTTCGGCCGAGCCAAGAAAAAAGGCATCACCACACACAGGGTAATCTGGGTTTTTCTTCAGCATTATTGTGTAGAAGTCTTACTGTTTTCTGTTCACATCTGGACTGTGATCCGTTTTGAGTTCATTACTACGAAGGGAGTGAGGTCTGTGTCTAGATTCTTTTTCTTTCCTGCATATGGATGAGTTGCTCCAATATCGTTTTTTAAAGGGACTGTCTTCGCTCCTTTTTGTCAAAGATCTTTGCTCGTTTTTGCCTTTTTTTTTTCTTTGCTCCATTATAATGCTTTTTGGTCAAAGATCAGTTAAGCTCATGGAGAGTGTCTGCCTCTGTAGGCCCTGTTCTGTTGCATTGATCCATTTCTCTATTGTATCACCAATGCCGCACTGTCTTAAAAAAACATTTTTACCAAAAATATTCCTAAAAGGTCATGATTCTTTTTTTTTTCCACTTCACTATGGTTGGTGTAAAATAGTGTTTAAGTTACAGCTGTACAATCTAGTGATTCACAGTTTTTAAAGACAATACTCCCTTGACAGCTATCGTAAAATATTGGCTGTATTAACTGTGCTGTACAATATGTGTTTGTAGCTTTTTTTTTTTGTATTTTCCCCAACACTTGTAAAATTATTTCTTCAGTTCAGTCGCTCAGTCGTGTCCCACTCTTTGCGACCCCGTGGACTGCAGCACGCCAGGCCTGCCTGTCCATCACCAGCTCCCAGACTTTGCTCAAACTCATGTCCATTGAGTCCGTAATGCCATCCAACCATCTCATCCTCTGTTGCCCCCTTCTCCTCCGGCCTTCAATCTTTCCCAGCATCAGGGTTTTTCCCAGTGAGTCAGTTCTTCGCATCAGGTGGCCAAAGGATTGGTGTTTTTCAGCTTCAGCGTCAGTCCTTCCAATGAATATTCGGGACCGATTTCTCACTGGAGCCTAGTGGCTTTACAATATGGTGTTAGTTTCTCTGCTTAACGGCAAACTGAATCAGCTATGAAAGTGTTAGCTGCTCGGTCGTGTCTGACTCTCTGCGACCCCATGGACTGTAGCCCTCCAGGCTCCTCTGTCCATGGGATTCTCCAGGCAGGAACACTGGGGTGGGTTGCCATCCCCTCCTCACGGTTTCTCATTAGTTAATCTATTTTATGCATAATATCCTTGTAGCTTATTTTATAGATGAGAGCTTGTGCCTCGTATTCCCCTCCCTCTGAATTTCCCTACCTCGCTTCCCTCCCACCCCACCATCTTGATGACTGTAATTACTACTGTAATTACTACAGCTTATTACTGTAATAAGTCTTGAAGTCAGGTGGTGTCAATGAGCCCATTTTCTCCTTCTCCTTAAGTTGTGTGTTGGCTATTCTGGACTTTTTGCCTCTCGCTAAGGGCTTCCCTGGTGGCTCAGATGGTAAAGAATCTGCCTGCAATGCAGGAGACCGAGGTTCAGTCCCTGGGTCCGGAAGATCCCCTGGAGAGGGGAACGGCAACCCACTCCAGTCTTCTTGCCTGGAGAATCCCATGGACAGAGGAGCCCAGTGGGCTGCTGTCCATGGGGTCGAAAAGAGTCGGACACCACTGAAGGGACTTAGCACATGCACATAGAGTCTAAAATCACTTGGTCAGTATCCGCGTCTCATAAAAGGTGTTAGAATTGCAGGGATGTCTTCAGTGCCCCCACATAGGCCCCTTCAGGCAAGGCTGACAGCCCCATCTGGGAAGACAGCAGAGTTCAGATGGGTGAGCGAACTTGCGGATGTCTCAGATACCCCTGCTTCCCGAGAGTTTGACATTTTCCTTCCAGCGTGTTCTCTCAGATCCCATCCTGCAATTGCTCAGCGGACACGGAGCCTCTGTCAAGGGCAGGCGTGGTGACTGTCCCTGTGGGTGATGGCACAGTTACAGCATGGCCTGGGCAACAGAAAACTAGCAAAATGTCGGACTCCCCCGCAGGCCCAGTGTGTGAGACCATAAAATGTCGGACTCCCCCGCAGGCCCAGTGTGTGAGACCATGTGCTTCCATGGCAGGGCGAGCGGGTTCCATCCCTGGTTGGGGAACTGACATCCCACCTTCCTCATGGAGCAGCTGTTTTATTTCTTTTCCAAATAAGAAAAATTGTAAAAGTAGAAGGAACTTAAAAAAAAAAAAAAGGAGGAAAAACTTTAGATACTGGTTAGAGAAGATACTCCTGAGCTAGGTATGAAATATACATGACATCGTGGCAAGATTTTGTAACCTAAAGATAATGATAAAGATAAAAAGGGGATGAGATGATTGGATGGCATCACCGACTCGATGGACATGAGTCTGAGCAAACTCCAGGAGTTGGTGATGGACAGGGAGGCCTGGCGTGCTGCAGTCCATGGGGTCGAAGAGAGTCAGACACGACTGAGTGACTGAACTGAACTGAACTGAAAGATACAAAATATTGAGACTTCCCTGGTGGTTCAGAGGTTAAGACTTTGCCTCCCAGTGCAGGGGGAGTAGGTTCAATTCCTGGTCAGGGAGCTAAAGTCCCACATGCCTTTTGGCCAAAAAGCCAAGACATAAAACAGAGGGAGTATTGGAGCAAATTCCATAAAGCAAACCACTTTAAAAAAAATGCTCCACTTGACAAAATGATCCATATGAAACACATCTTTAAAGATGCAAAATGCGAGTGCATCTATCAGACACCACCAACAGAAGTAAAAGTTGCTCATTGTGTACAGAGAACTGCTGGCAGCACACAGGCCAGAAAAAGTGATGTGATTGAGGGTCATCAGCACAGCACACAGAGAGCAAAGCAGAGTTCCGGTGTGGCCAGTTCAAGACCCGAACAGGACTGTGTGGTTTGCAAATACGCATGACTGTATGTAAAGGAGATACCTAATGTCACTCTACTGTATAACACAGAGAACTCTACCCAATACTCGGTAACGGCCTAAGCGAAAAAAAGAATCTGAAAAAGAGGGGAGGTACGTGTCCATGTGTAGCTGATTCACTTTGCTGTGTACCTGAGGGCTAGTCCGACATTGTACATCAACTATATACTCTTATAAAACTGGTTAAAAAGCAGCTGCAAATTTCTGAGGTTGTGATCATATTTGTAATCAAGGCAAATACATATATTAATTATAAATATGCGTGTGAAGCACATATAGTCTTTTCTTTCCTTTCTAGCGACTGAAATTCTTCCGTGAATACGAACATAAACCATTCAGAATAGGAAAAATACTAAAACTTGTGAGGACGGAGAGGCATCAGTCGGGAGATTGGGACAGACAAATACAGAGCACTATATAGACAGACAGTCAAGAAAGACCTGCTTTACAGCACAGGGAACTCTACTCAATATTCTGTAATAACGTATATGCTGAAAGAACCTTAAAAAGAATCTTAATAACCTGTATGGGAAAAGAATCTTAAAATCTTAAAAAAAATCTTTTAAGAATCTTAAAAATCTTACATATATATATATATATATGTAAAACTGATTCACTTTACAACAGAAATGAGCTCAACATTGTAAATCAACTATGTTTCAGAAAAAAAATGTTTATAAAAAATTTTTTTAACAACAACAAAAAATGGGAGATTGGGATTGACAAATATGCACCATCGAAATTATGCATAAAATAGATGAGCAATGAGAACCTACTGTACAGCACAGGGAACTCCACCCAGGCCTCTGTGGCACGTTGCTCATCGGCCAGACCCCAATATAAAATAAAAAGTTTAAAGTTTGAAAAAAAAAAAAGAATCGGTAGCCTAAAAACTAAAGCACACATGTTATTCTGTGAATGCAAAAGCCTTATACTTAACTCGTTGATGATTGTGCAGAGTTTTGATCTGTTTTTTTATATTGTTACATACCCAAGTAAGTTGGAGAGCAAAAAGAATCATACTCTGTGTTGACCTAAACGGGAAGGAAATCCAAAAAAAAGAGGGGATATATGTATACGTATAGCTGATTCACTTTGCCGTACAGCAGAAACTAACCTAACATTCAGAAGCAACCCAGGGGCTGTGCTTAGTCACTCAGTCGTGTCCGACTCTTTACAACCCCATGGACTGTAGCCCGCCAGGCTCCTCTGTCCATGGGATTCTCCAGGCAAGGAGACTGGAGTGTGTCGCCATTTCCTTCTCCAGGGGATCTTCCCAACCCAGGTCTCCTGCGTTGCAGGCAGATTCTTTACCATCTGAGCCACCAGGGAAGCCCAAGAATACTGCAGTGGGTAGCCTATCCCTTCTCCAGGGGGTTTTCCTGACCCAGGGATTGAACCCAGGTTTTCGGTATTGCAGGTGGATTCTTTACCAGCTGAGCCACCAGGAAAGTCAAGTACTGCAATAGAAAGCAACTAGATTGCAATAAAAAATAATTTTTAAAAAAAGGCAGTGTAATTTGGTGAAAGAGAGACGCACGGATCAATGGAAACACAATAGCGATCCCAGAAATATATCCGCACGAATATGATCCACTCGATTGTGTGGAAACAGCTGCTACCATCACGCTGATAAGACAGAGTTGAGTGACCCAACGGTGGGTCTGGCTTGGTTTGGCAAAGCCATTTCACGGAGGAAGTGCCAGTTGAGAACTCGAGAAAGACAGTCAACCCCAGAAAATAGAAGCAGAGACTGTCGACCTCTGCGGCCCTCGTGTGAGGTGTGACTTGAACCTTGGGTGACATGGCAAATCTCACCCCTCAGATGGAAACGATGACGCAGGCTGCTGGCGGACTGTGGTTGTTGACAGCGTGACGAATGAGTGCCCCCTTCCCCCATCCCACCCTTGTTTTCTTTTCTGCAACTTCAGGTTGGCGCCGTGTGTGGGAAGGATCTGGGGTGATGCTGGCTCTGTTTTTTTTGGCGGGAAAATGTAGAGAATTGCTATCATTCCATCCTTCAAGAGTCTGGTAGAAATCACCAGTAAGTCCTTCTGCACATGGTGCTTTTTTTGGGGGGGCGGATGTTAATGATCATTGATTCTATTCTTTAATAAACACAGACCGATTCTAATGGCCTGTTTACCCTTGGGTGTGTCTCAGCAGGTCGTGTCAAGGATGTGGTCCAATCATCTAGGTAACAAAATCTGTGGGCATAGAACTCGTCATAGTATTGCTTGATTGTTCTTTCGATGTCTATGGAAAGGGCAACCCACTCCAGTGTTTTTTTTTAATTCTAATTAATTTAGTTTTGATGAAAGGATAATTGTTTTACAATATTGTCTTGGTTTCTGCCATATGGCAAGATGAATCAGCCACAGGAATACATACCTTCCTCCCCTTCTTGAACCTCCCTCCCCACTCTGCTTTTCTTGCCTGGAGAATCCCACAGACAGAGGGGCCTGGCGGGCTCGCTTTTCTTGCCTGGAGACTCCCACGGACAGAGGAGCCTGGTGGGCTACAGTCCACGGGGTCGCAGAGAGGCGGACACGACTGAGCGAGTAAGCAAGCGGTCTGTAGTGGCAGCCTGTCTCTGGTTTCGGATTTTTGTGATGTGTGTCTGTGTCTCTTTTATTGTTTTTATCGGAGGACAGCTTCTTTGCAACGCTGCCTCAGTTTCCAGGGTACGGCCGAGTGAGTCGGCCGTACGCATACCTGTGTCCCCTCCTGTGTGGATTTTTCTTTCCGTTTGGCTCACCACACGGCAGTGAGTACCGTTCCCTGTGTTAGACAGTAGCTTCTCATCAGTTATCTACTTTATACAGAACATCAGTGGTATATAAGTGTCAGTTCCATCTCCCAATTCATCCTACCAACCCTTCCCCAGGTGGTGTCCATATATTTATTCTCTGAGTCTCTTTGTTTTTCCTTTGCCTGACTGGCAGTTTATTGACTTTCTCCATCTCTTCCAAGACCCAGCTCTTGATGCCTTTCTCTTTCCTTTCTTCATTTTCTGTTTTCAGTTTCTCCGCTTTCTGCTCTCACTTTTATCACTTCCTGTGTTTTACTCCCTTGGGATTTAAACGGATCCTCCTGTTCTAATTTCTAAGGTGGAAGTCTCCAGGGTTGGTTTTACATCTATTCTCCTTGCTAACTAACGTAACGCATTCAATTTAAAATGAGCGTAGCCTTTGTATCGGAATCCTGTGTGTGTGTTCGTTGCTCCGTAGTAAACGTGAGTCTTTGACACCCCGTGGACTGTAGCCCTGCCGGGCTGCTCTGTCCATGGGATTCTGCAGGCAAGAACACTGGAGTGGGTTGCCATGCCCTCCTCCAGGGGATCTTCCCGACCCAGGGATCGAACCCGGCTGTCCTGCACTGCAGGCAGATTCTGCACCATTTGAACCACAATTTGGGCTTTGAAAGACGTTATTGCAGCCATATAGAGAAATGCTTGCACAGATGTGTGTCTACAGAGTACAGAGTTCAGGCAATGCGTCCGAGTGCCCACAGCCTGGGGAGCAAGGGGACATACACCCGCTGGGTATTCAAGTGTGGAAAATGGCAGAGAGACACTGTATGTATGTGATGGAGGCGTTCATCAACGCCCAAAGTGAGAAGGTCATGGCAGGCGATGTGTACGGCATGCACGGTAAAACGTCTGCCTGTGTGGGTGAGTGTCATTCACTAAAACATAGAGTCACGACCGGAAATTAATAAGGGAGGTATTTTATTTGCTGGGCATGTTGAGGACTCTGAGCCTGGTGGGGGACAGCATCTTGGTAGCTCTGAGAAAACTGCTCCAAAGAGGTGGGGAGACAGCGGTCAGGCTGTTTACAAGTTTGCAACAAAGGGAGCAGGCGGTCTGAATAGCAAAGATCAGGTATCAGGGAAGGAATTGGGCATTCTGCGTATGGGAGGATGCAGGCTTGTGGGCTCACTGAATTCATTCATGCCGTCCATATGCACCTCAGCTGTCTTGGCAAATCCTGTTCCTTGTTTACCTTGCTGTTGTTCAGTCGCTCAGTCGTGTCCGATTCTTTGCGACCCCATGGACCGCAGCACACGATGCCTCCGTGTCCATCACCAACTCCTGGAGCTTGCACAAACTCATGTCCATCAAGTCGGTGATGCCATCCAACCGTCCCATCGTCTGTCGTCCCCTTCTCCTCCCGCCTTCAATCTTTCCCAGCATCAGGGTCTTTTCCAGTGAGTCAGTTCTTTGCATGAGGTGGCCAAAGGACTGGAGTTTCAGCTTCAGCATCAGTCCTTCCAGTGAACACCCAGGACTGATCTCCTTTAGGATGGACTGGTTGGATCTCCTCGCAGTCCAAGGGACTCTCAAGAGTCTTCTCCAACACCACAGTTCAAAAGCATCAACTCTTTGGTGCTCAGCTTTCTTTATCGTCCAACTCTCACATCCATACACGACCACTGGGAAAACCATAGCTCATGCAGAGGGCAGAACTTGCTGATGGCCGTGACCTTTCTAGTTTACTGGTATGCGAGGAGATACTCTCATTTCACAGTGTAAGTATGTGAAATGTGTGTTTCAGGCACACCTGGAAGGATGCTACAGAGCAGACGCCTCCCACTGACCAGCTACGGGGTGGGCCAGGGCCCTCGAGGGAAAATAAGTTCCAACAGTGTTTCTTTCTAATGTTTATTTGTTTGGCTGAGTCGGGCCTTAGCTGTGACGCTCGGGCTCAGTACTTAGGGCTCGTGGCTGAGTTGCCCGGAGGCACACGCAACCTCAGTTTCCCAACCAGGGGTCGAACCCACGTCTCCTGCACTGTAAGGCGGATTCCTTTATTTATTTGTTTTTCAAACTGTAAAGTTTTTATTATTGGTGTGTAGACAATTAACAATGTTGTGGTGGTTTCAGGCGGACAGCAAAGGGACTCAGGCTTACATATACATGTGTGCATTCTCCCCAGAACTCCCCTCCATCCAGGCTGCCACATGACATTGAGCAGAGCTCCCTGTGCTGTCCAGCAGGTCCTTGCTGGTTCTCCATGTTAAACACAGCAGTGTGTCCATGTCCATCCCAGACTCCCTGACTATCCCTTCCCCCATCCTTCCCCGTGGTGACCATAAGTTCATTTTCCAAGTCTGTGAGCCTCTTTCTATTTTGTAAGTAAATTCATTTGTATCACGTCTTTTTGGAGTCCCCGTATAACTGACGTCAAAGACAGTTGCCCTTCTCTGTGTGACTTACTTCACTCAGTAGGAGAATCTCTGGATCCACCCCTGTTGGTGCGGATGGCTGTATTCCGTTCCTTTTTGTGGCTGAGTCATACTCCATTGTGTATACACACCGCATCGTCTTTCTCCACTCCTCTGTTGGTGGACATCTTGGTTGCTTCCATGTCCTGGCTGTTGTAAACGGCCCTGCTGGGGTGGCGTGGGTCATTTCAGAGCGTGTTTTTCTCTGCATGCCTGCCCAGGGGTGAGATGGCTGGATCACACAGTAGGTCTCCGTTTAGTTTTCTAAGGAACCTCCATTCTGTTCTGCGCAGCGGCGGCAGCCATGTACAGCCAACGGTGTAGGCGGGTTTGCCAGGTGGATTCTTCACCCCTGAACCACCAGGGAAGTCCCTCGGTGTGTGTTCACGTCACGCTGAGGGCAGTTTTCCCATCTTTAACTTGGGTCAGCGTCCACCGAACGACCCGCGAGGCTGTTACCCATATCCTCACGTCTCTGTCTTTCCTGCAATCTCATCCCTTCACGCCCTACATTTTCCGAAAGATTCCTCCCCTTCTTTCGTTTCGCAGGATGATTGCTCTGGCTTTCTGTACTCCATCGGCTAAACTCTGCCTCTTTTCGCTTGTGTGTCTGTTTCCTGGGGCTGCTGAAAGGAAACCGTCTCCCCCCGACCCAGCTGGGAGCAGAGCTTGAACAATTCAGATTCAGTGCCTGGAGACCTGAAGTCAAGGTGTGTGTGGGAGGGTGGGTTCCTTCTGAAGGCTGTGGCTGGGAATCTTTTCCACGCCTCCATCCCAGCCTCTGGGCTTCCCTGGTGGCTCGGATGGTAACGAACCCGCCTGCCAATGCAGGAGACACAGGTTCGATCCCCGAGTCAAGAAGATCCCCTGGAGAAGGGAAGAGCAGCCCACTCCAGTGTTCTGGCCTGGAGAATCCCATGGACAGAGGAGCCTGGCGGGGCTATGGTCCACGGGGTCGCAAAGGGTCAGACACGACTGAAGCGACTCAAACTTTCACTTGTCACTTCGTCTCAGCTTCTGGTGTTTCCTGGCCCATCCTTGGCGTTCCTTGGCTTATTGAAGCATCTTCTCCACCTCTGCCTCCATTTCTGCCTGGCCGTCTCCCTCCTTCTGCCCAATGCCTCCCTGCATTTTTAATATTTATATCCATTTTGCTGCATTGCATGTTAGCTGTGGTACTCAGGGTCTCCATTGCAGCTCACATGCTCCAGGCTGCTCAGACTCCAGCTGACGTCTGAAGGCTCAGTCTTGTGGCTCGCAGGTCGAGTTGCCCCAAGGCACGTGAAATCTTAATTCCCCTACCAGGGATCAAACCTGTGTCTCCTACCTCGGAAGGCAGATTCCCAACCCTTGTACCACCAGGGAAATCCCCCTAAACGTCCCCTTTTTATAAGGACACCGGTCATAGCAGACACGTTTCTCCTCTTGCTCCAGTAAGACCTCATGCGTGGTCAGTCGCTTCAGTTGTGTCCGACTGTCTGCAATCCCATGGACTGCAGCCTGCCAGGCTCCTCTGTCCATGGGATTCTCCAGGCAATGACACTGGAGTGGGTTTCCATGCCCTCCTCCAGGAGATCTTACCATCCCAGGGATCGAACCCGCATCTCTTGCATTTGCAGGCAGGTTCTTTACCCACTGAGCCAACTCGGAAGTCCAGATGGACCTCACGTGAACCTAAAAGAATTACATCTGCAAAGACACACCCCCTCTCCCCGCCTTGGAACGAAGGCGACTCTTTTACATACAGCGAGTTAGAGCTTCAGCCTGAACTTGAAAGGGGGAGACACAATTCACCCGTGACAGCCACAGAGTTTCCGGCATCTTTTCTGTGTCACCCCCATGGTCAACCAGAAAACCCATCGCAGCTTCCTCTCCTGGGCAGGTTCACAAACATTGCCCGGGGCCTCGGATCAAGGGCAAGAGGGCAGGATCTCCCACACGAGGCCGACGACTCACCCCTTCCCTGGCAGGCAGTGGCCGGAATGTCTGGGCGTGATGGTCAGATTCCAAAGCGGCCTTGTGTAGCTGCCAGCTCTCCATGATTTGCCACTTGTAAAGTCTTCTGTCCACGCTCGTGACTTAGCCCTGATGCTGGCGGGGACCCGGCTGGACTCAGCTAGAACCCTCCCCTCCGGGATGTACTGAGGTCTGAACAGCTCTTAGAGGTCTTCTCCTTGATGCCTAAACTGGGGGCCAGCAAAGATGTACCCACATCCTGACCCCCTGGAACCCACGAGTGGAGAGAACAATGTGGTCTCTGCGGATGTCATGAAGGGAAGGGCCTGAGATGAGGCCCTCCTGGATTCTGAGCTGTGCTGTGCTCAGTCGCTCAGGCGTGTCCGACTCTCTGTGACCCCATGGACTGTAGCCCACCAGGCTCCTCTGTCCATGGGATTCTCCAGGCCAGAATACCAGAGTGGGTCGCCATGCCCTCCTCCAGGGGATCTTCCCGACCCAGGGATAGAACCCAGGTCTCTCCTACTGCAGGCAAATTCTTTACCATCTGAGTCAGCAGGGAAACCCAAGAATAACTGGAGTGGGTTGCCATTCCCTTCCCAGGGGATGTTTCCCACCCAGGAATCGAACCCAGGCCTCCCTCAATGTAGGCAGATTCTTTACCAGCTGAGCCACCAGGGAAGCCCCCTCCTGGATGGGGGTGGCCCTAAACGCAATGACAAGTAAACTTCCACAAAGTTCATCAGTCAGTGACTCTAAGACATTTTTTTAAATCCTGCCAATAGGTGATGGGCACCTACATAAAGATTCTGGATATTATAAAATAATTAGCCTCCAATAAAATTAATTAAAAAAGCAATGCCCAAAAAAAGATTCTCTAAAGATGAGTGCATTAACTATCATGATCGAATTTCAGAAGAAATCCACCTGTTCTTTGCTGAGTTGTTTATAGGGCTATCGCTCAGTGGGGTGGTGTAGTGGGTTGAAGGCTGCCCCCCTAAGATTCATGCCCACTCAGAAAATCAGGCCGGGCATTATTAGGAAACAGGGTCTCTGCAGAGGTGACAGAATGAAGGGTCTGAGATGAGGTCCTCCTGGATGGGGGTGGCCCTAAACCCAGGGACAGGGTCCTTATAAGACAGCAAAGAGGAGAGACACGGATGCAGAGGGGAAGCCACGTGGAGACGGAGGCAGAGACGGGAGGGAGGCGGCCACCAGCTCAGGGATGGACGCCTGGAGCCCCCAGAAGCTGGAAGAGGCGGGAGGACCCTCCCCTGGGGCCTCTGCAGGGAGCTCAGCCCTGGGACTCCTTCACCTTAAAGGATGGATGTCTATTTTCACCAGCTCCCCCAGTTTGTGGTCCTCTGTTAGGACAGTGCAGGACACCCCCAGTTACTGGTCTAGCTGCTATTCATGGACACACCCAGGCTGCCAGCGTGGTTTGCCGTCGCTGAGTCCCTTGGCCCCACGACCACCCTCAGAGGGTGAGTCTCTATCCTCGATATGACAGATGAAGACTTTGAGGGTCTGGGTGGGCAGGACCTCACAGCCTGCCTCTTCCCAACCCTTCCTGCACCCGGCAGCTGTGAGTTCTGTGTGGTTAAGTCATCCCAGGATTCTCGACCCAGGATTCAAACCTGGGCCTCCTGGGCCAGGAAGATCCCCTGGAGGAGGGCACGGCAACCCACTGCAGTGTTCTTGCCTGGAGAATCCCATGGACAGAGGAGCCTGGTGGGCTACAGTCCGTGGGGTCGCAAAGAGTCGGACACGACTGAGCGAGTAAACAGCAACATGCCAGGAGTGAATATTCTGTGGACCGCACGGCAGCACCCATTTGGACTCTGTGATGTCACCAGCTCTCTGAAGCCGTGGCCTTTGAGTGCTTTGGGGCTGAGGTTCCCAGAGCTGCCCCCAGAAAGCACCACGACTTGGGTGGCATAAGACCCCTAAGAAACCCAGAAAAGATGCCAGCCCACACTGGCGCAGGGCTGGGTCATGGCTTCCTTTTGGTCCAGACCCTCCCGTCCCTGTGTGAGCTCAGCCCCAGGAGAACCCCCCAGCGCTTGGGAAGTTTGGGCTGTTGTTGTTGAAAAGACTCACAGGAGGTCCTTAAAGAGCAGTCGTCCCTTTGACTCTGGGCTGTTTTTAACCCACCCCACCTGAGTAAGACCCACCTCAGAAGAGAGAGAAGGACCACTGTCCTGAGTATCTCTGACCTTCAGATGGTGGGGAATGGAGTCATGGGCTTGCTTTAAGTGTTAGCAGCTAGGTATGCATGGATGGATGGATAGATGGATAAGTGACTGGATGGATAGATGGATGGATGGATGGGTGAATGGATGGATAAGTGAGCGGATGGATGGATGGATGGATGGATGGGTGAATGCATGGATAAGTGAGTGGATGGATGGATGGATGGATGGGTGGATGAATGGATAAGTGAGTGGATAGATGGATGGATGGATGGGTGGATTAATGGATAAGTGAGTGGATGGATGGATGGATAGATGGATGATTTATGGATGGGTGGGTGGATGGATGACGAATGGATGGATGGATAAGTGAGCGGATGGATGGATGGATGGATGATGTATGGATAGATGGATGGGGGATAGGTGGATGGATGGATGGGTGGATGGATAAGTGAGTGGATGGATGGATGGATGATGGATGGATAGATGGGTGGATGGATGCATGGACTGATAAATGACTGGATGGATGGTTGGATGGATGGGTAGATAAGTGAGTGGGTAGATGGATGGATGATGGGTGGATAAACAGCATGTGGTCTATTCACACAGTGGAATATGACACAGTCGTGAAAAAAGAGTGAAGCTCTGACACAGGCTACAGCGTGGCTGGACCCTGAACACACACTGCTCAGTGAGAAAAGCAGACACAGAAGGACACACAGTGTGTGATTCCACTGATACGAAACATCCTGAACAGGCAAATCCGCAGACTCAGAACGCACACCAGGGGCTGGGAAGACGTGGGAACTCTTAAGGGTACAGCGTCTCCTTTTGAGGGGGACGGACATGTCTGGAGCCAGACAGAGATGATGGTCGTGAAGGCTTGTGAGCCCTGCTCTGTACCACAGAACCCTCCACTTTCAGCATGGCATGATAGGTGAATCTGAGCTCCAGTTTTTAAATGTGTATCTGGGGAAGGGATGCAGGGGTGATGGCCATGGCGTGCAGGGCTTCTTTTCAAGACAATGAGGACGTTCTGGGATTGCGTGATGGGGCTGGTTGCTTCTCTTTGCAAATATACGAAAAACCACTGTAGTGTCTCTGGTGGCTCAGATGGTCAAGAATCGGTCTGCAATGCAGAAGATGCAGGTTTGATCCCTGGGTCAGGAAGACCCCCTGGAGGAGGGCATGGCTGCCCACTCCGGTATTCTTGCCTGGAGAATCCCATGGACGGAGGAGCCTGGCGGGCTATACTCCATGGAGTCACAGAGAGTGGGACACGACTGAGGGGCTAACGCCCGCAGCGCTACGTCGACTTTGCAGAGGTGACCTTGATGATGTTTTCCTGGTGGCTCTGTAAAGCCGTTAAGAAGAGAGGTCGACGGGCATGGGGGGTTCCCAGGAGCCAAGGGCGCACGGGCTGCAGCTCTGTGCAAGCTTGTGTGTGATGCCTGCATGTAGCTTCCTGCAGAACCTCCGCCCCACACCGCACCCTGCGGCCCCCAAGCCTGTAGGCTGCCCCGTGCCTCTGGCAAAGAGTCACCTCTGCCTGCCCAGCACCCCGGGGACCGTCTTGTGGTCGCCAGCAACTGTTTCTGGCTCATTTCACGCCACTTCCATCCCTTACCCCTGGGCCTCCGCCCCGCCCGCGGCTTTGGGAGCCGGCCGCATCTGTTAGATGTGATTTCTTTATGAATCAGCCGTGCGTCGCCGTGCTGCAGGGGAGGGGGCTGCCTGCCCGGTCTCCGAGACGGGCACAGGTGAAAGCTTGGGGGGGCCCCCGGGGGGCTGGTGGTGGTGGTGTGGTGGGGGGAGGCGGCAGCTTCGGGGTGCAGACGGAGGCCTCCTGGACGCCCACGTGGCTTCTCTGCGGGGGCCAGCCGCTGTGTTATGCAAATGAAGTCTCTTTTGAAGCTCCCACCAGGAGGTTATGACAGATCCGGGGGAAGGAAGCGGGGCGGGGGGGGCGGGGGGTCATCACCGGGCAGAAGTGGAAAAGTGTGTTAGCCGCTGACTTGTAGTCCGACTCTGCGACCCCGTGGACTGTAGCCCCGCCAGGCTCTTGTGTCCGTGGGATGCTCTGGACAAGAATACTGGAGTGGGTTGCCATGCCCTCCTCTAGGGGATCTTCCCCAACCTGGGATCAAACCCAGGTCTCCTGCACTGCAGGCAGATTCCTGACCATCTGAGCCCCCAGGGGAGCCCCCAGCAGGCTCCCCGCCCCCCAGTGCCACTCGATGGGGGAGGCTGGGCTTTCTGTCTCCAGCTCTGTGCACCCCCCCATCTTCTCAGATTCCCCCCACCCCCCCAACTGTGGACACGCAGTAGTCTCCTAGTCCCCCCAGTCCCATCCCCTCCCCGAGTTCCCCTTTCCCCTACAGATCAGAGACCTCTGTCCTCTCCACTGTCCCCCACCATGTGGCCTCCACGTGTGATCCTGAGACGTTGGGGACCTTTTGCTCCTGAACCCCAAAGATGGATGGAGGTTGGGGGCCGTGAGGTGTGGGGTTGCACCCCACACACACCACCACAACTGTACGATCGCACCTGGCCGTGAGCTAGTGGCGCGGAAAGTTTCCTACTCAAAGCGAAACCAGGGTCATTTTTAAATGGGTTTGAGGAACCTCGTTCGGCACACCCCCACTGCAGATGTTACATCTCCTGCGGAGGAACAGACAGATGCCCCGGGGTGCCAGGGTCCGAGAGGGGAGCTGCAATGCCATGAGCGTTGAAGGGCCCGGCGACTCAGGGGCCATGATTCCTGCCAACAGACACCCTGGGGATGCACACCCTCCCCGGACCGCACCAGCAGGTGTCCCACTGCAAGGCGCACGTGAGCCAGGGGGCGTCTTCCGGGCCTGAGCTATAACGGGGGTGGCACCCGGTTGCCCAGCTGAGCCCCACACCCTGATTTCTGGAGCCCCGATATCAGGCGCGCACATACACACACAGACACGGTGAAAAACAGAAGTGATAGCTTCAGCCACAGGAAAAATAGCAACTTCATCAGGTGGCTGAGACAGTGAAGAATCCACCTGCAATGCAGGAGACCCGGGTTTGATCCCTGGGTTGGGAAGATCCCCCGGAGGAGGGCATGGCTTGCCTGCAAAAACCCTGTCGACAGAGAAGGCTGGCAGGGTACAGTCCATGGGGTTGCAGAGTCGGATGCGACTGAATGGACTGAGCAAAGAGATAACAAAACCATCCCCCAGACTTTGAAAAAACCAACAGAAATGAACTGCGAGCTGCCTTTGGGTTGCATTTACATAAGAAGTTACAAAGAAAGTGACCCTGGGAACCCACTGTGTCCAGAAGGTGGAGGGCAGGCAGCCCCAGGAATTGCTTCTCCCCTGGGCCCTGGGCCCCTTTCTCTGTGTGAGTCTGAGGGGCCAGCCAGTCACGAGCAAGGTGCTCCGGGGACTTGTCTGTTTTGAGCGGGGAGGAAGGTCAGCAGGAAAAAACAGAAGTTCAAGAGTGCAAGTTTCAGGTTCCAGCAGCAGGAGGAGTCAGCACAGAACTCACCGTCTCCAGCAGGCTGGCACTTCCAGTCAGGCTGCAGGGCGTCTTACCAGCCCATGCTAAATCATTCAGTCGTGTCTGATGCTTTGCGACCCCATGGACTGTAGCCCACCAGGCTTCTCTGTCCATGGGATTCCCCAGGCAAGAATACTGGAGTGGGTTGCCATTTCCTCCTCCAGGGGATTTTCCCAACCCAGGGATCGGACTGGGCCCTCCCGCACTGCAGGCAGACTTTCTGGCATCTAAGCCACGAGAAAAGCCCACAACTGAATACACATGTGTTTATATATATACATACACACGCATGTATATACCAGATTTATATCTGTGTGTTATGTATAGACACACACACATATATACATGCAGTGGGCTTCCCTGGTGGCACCAGCGGTAGAGAACGCAGGTGTCAACTTAGGAGACCTGAGTGCGATCCCTGGGTCAGGAAGATCCCCTGGAGGAGGGCACGGCAACTCTCTCCAGTACTCTTGCCTGGAGAATCCCACGGACAGAGGAGCCTGGTGGGCTACGGTCCAGAGGGTCACAAAAAAGTCAGACACCAGTGCAGTGACTAAGAATGCATACATGCAGTATGGTGTGTGTGTATATGTCACACACACACACACACACACATACATATATACATGCAATGGGCTTCCCTGCTGGCTCAGGTAAAGAATATTCTGCAGACAAAGACTCCACCTGCAGTGTGGGAGATCTGGGTTCCACCCCTGGATTGGGATGATCCCCTGGAGAAGGGAAAGGCTACCCACTCCAGTATTCTGGCCTAGAGAATTCCATGGACTGTATAGTCCATAGGGTCCCAAAGAGTCAGACACGCCTGAGTGACTTTCACTTTTTTCACATACATGCAACATGGTCTGTGTCTGTATATGTCACACATATATGTATACATGTCACACATATATACATGTATACATGCAAATGGTGTGTGTGTGTATCACACATATAAATATGTATATACAGACAATATGGTGTGTGTGTCACACACATATACATATTTACATGCAATATGGTGTGTGTGTCAATATCACATATATATGCATATATACAGACAATATGGTGTGTGTGTCACACACACACATATATATACATGCAACATGGTGTGGGTAATATATCACATATATGACTGCAATATGGTGTGTGTCAAGTATATATATACACACATGTACATGGTAAATGGTGTGTGTATATATATCACATATATAGATATATACATGCAATATGGTGAGTGTATATATCACAGATATATATACATATATACATGTAATATGGTGTGTGTGTCACATATATATACATTCAGTTCAATTCAGTTCAGTCGCTCAGTTGTGTCCAACTCTCTGCAACCCCATGAATAGTAGCACACCAGGCCTCCCTGTCCATCACCATCTCCCGGAGTTCACTCAAACTCATGTCCATCGAGTTGGTGATGGTAGCCAGCCATCTCATCCTCTGTCATCCCCTTCTCTTCCTGCCCCCAATCCCTCCCAGCATCAGAGTCTTTTCCAATGAGTCAACTCTTCACATGAGGTGGCCAAAGTACTGGAGTTTCAGCTTTAGCATCATTCCTTCCAAAGAAATCCCAGGGCTGATCTCCTTCAGAATGGACTAGTTGGATCTCCTTGCAGTCCAAGGGACTCTCAAGAGTCTTCTCCAACACCACAGTTGAAAAGCATCAATTCTTCGGGGCTCAGCTTTCTTCACAGTCCAACTCTCGCATTCATACATGACCACAGGAAAAACCATAGCCTTGACTAGATGGACCTTTGTTGGCAAAGTAATGTCTCTGCTTTTAAATATGCTATCTAGGTTGGTCATAACTTTACTTCCAAGGAGTAAGTGTCTTAATTTCATTGCAATCACCATCTGCAGTGATTTTGGAGCCCCCCAAAGTAAGGTCTGACACTGTTTCCACTGTTTCCTCATCTATTTCCCATGAAGTGATGGGACCAGATGCCATAATCTTTGTTTTCTGAATGTTGAGCTTTAAGCCAACTTTTTCACTCTCCTCTTTCACTTTCATCAAGAGGCTCTTTAGTTCCTCTTCACTTTCTGCCATAAGGCTGGTCTCATCTGCATATCTGAGGTTATTGATGTTTCTCCTGGCAGTCTTGATTGCAGCTTGTGCTTCTTCCAGCCCAGCGTTTCTCCTGATGTACTCTGCATAGAAGTTAAATACGCAGGGTGACAATATACAGCCTTGGTGTACTCCTTTTCGTATTTGAAACCAGTCTGTTGTTCCATGTCAAGTTCTAACTGTTGCTTCCTGACCTGCATAAAGGTTTCTCAAGAGGCAGGTCAGGTGGTCTGGTATTCCCATCTGTTTCAGAATTTTCCACAGTTTATTGTGATCCACACAGTCAAAGGCTTTGGCATAGTCAATAAAGCAGAAATAGATGTTTTTCTGGAACTCTCTTGCCTTTTTCATGATCTATACATGCAATATGGTGTGTGTATGTATCACATATATAGATATATACACATAATATGGTATGTGTGTCATATATATATATGTAATGTGCGTGTCTATGTCACATATATATAGATATATACATGCAATATGGTGTGTGCGTGTATCACATATATATACATATCTACATGCAATATGGTGTGTGTCAAGTATATATATATACATGTATACATGGTATATGGTGTGTGTGTGTGTATCACATATATATACACATATATATGCAATATGGTGTGTGTGTATATATCACATACATACACATATATACATACAATACGCTGTATGTGTCTATATCACATCTATATACATATACACATACAATATGATGCGTGTCACATATATATACGTATATACATGCAATATGGTGTGTGTGTATCACATATATATATGCATATATATGCAATATGGTGTGTGTCAAGTATATATATATATATATACATGTGTACATGGTATATGGTGTGTGTGTATCACATATATATATTGCATATATATGCAATATGGTGTGTGTGTCTATATCACATCTATATACATATACACATACAATATGATGTGTGTCACATACATATACATATATACATACAATATGGTGTGTGTGTATATATCACATATATACACATATACACATACAATATGGTGTGTGTGTATGTATATCACATATGTAGATATATACATGCAATATGGTGTTTTTCACATATATATAATATATACATGCAATATGGTGTGTGTCACATATATATAAGTATATACATACAATATGGTGTGTGTGTCTATATCACACATATATATACATACATACATGCAATATGGTGTGTGTGTGTATCACATATATACACATATATACATACAATATGGTGTGTGTATATATATCACATATATAGATATATACATGCAATATGGTGTGTATCACATATATAATATATACATGCAATATGGTGTGTGTGTATATCACATATATACACATATACACATACAATATGGTGTGTGTGTCACATATGTATATGTAATGTGTGTGTCTATATCACACGTGCATATACCATAGGACATCAGCGCTCCCGCGAACGTGTGTGTGCGAACGTGTGTGTGCACCCGTGACGCTCCCGTGTGTCCGCCCCTCTCCCAGGACACCCCGTCCTCCGGCGCCTCTCACCTGCCCCGTACCCCCCTTTCCCTCCTTGTCTTGCAGATCGGCACCCCGTATCCCGAGGCCACCCCCAACGGCTGCAGCATGGACGTGAACATGACGCGCCCGGACAACGCCACCATCCTGATGCTGCGCGACCCGGCCATCGCGGTGGTGCTGCCGGTGGTGTACTCGCTGGTGGCGCTGGTGAGCATCCCGGGCAACCTGTTCTCGCTGTGGGTGCTCTGCCGGCACATCGGGCCCAAGACGCCGTCGGTCATCTTCATGATCAACCTGAGCGTCACGGACCTCATGCTGGCCTGCGTGCTGCCGTTCCAGATCTACTACCACTGCAACGGCAACCACTGGGTGTTCGGCGTGCTGCTCTGCAACGCCGTCACCGTGGCCTTCTACGCCAACATGTACTCGTCCATCCTCACCATGACCTGCATCAGCGTGGACCGCTTCCTGGGCGTCGTGTACCCGCTGGCGTCCGCACGGTGGCGCCGCCGCCGCTACGCGCTGGCGGCCTGCGCCGGCACGTGGCTGCTGCTGCTGGCGGCGCTGTCCCCGCTGGCGCGCACCGACCTCACCTACGCGGTGGACGCGCTGGGCATCGTCACCTGCTTCGACGTGCTCAAGTCCAACATGCTGCCCAGCGTGGCCATGTGGGCCGCCTTCCTCTTCACGCTCTTCGTCGTGCTCTTCCTCATCCCCTTCGTGGTCACCGTGGCCTGCTACACCGCCACCATCCTGACGCTGCTGCGCTCCGCCGACCGCCACGGCCGCGCGCAGCGGCGCCGCGCCGTCTCCCTGGCCGCCGTGGTGCTGCTCGCCTTCGTCGCCTGCTTCGCCCCCAACAACTTCGTGCTCCTGGTGCACATGGTCAGCCGCCTCTTCCTGGGCCGCAGCTACTACCACATCTACAAGCTCACGCTCTGCCTCAGCTGCCTCAACAACTGCCTGGACCCCTTCGTCTACTACTTCGCGTCCAGCGAGTTCCAGCTGCGCCTCCGCGACTACCTGGGCTACGGCCCGCTGCCCGCCGCCGACAGCCCCGACAGCCGCCACGAGAGCCTCTTCTCCGGGCGGACCCTGTCCGCGCGCTCCGTGGACGGGCAGGAGGCGCCCGAGAGGCCCAGCGTGAAACGGCAGGAGAGCGTGTTCTGAGACAGGCACCCCTCATCGCGAGTGGAGCGGGGGGCGTTGAGGGACAGCAGGGGTCTTTGGGGCCTCTTTTCGGTCACTCCGGGTGCGCTGGGATTCAGCCGGACCACGCTGGACGGGCCCCTTCTCTGCCTGCCGCCTCCCCGCCGACCGCCCCCAGCCACAGCAGGTCCTCCTGCAGTATGCGGTGCTTCCTGGCCTGACCCCTGCGATCCTTTGAGGATGGGGCGAGACCAGCGAGCACACGAGCCCGCAGCAGCCCCCCGCAGCTGTGAGGTTTTGAAAAGATGATGGACCACAGTTCCTGGAGCGCCGGGGATGCTGAGACAGCAGGTCGTCAGGGTCTGCCTGAAATAACCTCTGTGCATCACAGGGAGAAGCATAGGATAAGTTCAGGGTTCCCTCAGGGGGGTGGGGTGGGGGGTGGAGAAGAAAACATCTCTGAAGCCTGTAAGGTGACACTTGGCAGGGGCCAGTGGGGAGGGGCTCGGGGAGACCCCCAGGGCAGGGTGGCTGCAAAGCAGGTGACATCCCCCCATCAGACCTCAGAGATGCTGGTGGGATTGTGAGCCGATGTTACCGGAGCAGTTGGTCCCCCGACGTCATTGCTTGGGAATGAAAACCACACACGCGTGTGGCGGAGTGGATGGTGTCCCAACCCTGCAAATCCACGTCTGCCCGGAATATGAGTGTGACCTACAGGATCAGGGTGGCCCTAGACCCCGTGACAGGGTCCTTAAAAGACACCAAAGAGGAGAGACACGGACACAGAGGAGAAGCCACGTGGAGATGGAGGCAGAGATGGGAGGGACGTGGCCACCAGCCCAGAGATGGACGCCCGGAGCCCCCAGAAGCCGGAAGAGGCGGGGAGGACCCTCCCCTGGAGACTCTGCAGGGAGCTCAGCCCTGGGACACACAGACCTCAGACGTGTGGTCCCCAGGACTCGGGGAGGATGGATGCCTGTCTGGGGCGTTAAGCCCCTCATTTATAGAACTGTCACAGCTGCCCTAGGAGACCCCTGCAGTCTGCAATTCTGAGACTGGGCCTCTGGCCACTGGCCGGGTGGTTCTAGGGGTCGCAGTGCCTGGTGCTGGCTCATGGGGCGGGACCTGTATAGGGCAGTCCATGCTCTTGGCGGGGAGAAAGACTCGCCTGGGGGTCCCATCCATCCCCATCCCCACCAGGGGAGGCCACACAGGGGACAGCGTCCAAGCCAGTCCGCAGTGTTTGCACAGGGCATCCATCCTCCCCGAGTCCGCAGTGTTTGCACAGGGCAGAGACCCACCGTCTGCTGCTTTCAGAATGCCGACCAGACACGCCCCCCGCCCGAGAAAGGACGTGCGCCCACGGGTGGCTGGAGAAGGGCTGGCTTCAAAGACTCGGATCGCCCCAGGATGGTGTGTGGTCCACCCGCTCTTCCCAACTGTTCCCAGAGCCAAGCCCCTAGAAAGTCAGGTCGCCACGACAACAGTCCGGAGGCAGAAAAACCCTGACCCAGCAAGACAGTGGCGGCCACGTCCTGGGCGTGGGCTTCCAGCGTCTGACTAAAAAGCTGTGAAAAACCTCAAACCACCCTCACGGAACCGTCTTCTTGCTGAGCTGAGAACAAGCATCACCATTTGAATTCGGAGGAAGCCGGTCTAAGCAATAACACTGCCCCTCACCACCCCCACCCCCCAGCCCTCAACGGGTGTGACGTCCATCCAGCCTTTGGGTCCCAGAGAGCTCAGGTCACATTTCGTCACCATCGTCACCAACAGTTCGTTGTCCAGCCCCTCTGGGCCACCGACATCTCCCTGATTTCTGCGTCCCAAGGACCCCCAGTTCCACTGAAGTTGCCCAGTATCCAACAGCATCTTCAGGGACCCGTCGGCCTTTCCGAGGGGTGCCTGTCGGATCACTGAAAATCCCAGGGCTGGATTTCCTTCTGTTTCAGCAGGTTAATAATATTGTTCTTGTTCAGTCGCTCAGTCGTGTCCGACTCTTTGCGACCCCATGGACTGCAGCACACCAGGCTTCCCTGTCCTTCACCATCTCCCGAACTCTGCTGAAACTCATGTCCATCGAGTCAGTGATGCCATCCAACCATCTCCTCCTCTGTCATCCATCCCCTTCTCCTCCCGCCTTCAATCTCCCAGCATCAAGGTCTTTCCCAAAAAGTCAGCTCTTCGCGTCAGGTGGTTAGAGTATGACATCTCTTTTCTCGAACCTGTTTTAAAACACCCACACTGAAGGCATGCGGTTTGCTGGAAATCGTCAGACGAAGACATTGATTTATTGTTTTTTCCCAGTGTCTGCTGTTTCTTTGGAAACCTGTGATCCTGCCATTTCACTGACATTCCTCAATGCTGTTAAAAAGCCTCAAGAGCAGGAATGCGTGTAAATGAAGGAACTGCATTGGAGTCCCTGAGGGGGACGGAATATGTCCGATGGAATGACTGCTTAGGGTCTCGATGCTATGTTGACAACTGCTCTTTAAATCTAGAACTTCTTCAAAATAAACCATCTTTTTTTTTTTTTTTCTAAGCAAGATGTTTATTTTAACCTAGCAATGAAGAGTTTATCCTAACTCCACACAGGGGTGCACATGTGCTAAGTCGCTCAGCCGTGTCTGACTCTTGGCAACCCCGTGGACTACAGCCCGCCAGGCTCCTCCGACCATTGGATTCTCCGGGCAAGAATACTGGAGTGGGTGGCCATGTCCTCCTCCAGGGGATCTTCCCAATCCAGGGATTGAACCCAGGTCTCCCACATTGCTGGCGGATTCTTTACCATCTGAACCACCAGGGAAGCCCAATATATAGCATATTCCATGATATACCATATATATATATAGGGGCTTCCCTGGGGGTGCAGTGGTAAAGAATCTGCCTGCAAGGCAAGAGACCCAGGTTCTTATATACAGTCACATGAACACAAAGATATGTATTAGTTTAAATATACATGGTATGAATTAGTCAGGGGTCATCTTGCTTCTCAGCACTGGGGGCAGGGGCTGCCCCTGGCATGTGGTGGGGGGAGAACAGAGCTGCTCCACACCCCACAGTGCACAGGACGCCCCCCATAGAGACTCGTCCAGCCCCAGACGGCGGTAGGGCAGAGACCCTGACCAGACATGACTCTTACCTACTTAATCTGTCATCTCTCATTATCTACGTATGTATCCATCCATCCGTCAGTCAGATCTGTTGGTTTCTATAGTATAAATAAATAAATAAAGTGTAGTATCCATCCATCCATCCATCCATCATCTATCTATCCATTCATCCATCCATCCATCCAGTCTATCTATCCATCCATCTGTCATATCTATCTATCCATTCATCCATCCATCATATCTATGATCTATTTATCCATTCATCCATCATATCTATCATCTATTTATCTATCCATACATCATATCCACCCATCCATCATATCCATCCATCCATCCATCCATCATCCATCCATCCATATCTATCCATCCATCCATCCATCCATCCATCATATCTATCCATCATCTATTTATCTATCCATCCATATCTATCCATCCATCCATCTTATCTATCCATCCATCCATGTATCCATCATATCTATCTATCCATCCATCCATTCATCCATATCTATCTATCTATTCATCCATCCATCTATCCATCCATCCATCATATCTATCCATCCGTCCATCACCCACCTCTCCAGCCCTGTCTAGCCGGGGCACTCAGTGAGGGGTGATTCAGTTCCCCGGTGGACAGGACGCGTGCGGACGTCCGGATTCTCACCATTAGTGGGCACCTACCGCCATCTAGTGGACACAGACCAGAGTCGCTACTGAATGCGCTGCAGCCGCCCAGGGCAGCCCCACGAAAATGCATGATCCGGCCCCGAGGGTCAGTAGTGCTTAGGCTGAGAAGGGCCTGCACCCCCAGCGCAGGCCGGGGACCTTTATCTCCACAGACCCCCACTGCACTCTGGGGACCACCATCTGCACCGACCACCGCGCCCCGAAAACCCTCATCTCCACACACCCACACTGCTTTCCCGGGAGCTCCATCTGCACAGACCACCGCGCCCCGAGACCCCCCCCATCTCCACACACCCGCACTGCATTCCGGGGACCTCATCTCCGCCCCCATCAAGCCCCGGGGACACCCGTCTCCGCACCCATCGAGCCCCTGGGACCCCCATCTCCGCCCCAATCAAGTCCTAGAGACCCCCAACTCCGCACCCATCGAGCCCCGGGGACACCCGTCTCCGCACCCATCGAGCCCCGGGGACCCCCATCTCCGCCCCCATCAAGTCCTAGAGACCCCCAACTCCGCACCCATCGAGCCCCGGGGACACCCGTCTCCGCACCCATCGAGCCCCGGGGACACCCGTCTCCGCACCCATAGAGCCCCGGGGACCCCCCACCTCCCCTCCATCGAGCCCCGGGGACCCCCACCTTCCCCCCATCAAGCCCCGGGGACCCCCATCTCTGCCTCCCTCAAGCCACCGGGACCCTCATCTCTGCGTTCCCAAGATGCCTTGCGGGCTCTGGGCCCCGCCCCCCGCCCGAGCCTGGCAGGAATCCCCAGCTGCTGGGGGCGGGGCGAGCTGGAGGCGGGGCTTCGAGGATGGGGCGGAGCTTCGTTCTCGGGCTGCCCGGAAGCGCCGCCGGAGCCCCACCTGCCTCGGGGGAGGGCGGGGCCTTGCGCAGAGAGGCCTGGGCGTGGCTCCAACGTCCGGGGCGGGGCTTCGCTGGTGGCCGGCCTGGAGCGAGCTTTCATTGGTAGTGAGGCCGGGCCGTGGGCGGGCAGAGGCGGGGTTTCGTTGGTGGTGCGGCCTGGGCGAGGTCTTCATTGGTGGTGAGGTCCGGCCGTGGGCTGGCCTGGGGCGGAGCTTCGTTGGTGGCGAGGCTTGGGCGTGGCTCCAACGGACGGGGAGGAAGTTCATGGTGGGCAGGGGCCTGGGGCGGGCCTGTGCGGGGTGAGGCGAGGTTTCATTGGTGATGAGGCCTGGGCGTGGCTCCGGAGACCGGGCGCGGGGCCTAGAAGGGGGCGGGGCCTGGTGGGGCGGGGCCTGGGCCGCGCGCGCGCGCGCGCAGCGCGGGTCTCCCCGGCACTGGTCTCCCGGCGCCGGTCTCCGGGCGCCGGGCGCGGGCGCGTGGCGCCATGCTCCTGTGCCCGGTGATCGGGAAGCTGCAGCACAAGCGCGTGGTGTTGGCCAGCTCCTCTCCGCGCCGCCGGGAGATCCTCAGCAATGCTGTGAGCGGCCCGGGCCCAGGCTCTGGGGGGGCCGGGCCTGCGGACCCGGGCCTAGTGACCCGAGGCCTCGGGATCCCCGGCGTCGTGACCCGGGTCTCCCGGATGGACCCCAGAGTTGCGGGTCCGGGGCCTAGAAACTGGGGGTGTCTTAGTAGTTAGCGGAGGGCTTTGGCCAGTGTCCGGTGGTCGGAGACGAGTGCCCGAGGGTCCTGATGACCTAGGCTTCGTGGGCGGGGCGCGCCGGGGGAGATGACAGGGGCCTTGGTGGATCTGCAGGGCCAGTACCTAGTTATTGGGGATCGTACTGACTTGGGAGGGGGGATGTAAGAGGTGGTGGGTGTTTGCAGGCCCGGGGTCAGCAGTGGGACCGACTGACGGGGTCAAAGATGCAGGGCGTCGGGACAGAGGCCTTGTGACTGAGGGTCTGGTGAGCGAGGAAGTGGGGCGGGAATCTGCTGGGGGCCTAAGTGACTGGGTATCCGGAGTCTGCAGGACTGGGGGCTGAGGTAGGCAGAGGGTAGGCCCCTAGTGACCAGGGTCCAGATCTGTGGTCTCTGTGATCGGGGGCGGGCCAGGGTCTTCCAGCCAGGGCTCAGTGACCTGGCGATCTGCTGGCCAGGGAGTGTGGGGTTGCCGGGCCAAGGCCAGGTCTGTGTGCCTGAGCTGGATTTGTCCAGGTGTTGGTGGGGGGGTGGCGGTGGGGAAGGGGACAGAGCCACTGGACAGGGCTTGGTCTGCATGGGGCAGCCCTATTTGGGCGGGGGGTGGTTTAGAGAAGCGAGGATACCAGCTAGGGGAACAGATAGAGCCAGAAATTCTTGCCTGGGTGGGGGGCGTGAGCTGGGCTGGATGGGCGGTAGGTACAGAATGAGAAGTGCTTTATGTACCTCCCAGCGAGGGTACAGAACCGTAGGCGGGGGTGTCTCATAGTGTGACCCAGGGGTTAACTGGGGATCCGGGAGGTCCACGATGGAGGTGGGGAGGGGGCTGGGGTGCAGAAAAGTAAGAGGCAGCTGGCTGCTCACAGAGGTCCCTGCGAGTGTGGGAGGGGGAGTTTGACCCTCTGTGGTCAAGACCCCATCCCCCACTCTGGAGGCAGCGGGTCTGTGACCTGCCTTCCGCAGGCACTGCCAGGTCACCTGTGTTGGGCACCAAGTCAAAGCAGCCTAGTTGTTCCCCTGCACACAGCCGCCGTATTTGTGGCTTTTTTGTGGCCTTTCCTGCAGGCGCTGTCATCTCAGTAGTTTGACTGTTGTAAGGGCGAAATGCCGGCCTTTGGGACTCTCCAGGAGCCCTTTGACCCCTCGGGGCTGCACCCCAATCAATAGCGCCCTGCTGGCCTCTGCGTGCACAGAGGTCTTCCCACCAGGGTCCCCAAGGCCCCCCCCCCCCACACACACACCAGTCACACTCACGCAGCGGCCGGGAGTTGGCCCTTGGTCAGTGTCCATAGTCAGGGAAGGGGGGCTTGGCGGGTTCCTTCAGTTCCTGCCCACCTGTCAGCGTCCTGGGGCTCCCCCCCCCATACCCCTCTTCTATCCTGTTCCAGGGCCTCAGGTTCGAGGTGGTCCCGTCCAGGTTCAAGGAGAAGCTGCACAAGGCCTCATTCGCCACCCCGCAGGCGTACGCCGTGGAAACGGCCAAGCAGAAGGCCCTGGAGGTGGCCGACCGGATGTACCAGGTAAGTGCTCCTTTCCTGGGTCTCCTGCTAGCGGGGCGTCCTCAGGTTTTAATCACACCTGTTGTAAATCAGTGCCCTTCACAGCAGGCAATAGGTGTAGCTTCTCTGCGACTGAGTGTCCTTGTGTTGTGGACACGTGTAATTCATGGGATGGTATCGTTTATACAACGTTATCTGTCATTTAGCTAGTATGTAACCTGCTGTGGCAATTCATATCAGAGTGTCATTCAGGATAAAGAAGCGACCTACCTAGTCTATCACGAGGTGTTACCATGCTGTGTGCTACTGTAACTAATAAAATAGAATCATTTATGATACAGAATTCCTGGATTCTGGATAGAATACTAGAGGAGGAAATGGCAACCCGCTCCATTATTCTTGCCTGGAGAATCCCATGGACACAGGAGCCTGGCAGGCTACAGTCCATGGGGTCTCGAAGAGTGGGACACGACTGAGTGACTTCACTTTCACTTTTCACTTTCTTGCATTGGAGAAGGAAGTGGCAACCCACTTCAGTGTTCTTGCCTGGAGAATCCCAGGGATAGGGAAGCCTGGTGGGCTCCCGTCTGTGGGGTCGCACAGAGTCGGACACGACTGAAGTGACTTAGCAGCAGCAGCAGCATGAAAGTGTGAAGTGTTATTTGCTCAGTCATTTCCGACTCTGCTTTGTGACCCCATGGAATGTAGCCCACCAGGCTCCTCTGTCCATGGGATTTTCTAGGCAAGAATACTACAGTGGGTTGCCATTTCCTCCTCCAGGGGATCATCCTGACCCAGGGATCGAACCCAGGTCTCCTGCATTGCAAGCAGGTTCTTTGCCATCTGAGCCACCTGGGAAGTCATAATTATATATAGTAATATATAACTGGGGCCCCCATGGTGGCTCAGTGGTAAAGAATCCACACACTAATGCTGGAGATGCAGGTTCGATCCCTGGGTGGGAAACATCCCTTGGAGAAGGAGATGGCAACCCACTCCAGTACTGTTGCCTGGAGAATCCCATGGACAGAGGAGCCTGGCGGGCTACAGTCCACGGGGTCACAAAGAGTCAGACACGACTGAGTGACTCACTTTCACTGTCTCCCTTGATCGTTGTCTTGAGGACACTCCAGTCTCGCTTTCTAAAGCAAGACTGGATCCATAAATAAGCTGTGATGCTGTGTGCCGTGCGTCGTGATGTGAAAATGTTTAAGACATACAGGCTCGTCCCGCCTAAAGCCGAGTCTGCGTTTCTTGCAGAAGGACCTGCGGGCCCCAGACGTGGTCATCGGAGCCGACACCATCGTGGTGAGTCTGCTTTCCGGCTTTCCGTGTCACTGGCGACTGAAATCCAGGCCTCGGGAAGGCAGGTTCTTTCTGTAAGACCTGGGGGAGAATCCACCCCAGGCTTCTCTCTCTCTCCTGGCTACTGATGCTTTTTTTGCAAATTCCTGGGCATCCCTGGGCTGGTGGCCGCCTCCCTCCCGTCTCTGCCTCCGTCTCCATGCGGCTTCTGCTCTGTCTTTCCTGTTACGAGAACACCATCCATCATGGATTAGGACGCACCTGGCTCCAGTATGACCTCCTCGTAAATTTTGTTACATCTGCAAAGATCCTAGTATCAATAATGTCCTGTTCACAGGGCTGGGGGGGTCGGGACCTAGGGAAAGGAACCTCCCCAAGATAGGGGTTTTGGCCGCCGAGAGTCGGGCTTTTGGATGGGTCATCACAGTGATCCGTAGAGCAGCTCTGTTTCGCTGGTCATGGCCGTCTGTCTGAGACCCTGGCTGGCCTGATGGTGAGCATTGCCCACGGATGCTGGGCCTCGTTGCTGAGGTGTTCATGGCAGCAGTGTCCCTGGATGTGTGTGTCGACGGACGATGGATGGGTAGATAGATGGATGGATGGTTGGGTTGATGGATGGATGGATGATGGATGGGTGGGTGGAAGGGTGAATGGATGGGTGGGTGGGTGGATGGATGGATGGGTAGATGGTTGGATGGATGGGTGGATAATGGATGGATGGATAGATGGATAGAAGATGTATGGATGGATGGATGGGTAGATGGTTGGATGGATAGATGGATGGATTGATGGATAGATGGCTGGATGGATAAATGATGGGTGGGTGGGTGGATGGATGATGGATGGATAGATGGATGGATGGTTGAGTTGATGGGTGGATAGCTGGGTTGATGGAAGGATAAATTGGTGGATGGTTGATGCATGGGTGGATGGATGGATGGTTGGGTAGATGGTTGGATGGATAGATGGATGGATGGATAGTTGGGTAGATGGTTGGATGGAAAAATGGATGGTTGGATGGATGATGAATAGATGATGGATTGATGATGGATGGGTGGGTGGATGGGTGGATGGATGATGGGTAGAAGGTTGGATGGATAGATGGATGGATGGATGATGCATGGATGGATGGTTGGGTTAACTGGTTGGATGGATAAATGGATGAGTGGATGGATGATGGATGGATGGATGGTTGATGGATGGGTGGATGGATGATGGATGAATGGGTGGATGATTGTGTAGATGGTTGGATGGATAGATGGGTAGATAATGGATGGATGGATAGAAGATGCATGGATGGATGGTTGGGTAGATGGTTGGATGGATTGACGGGTGGTTGGCTAGATGGATGGGTGGATGGATAAATGGATGGATGGATGGATGATGGATGGAAGGATAAATTGGTGGATGGTTGATGGATGGGTGGATGGATGGTTGGGTAGATGGTTGGATAGATAGATGGATGGATGGATGGTTGGATAATGGATGGATGGATAGATGGATAGATGGATGGATAATTGGGTAGATGGTTAGATGGATAAATGGATGGTTGGATGGATGATGAATAGATGATGGATTGATGATAGATAGATGGGTTGATGGAAGGATGAGTGGATGGATGGGTGGATGGATGATGGTTGGATGGATAGATGGGTGGATAATGGATGGATGGATAGATGGATAGAAGATGCATGGATGGGTGGTTGGGTAGATGGTTGGATGGATTGATGGATGGTTGGCTAGATAGATGGTTGGATGGATAAATGGATGGGTGGATGGATAAAGGGATGGGTGGATGGATGATGGATAGATAATGCATGGATGGGTAGATGCTTGGATGAATAGAATGATAGGTGGATGGATGGATAAGCAGCACGGGGGTCCATCCACACAGTGGAATATGACGCAGTCATGAAAAGGAGGGAAGCCCCGACACAGGCTACATGGATGGACCTCGAACACACAGTGCTCATTGAGAGAAGCTGGACGCAGAAGGGTACATATTACTGTATTTGTATGAAATATCCAGAATAGGGAAGTCCACTGAGGAAGGAATCAGATCAGCAGTTGTCAGGGGCTAGGGAACGAGGTGGGGAGAGCAGCTTGTGGGGAGGGGTGTTCCAGATGAAAGACTTTGGGAACTCTCACCCAACAGTGGAAACGTACCACACGGTTTCATTTAACATGATGAGTGTCACATTATATGAATCTCGCCTAAATTAAAAAAAAATACATGAGTCTAAAACGGTGGACGGCACAGCTGGCTCAGAGCAGCTCGGGGAGCAGAAGCAACTCTCTCCATGGCGTTTCTCTCGCAGGCGGTCGGGGGGCTGATCCTGGAGAAGCCGGTGGACAAGCAAGACGCCTACCGCATGCTGTCGAGGTGGGTGGGTCCCAGCGGTCCTCCAGGGACGCGTGGGACAGAGGCTGGGCCGTTTGCCATCTGTCCACTCACCATCAGCATCTGCTCATCAGCCGTCTGTCCACCCCCCATCACCCATCATGTCCCCGTGTCTGCCACGGGCATCATGTCCGCTGTCTCCCATAGACGCCCCTCCTGGTTCAGGTCAGAGGACCAGGCCGTGCCCTTGAACCGACCT
Source organism: Bos indicus (assembly GCF_029378745.1). Taxonomy (NCBI): domain Eukaryota; kingdom Metazoa; phylum Chordata; class Mammalia; order Artiodactyla; family Bovidae; genus Bos; species Bos indicus. Next base: position 151,116,692 of record NC_091789.1, read on the forward strand.
CGACTCTTAACAGGGCTCCGACTCCCCACACCACCCCGCCACATTCAGGGTCTCCTCCTGGCTCATTCATGCTGAGTGTCCACTCCCAGGACCACACAGGGATCCAGGAAAGGGGTGGCCTAGAGTGGCCGGGATCCGGGTCCTCTGTGCGGTGCCGGCCACTCCCATCAGGGTCCACGTGGTCCTGTGTTTTGTCCTGTGAGGTGGCCTGACCACCCCCCCAGCCCCTCTCTGAGCGCAGTGACCAGTCTCGCAGGGAAGCTTCACAGTCCCCCCTGGGATGATTTCCTCAGTGATTGCGCAGCCCGGGTGATAGGAGGGTGGGGCTGGTGGGCAGGGGGCACCCTGGATTCCAGAGATACTCCGGACAGTCACACGTCCGGCCCGGCCGTGTCTTGCAGGCTCAGTGGGAAGGAGCACAGCGTGTTCACGGGCGTGGCCATCGTCCACTGCTGCACCAAAGGTACCTGGACGGCCCGCATCCCCCACCTCCCCTGGGAGTCAGGGCCACCGTGGGAGCAGCCGGGGCTCCTCGGTGGAGGACCCGGGCGCCCTGGGGCATCCCTGTCTTTGCTACCACCCGGGCCCGCCCTCCCACCTGGCCTGGGAACGTTGGGGTCCCACGTGGAAATATGGGGGTTCATCGTGAGCATCCAGTAGACCCCGTGTAGGGTGTGGGGGACAGTCCGCCTTGTCCAACACGACCCACCCGGAGCCTGCCTTTGAGCTCTCTGGTCTGAACGGTGGAGAAGTTTGGCTCCCGTTGGCGGGCATTAAGACATACCATGATGAAAAGGGTTTTTTTTTTTTTTAAAGCACAAAAAGCCTGAAGAATAACTTTTAAAGCTTCTTAAAAGAGATTTGAGCCCCAGGAAGGACCCTGTCATGGGGTTTAGGGTGTCCTCATCCAGGAGGAACCTTATCTCGGACCCTTCACTTCATCACGTCTGCAGAGACCCTATTTCCATATAAGTCCTATTCTGAGGTTCTAGGTAGGTGTGAAGTTTAAGGAGCACCATGGAGCCTGCTGGGGGCTTCCCAGGTGGCTCAGTGGTAAAGAACCCACCTGGCAATGCAGGAGACACAAGAGACGGGATTTCGATCCCTGGGTCAGGAAGATGCCCTGGAGAAGGGAATGGCAACCCACTCCAGTGTTCTTGCTTGGAGAATCCCATGAACGGAGGAGCCTGGAGAGCTACAGTCCGTGGGGTTGGAAAGAGTCGGACACGACTGAGCAACTAACACTTTTACTTCACTTTCTGTTTTATTCTTTCTCTCTGTTTCCCTTGTCTACAGTGGAGAATCCTTTATGCCCCATTAATGATCGTGTGTGTATTTGTGTGTGTGTATGAATCGCATGCAAAGCTCAGGCTTTGTTGCTGTTCAGTCGCTCAGTCGTGTCTGACTCTTTGCGACCCCACGGACTGCAGCACGCCAGGCCTCCCTGTCCATCACCAACTCCCGGAATTTGCTCAAACTCGTGTCCATGGAGTCAGTGATGCCCTCCAACCATCTCATCCTCTGTCATCCCCTTCTCCTCCCACCTTCAATCTTTCCCAGCATCAGGGTCTTTCCCAGTGAGTCAGTTCATCTCAACAGGTGGCCAAAGCACTGGAGCTTCAGCTTCAGCATCAGGCTTGCCTCCTCCTGGGCTCACGCGGTTAGACCCGCGGGCCCCCACGGGCATCGGCTGCGTCCCCTCACCACACTGCACACTTCCTTGCAGATGGTCAGCTGGACACTGAGGTGTCCGAGTTCTACGAGGAGACCACGGTGAAGTTCTCGGAGCTGTCAGAGGAGATGCTGTGGGAGTACATCGACAGCGGGGAGCCCATGTGAGTCTCTGTCTACAGCCGCGGTGCTGAACCCAGTCTGTCCGGAGCCACGGTGCTGAACCCAGTCTCTGTCTGGAACCGTGGTGCTGAATGCCCGCCGTGGGCAGGAGACAGGCCGGGGCTGAGCCCGCACTGGGGGCCTGTGCCCGCCACGTGCCCAGGGGTCCAGGGCAGGGCAGCGTGCTTAGGAAGGATGGAAAGATACCTTACCCCGCCCCCCGTCCCTACAGCACTGCTGTCTCCCCCAGCAAAGGGCACCCATATGGGTCAGGCGGGTCAGGCAGATGCTGCCGTGGGGCTGGTCTCCCCACCCAGTATCAGTGATAGTCGCTCAGCCGTGTCCGACTCTCTGTGACCCCGTGGACTGTAGCCCAGCACGCTCCTCTGTCCATGGGATTCTCCGGGCAAGAATACTGGAGTGGGCTGCCAGACCCTTCTCCAGGATATCTTCCCAACCCAGGGATCAAACCCGTGTCTCCTGCGTTGCAGGCAGATTCTTCACCACTAGCGCCACCTGGGAAACCCTGTGCGGTTTTGGGGGAACCCACCCCTCCACCCGCCCCAAATCCCAGCTCCCGCCGTTCTGTGCAGCCTGGTCTTTTGGAGGAACCCACCCCTCCACCTGCCCCATATCCCAGCTCCCGCCGTTCTGTGCAGCCTGGTCTTTTGGGGGAACCCACCCCTCCACCTGCCCCATATCCCAGCTCCTGCCGTTCTGTGCAGCCTGGTCTGTTGAGGGGGGTTGCTGGTTAGAGTTGACAAGGGCTGGGGGCTCAGTCAGTATGGACGGAAAAGGATGGGCCCCTTTTCCCCTGCAAGGAAGTCTCAGCAGAGCTTCCTGGGAAGACCCGGGCTGTGGACCCCTGCGAGGAGTCCTCCTCTTGAGGCTCCGGTCAGAGACATGTGGGAAAACCCCATTGGGGGGCCCCAGTCTCTTGTGGGCAAAGCTCACCCCCTCAGGAGACCCAGGCCTGGTGTGGGGGCAGGTGCCCCCTCGCGCATCCCCAGAAGCCACTGTGGAGCCTTCATCCCGTCCTGGGGGTGGGACCGAGGGATGCTCCTGGGGGCTGGTCCTGGAGCCGGCCACCCCCCGGCACACGGCCGCCCAGGGCCGGCCGGGTGTGCGCGCCCAGCAAAGCTCAGCATCGCCATGTCCATCTATTTCCTCCTTCCCGCCGCGCTGTGGTCCTGCACGCCGCGCAGGGACAAGGCCGGCGGCTACGGGATCCAGGCGCTGGGTGGGATGCTGGTGGAGTACGTGCGCGGCGACTTTCTCAACGTGGTGGGCTTCCCGCTGAACCGCTTCTGCAAGGAGCTGGCGCGCCTGTACCACGCACCCCGTGCCCCCGGCGCCCCGCGGCAGGTCCAGCACGACTCCATCCCGGCCGTCGACACATTCGAGGATCTCAGCGACGCCGAGGGAGGCGGCTCTGACCCTGCTCGGGCCAACGAGGGCCTGGAGCCGTGTGGGGCGCAGCCGCAGGCTCCCCGCCCCCGGGAGGCGGATCTGAATGGCGTGACGGACAGCCAGCCCCCGCTCCCCGTGGGCCTCCTGGAGCTGATGGACGGCTTCAAAGCATCCAAGGTACCTCTGTGCCTTCGCGATCAGGTGACCCCCAGCACGGGGGGCGCTTCAGACCATCACACACCCCCCACCCCAGCCCTGGGGACCAGACGTCTGAGGTCAAGGGGTTCCAGGGCTGAGCTTCCTGCAGAGGCTCCAGGGGAGGGTCCTTCCCGCCTCTTCCGGCTTCTGGGGGTTCCAGGCATCCGTCCCTGGGCTGGTGGCCGCCTCCCTCCCGTCTCTACGTGGCTTCTCTGTGTCCATGTCTCTCCTCTTCCGTGTCTTATAAGGACCCTGTCCCTAGGGTTTAGGGCCACCCCCATCCAGGAGGGCGTCATCTCAGACCCTTCACTCTGTCACGCCTACGAAGACATTGTATTTGCACAGAAGGCCTTGCTCGCATATTCTGGGGGTCAGGACGTGAACGTCATCGTTCCTGAAGACTGGCAGGGCGGGGGCGGGGTCCGTGTGGGTGTCCGAGGGTGACGGGGCTCACACCACCCTGTGCCCCACGTCTGGGGAAGGTTCCTTTGTTAGGCGAGCCGCGGGGAGGTTAGGCTGTCCCGTGAGGTGTGTGGTGAGCGGTGGAGAGTCTGTGCCCTGCAGAGAGCGCCCAAGTGCACACACAGCCTGCCCTCAAGGTCCCAGGGTTTGTGGCCTCGACGTGGGCACCGTGGGGAGCTACCACACAGCCCTTGACCGAAGCACGTTGGGTTTTCTCTGCCGAGAGAGCTTTTCTGCGTAACCCTCACTGACGTGTTCTTCCCTGGAGCAAACGTTGTGCAAGCTGGAGCCCAAACCCAGCTCCCCCTGCAGAAGAAGGGGCCCTGATGGGCGCGGCGATTCTGACAGTCCCGGGCCCCCTGCCCCCGCCTCGCCGCCGTGGGGGTCACGAGCGATCGGTCACTCGCATCGTAGCCTGACTGCGGCCCTCCGTCACGGTCAGGCCCTGCTCACGGCTTGCAAGCTCCAAGTGTTCGATGTGCTGAAAGAGCGAGGCCCCCTGGCGGCCGCGGACGTCGCCCGCGAAATCGGCGCCTCGGTGGGCGGCACCGCGCGCCTGCTTGACGTCTGTGCGGCCCTGGGCTTGCTGGACAAGTCGGACAGAGGTGAGGGGGCGTCCCGGGTGTCGTCGCGGCAGCTCCGCAGGCGGGGCCCGGCCGCCAGCTGACGGTGGCTCCTGAGCAGAGATGGGCAGACCGGCCGGCCCTGTGTCCCGGACGCGGGGCGGCTCCCAGAGGGCGGGGAGCTGCGGGGTGGGGGTGAGGGGGCAGAGGAAACGGGTGTGTGTGTGTGTCAGAGTGTGTGTGTGTGTGTGTGTGTGATGTTAGGAGAAAACAGCTGTGTGTGTATGTCAGAGAGAGATGTTTAGGAGGAAACAGTTGTGTGTCTTTCTGTGTATTTGATGTTTAGGAGGAAAGGTGTGTGTGTGTGATGTTAGGAGGAAACAGATGTGTGTGTGATGTTTAGGAGAAAAGATATGTGTGTGTGTGTGTGTGCGTGTGTGTGGTGTTTAGGAAGAAACAGCTGTGTGTGTGATTAGGAGGAAACAGGTATGTGTGTCTGTGTGTGATGTTTACGAGGAAACGTGTGTGTGTGTGAGAGAGATGTTTAGGAGGAAACAGCTCTGTGTGTGTGTGTGTGTGTGTGTGTGTGTGTGTGTGTGATTAGTTGGAAAGCCGTCTGTGTTGTGTGTGTGATGTTTACGAGGAAACAGGTGTGTGTGTGTGATGTTAGGAAACAGGTGTGTGTGTGTGAGAGAGAGATGTTTAGGAAGAAATGTGTGTGTGTGTGATGTTAGGAGGAAAGAGGTGTCTGTGTATGTCAGAGAGAGATGTTTAGGAGGAAACAGTTTTGTGTCTTTCTGTGTATTTGATGTTTAGGAGGAAAGGTGTGTGTGTGTGATGTTAGGAGCAAACAGGTGTGTGTGTGATGTTTAGGAGAAAAGATGTGTGCGTGTGTGTGGTGTTTAGGAAGAAACAGCTGTGTGTGTGATTAGGAGGAAACAGGTGTGTGTGTGTGATGTTTATGAGGAAACGTGTGTGTGTGTGAGAGAAAGATGTTTAGGAGGAAACAGCTCTGTGTGTGTGTGTGTGTGTGTGTGTGTGTGTGTGTGTGTGATGTTTAGTTGGAAAGCCGTCTGTGTTGTGTGTGTGATGTTTAGGAGGAAACAGGTGTGTGTGTGATGTTAGTAAACAGGTGTATGTGTGTGAGAGATGTTTAGGAAGAAACGTGTGTATGTGTGTGATGTTAGGAGGAAAGAGGTGTGTGTGTCTCTGTGTGATGTTTAGGAGGAAACGTGTGTATGTGTGTGAGAAACAGATGTTTAGGAGGAAACAGGTGTGTGTGTGGATGTTTAGGAGGAACTAGGAGGGGGTGTGTGTGTGTGTGTGTGTGTGTGATGTTCAAGAGAGAGACTTCCTTACGGACTCAGAGGGGCTGTATCAGCCAGGGTTCCCCAAGGAAACAACTCCTAGGGTGTGTGCGTGTGCACAGCGAACATACCTGTGTACTTACTTATCTGTTCAGGTAGGCAGCCAGGTGAGGTGAATGCCTAGAGAGTGATTCATAGTAGAATGATGCTCAGATCGGTGGATGGATGGATGGTGGATACATAGATGATTCATGGATGAGCAAACAGATAACAGACAGATGCTGCTTGCTAAGGCGCCTCAGTCGTGGCCAGCTTTTTTGCGACCCCGTGGACTGTAGCCCACCAGGCTCCTCTGTCCGTGGGATTCTCCAGGCAAGAATACTGTAAGATGCCCTTCTCCAGGGGATCTTCACCACCCAGGGATCGAACTTGTGTCTTCTGTGTCTCCTGCATTGGCCACAAGATTCCTTTACTGCTGAGACCCCTGGGAAGCCCAATAGATAGATGGGTGGATGGATAAATGATAAATTGCTTGGTTGATTCATAGGTGAATGTAATAGGCCTGTAAATAGATAAGTAGATGGATGAATAGATGGTTGATAGAAAGGTCACCAGACAGATAGCTGATGAATAAATAGAGAACAGACAGACGGATAAACAGAAAATAGGGTAAGTGGATGGACAGATGACAGAAAGGTGATGAATACAGGCTGATGGGTGGACAGGTGGATAAACAGATAGTAGATAAATTGATAGATCAATAGATAAAAACTGATGACAGAGATGATAGCTAGATAGGTAGATGGATAAAGGGAAAAGGGAAAGTGAAGTCGCTCAGTCGAGTCCGACTGTTTGCGACCCCGTGGACTGTAGCTTACCAGGCTCCTCCGTCCATGGGATTCTCCAGGCAAGAGTACTGGAGTGGGCTGCCCTTTCCTTCTCCAGGGTAGATAGATAAACGATGGATAAATAGGTGATAGGTGGGGGGATTGATGGATAGGCAACAGGCATGTCGATGGGTAAACGATAGATGAGCTGAGATGACAAGTGAGAGGTAAATAGACTTATCACACAGATGACAGCTGGGAAGCAAACAGGTAGATGACACATACACAGATTGACAGATAGATGGTTAACAGATGAGAGAGAGATGGAGGCGACTGACACATATAAACAGACAGGTGGATACATAGAAGGGCTTCCCAGGTGGCTCCATGGTAAAGAACCTGCCTGCCAGTGCAAGAGACGTGGGTTCGGTCCCTGAGTCGGGAGGATCCCCTGGAGGAGGAAATGGCAACCCACTCCAGTATTCTTCCCGGGAGAATGCCATGGACAGAGGAGCCTGGCGGGCTGCAGTCTACGTGGTCGCAGAGTCGGGCGTGTGCGAGGGCATCACGCTGTCAGCCGGACGATGCTTGCACTACCACCACAGGGACCCTGAGCAGTGGCTCCCTCCGTCCCTCTGATGTCCCGGGAGCCCTGACAGGGGTCCCACGATGCTCCTTCCTTTCAGGTTACAGCAACACGGAGATGGCCAGCCTGCACCTGGCGTCGGACGGCGAGCAGTCTCTCCACGGCCTGGCCGCCTACCACGACGGGCCCGTCTGGGGCGCCTTCACGCACCTGGGCCGGGCTGTGCGAGAGGGGGCAGCGTGGACCCCAGAGCCCCTGCCGCAGGTACCCCAGAATCTGACGCTGCTTCTCACGTGCCATCTCTGCCGCTGACGGACTGGCCACGGCCCCGAAAGCATCCCAGACCCGGGGACCATCAGAACCCATTATCCCGGCGGGAGGCTGCGGATGTGGGCTCTTAGGGACGGCGTGGGGGGCAGCTGGCCGCCCACAGCTCCCGAAGAGGGTGTCTCCACGAAGGGGCTGCCGCAAGCCAGTGCCCCCTGTTTCCTATGTGAGGTTAGATTGTGTAGAGACTGTGCCTTCTGAGCTCAGAGTCTGCAAATCCCTCCCTGCCCTGCTTCCTGGCTCCCGACCCTCCAGAGAGAGCCCTGGGGGGTGTTCAGTGGGTCTGAGGATGGGGGGACTTCCCTGGTGGCTCAGCTGGTGAAGAAGCCGCCTGCAATGCAAGAGACCTGGGTTTGATCCCTGGGTTGCGGAGATCCCCTGGAGGAGGAAACGGCAACCCACTCCAGTATTCTGGCCTGGAGCACTGCATGGGCTGTACAGTCCATGGGGTTGCAGAGAGTCGGACACGACCGAGCAAGTTGCTTTCCTGGTGTCTCAGATGGTACAGCGTCTGCCTGCAATGCGGGAGACCTGGGTTCAATCCCTGGGTCAGGAAAATCCCCTGGAGGAGGGCATAGCAACCCACTCCACTGTTCTGGCCTGGAGAATCCCATGGACTATAAGTCCATGGGTCACAAAGAGCTGGACAAGACTCAGGAACTCTCAGCTTTTCACTTAGAAACGAAAGACATTTATTCCCTGTGGTTGTAGAAGCTGGACGTCTGAGATCCTGGCAAGGGTGGGTTTAGTGTCCAGTGAGGACGCAGTTCCTGGCTCCTCGATAGATGTCTTCTTGCCCTCCCCTGCCTCCCTCGCTGTGTCCCCCAGACCCCTCCCCACCTAGTCTGCCCCCATCCTGCCTACCAAGCCCCCCTTGCTTAGTCGCTCAGTCGTGTCTGACTGTTTGCGACCCCATGGACTGTAGCCCACCAGGCTCCTCTGTCCATGGGATTCTCCAGGCAAGAGTGCTGGAGTGGGTTGCCATCTCCTCCAGGGGATCTTCCCGACGCAGAGGTGGAGCCCAGGTCTCCTGCACGGCACATGGACTCTTTACCGTCTGACCCACCAGGGAAGCCCACAAAGCCCCCTGCCCTCAAGAGATGCCATGCAAAACGTCATCCCGGGTACCCACCGCCTGGGCCCCTGGTGGGTCTCTCCTGAGATCCTGTTCCGTTTCAGGCCCCCCACAAGTGGAGCACGGAGGCGACCCTGCAGTTCATGAGGGCCTCGCACGGCCTCAGCAAGCTGACCGCCCAGCACGTGGCCACGGCCTTTGACCTGTCCCCTTTCACCTCCGCCTGCCACCTGGGAGGTACATCCCTCTGCCTGACAGGAGTCAGGGGCAAACGGCTGCGAGCGCTCCTTCTCTTGTTGGAAGCTGCAGGGGCCTTACCTGCAGATAGGCTCACCCAGTGGCTCAGATGGGAAAGAATCCGCCTGCAAGGCAGGACACCCAAGTTTAATCCCTAGGTCAGGAAGATCTCCTCGAGAAGGGAATGGCAACCCGCTCCAGTATTCTTGCCTGGAGAATCCCCAGGGACAGAGGAGCCTGGCGGGGCTACAAGTCCACAGGGTTGCGGAATTGGACATGACTGAGCGACTAACACACAATACCTACTAATAAGACTTGGAAAATGGGTTTATCTCTACAAACCACCCAAGGATCTAAATGTATCCAGGGTGGATGTGGGGCTTGGGGTGATATTCCCAAGTGCTCAGAGGTCCCAGGGATGGCTCAGTCCTATCAGCTCCTTCCTGGGGGCTGCCAAGCAGAGGAGGGGACCATGGAACCTGTCTGCTGCCATCTATCGAGGTCTAATTATGCCACACACACACACCCTCTATTCCTCCCAGCAAGTCCTTCCCCCAGGACATTGGACGGAGGAGGAGCAGATGCCTTCCCAAGCGGTGTAGTGGGATTGGGGTCCTGGGAGGGCTCCTGAGCTGCCAGCTTGCATTTTCCCATCCTCTGCAGAGCTTTCCTCCAGGTGGCCCAGAGTGGCTGCTGTGGCACCAGCCATCACATCTGCATTCCCGCAACAGAACAGAGAAGGAAAGAGTATAACTCTCTAGAACTCTGCTCTAGGATCCCCCGTGGCTCTCTCTCCGCCCTGCTCACCTGGCTTGGGCCAGCGCTTGGTCCAGCACCACTCTCCAAGGCCCTGAGTGTGAGACAGCAGAGATCTCCCCACTGGCTGACCTCCTGTGAGGGCACAGGCTCAGGTCATGTCTGAGAATGCTGATTTGGTCCTGCCAGAGCTGCACCTCTGGAGACAGGCCAGGATGGTCCAGAGCCCTCGTTTCTTCCCACAGGTTGCACGGGCGCCCTGGCCCACAAGCTTGTCCAGGAGTACCCGCGTCTGCAGGTGACCATCTTTGCCCTCCCAGAGGTCATCAAGCTTGCCGGGGACTTTGAGACCAACGCACGGCCGTCAGAGCGGGTCCACTTTGTGCCAGGTCAGTGCGGCGTCCTTGTGTGCCAGCTGTCCCTCTTTGGGCGCCCTTATTTATCTCCTGTATGGGGTGAGTGTGCCGCAGTGGTAAGGAGCCAGCCTGCCAAAGCAAGAGATGTGGGTTCGGTCCCTGGGTCGGGAAGATCCCCTGGAGGAGGAAATGGCACCTGTCCAGTATTCTTCTCTGGGAAATCCAACAGACAGAGGAGTTTGCTGGGCTACAGCCCATAGGGTGTCAGAGAGCTGGATGCGACTGAGCACATGTATACAGCCTGTGTGTCTTTATGTCTGCATTTCTGTCTCCTATCTGAGTGTGTATTGTGTGTGTCTGAGTGCACATGCCTGTGAGTGTGTGCACGTGTGTCTGTGTGCACGCATATGTGGTCTGTGTGTGTGTTTGTGTGTCTAAATATGTATGTCTGTGTGTCTATATGTGTACTTCTCTGTGTGTCTTTGTGTCTGTGTGTGTGTGTGTCTGTGTGTTTCTGTGTCTGTGTGTGTAAAGTGAAAAAGTGTTAGCTGTTCATTCTTGGCTTCCCATGGACTGCAGCCCGCCACGCTCCTCTGTCCATGGGATTCCCCAGGCAAGGAGACTGGAGGGGGTTGCCGTGCCCTCCTCCAGGGGGCCTTCTCGACCCAGGGACTGAACCCAGGTCTCCTGCACTGGGGGTGGATTCCTTCCTGTCTGGGCCACCAGGGTGTTGTGTGTGCGGGTGTGTATGTGTACATATGCATGCTTCCGCGTGTGTGTGTGTCAGTGTGTGTATCTGTCTGTGGTCTGTGTACATCTATCTTTCTGTGTGTCAGTGCATCTGTATGTGTGTGTAGCTGTGTGTCTGTGTATAATTCTGCCTGTGTGTAGCTGTGTCTGTATAGCTGTGTGTATAGCTGTGTGTGTCTGTGTGTAGCTGTGGCTGTGTGTGGCTGTGTGTAGTGTAGCTGTGGCTGTGTGTGGCTGTGTGTAGTTTGTGTGTGTGTTACATTTGTGTGTCTGTGTCACTGTGTGTCTGTGTGTAGCTGTGTGTGGCTGTGTGTGTCTGTGTGTAGCTGTGTCTGTGTTACATCTGTGTGTCACTGTGTAGTTGTGTGTCTGTCACTGTGTGTGTCTGTGTGTGGCTGTGTGTCTGTCACTGTGTGTGTGTGTGTGTGGCTGTGTGTCTGTCACTGTGTGTGTCTGTGTGTGTCTGTGTGTCTGTCACTGTGTGTGTCTGTGTGTAGCTGTGTGCCTGTCACTGTGTGTGTCTGTGTGTGGCTGTGTGTCTGTCACTGTGTGTGTCTGTGTGTAGCTGTGTGTCTGTCACTGTGTGTGTCTGTGTGTCTGTCACTGTGTGTGTCTGTGTGTGTCCGTGTGTCTGTCACTGTGTAGCTGTGTGCCTGTCACTGTGTGTGTCTGTGTGTGGCTGTGTGTCTGTCACTGTGTGTGTCTGTGTGTAGCTGTGTGTCTGTCACTGTGTGTGTCTGTGTGTCTGTCACTGTGTGTAGCTGTGTCTGTGTTACATCTGTGTGTCACTGTGTAGTTGTGTGTCTGTCACTGTGTGTGTCTGTGTGTGGCTGTGTGTCTGTCACTGTGTGTGTCTGTGTGTGGCTGTGTGTCTGTCACTGTGTGTGTCTGTGTGTAGCTGTGTGTCTGTCACTGTGTGTGTCTGTGTGTCTGTCACTGTGTGTAGCTGTGTCTGTGTTACATCTGTGTGTCACTGTGTAGTTGTGTGTCTGTCACTGTGTGTGTGTGTGGCTGTGTGTCTGTCACTGTGTGTGTCTGTGTGTGGCTGTGTGTCTGTCACTGTGTGTGTCTGTGTGTGTCTGTGTGTCTGTCACTGTGTAGCTGTGTGCCTGTCACTGTGTGTGTCTGTGTGTGGCTGTGTGTCTGTCACTGTGTGTGTCTGTGTGTGGCTGTGTGTCTGTCACTGTGTGTGTCTGTGTGTCTGTCACTGTGTGTAGCTGTGTCTGTGTTACATCTGTGTGTCACTGTGTAGTTGTGTGTCTGTCACTCTGTGTGTCTGTGTGTGGCTGTGTGTCTGTCACTGTGTGTGTCTGTGTGTGGCTGTGTGTCTGTCACTGTGTGTGTCTGTGTGTGTCTGTGTGTCTGTCACTGTGTAGCTGTGTGCCTGTCACTGTGTGTGTCTGTGTGTGGCTGTGTGTCTGTCACTGTGTGTGTCTGTGTGTGGCTGTGTGTCTGTCACTGTGTGTGTCTGTGTGTGTCTGTGTGTCTGTCACTGTGTAGCTGTGTGCCTGTCACTGTGTGTGTCTGTGTGTGGCTGTGTGTCTGTCACTGTGTGTGTCTGTGTGTGGCTGTGTGTCTGTCACTGCGTGTGTCTGTGTGTCTGTCACTGTGTGTAGCTGTGTCTGTGTTACATCTGTGTGTCACTGTGTAGTTGTGTGTCTGTCACTCTGTGTGTCTGTGTGTGGCTGTGTGTCTGTCACTGTGTGTGTCTGTGTGTGGCTGTGTGTCTGTCACTGTGTGTGTCTGTGTGTGTCTGTGTGTCTGTCACTGTGTAGCTGTGTGCCTGTCACTGTGTGTGTCTGTGTGTGGCTGTGTGCCTGTCACTGTGTGTGTCTGTGTGTGGCTGTGTGTCTGTCACTGTGTGTGTCTGTGTGTGTCTGTGTGTCTGTCACTGTGTAGCTGTGTGCCTGTCACTGTGTGTGTCTGTGGCTGTGTGTCTGTCACTGTGTGTGTCTGTGTGTGGCTGTGTGTCTGTCACTGTGTGTGTCTGTGTGTGGCTGTGTGTCTGTCACTGCGTGTGTCTGTGTGTCTGTGTGTCTGTCACTGTGTGTAGCTGTGTCTGTGTTACATCTGTGTGTCACTGTGTAGTTGTGTGTCTGTCACTCTGTGTGTCTGTGTGTGGCTGTGTGTCTGTCACTGTGTGTGTCTGTGTGTGGCTGTGTGTCTGTCACTGTGTGTGTCTGTGTGTGTCTGTGTGTCTGTCACTGTGTAGCTGTGTGCCTGTCACTGTGTGTGTCTGTGTGTGGCTGTGTGCCTGTCACTGTGTGTGTCTGTGTGTGGCTGTGTGTCTGTCACTGTGTGTGTCTGTGTGTGGCTGTGTGTCTGTCACTGTGTAGCTGTGTGCCTGTCACTGTGTGTGTCTGTGTGTGGCTGTGTGTCTGTCACTGTGTGTGTCTGTGTGTGGCTGTGTGTCTGTCACTGTGTGTGTCTGTGTGTGGCTGTGTGTCTGTCACTGTGTGTGTCTGTGTGTGGCTGTGTGTCTGTCACTGTGTGTGTCTGTGTGTGGCTGTGTGTCTGTCACTGTGTGTGTCTGTGTGTGGCTGTGTGTCTGTCACTGTGTGTGTCTGTGTGTAGCTGTGTGTCTGTCACTGTGTGTGTCTGTGTGTCTGTCACTGTGTGTGTCTGTGTGTGTCTGTGTGTCTGTCACTGTGTAGCTGTGTGCCTGTCACTGTGTGTGTCTGTGTGTGGCTGTGTGTCTGTCACTGTGTGTGTCTGTGTGTAGCTGTGTGTCTGTCACTGTGTGTGTCTGTGTGTCTGTCACTGTGTGTAGCTGTGTCTGTGTTACATCTGTGTGTCACTGTGTAGTTGTGTGTCTGTCACTGTGTGTGTCTGTGTGTGGCTGTGTGTCTGTCACTGTGTGTGTCTGTGTGTGGCTGTGTGTCTGTCACTGTGTGTGTCTGTGTGTCTGTCACTGTGTGTAGCTGTGTCTGTGTTACATCTGTGTGTCACTGTGTAGTTGTGTGTCTGTCACTCTGTGTGTCTGTGTGTGGCTGTGTGTCTGTCACTGTGTGTGTCTGTGTGTGGCTGTGTGTCTGTCACTGTGTGTGTCTGTGTGTGTCTGTGTGTCTGTCACTGTGTAGCTGTGTGCCTGTCACTGTGTGTGTCTGTGTGTGGCTGTGTGTCTGTCACTGTGTGTGTCTGTGTGTGGCTGTGTGTCTGTCACTGTGTGTGTCTGTGTGTAGCTGTGTGTCTGTCACTGTGTGTGTCTGTGTGTCTGTCACTGTGTGTAGCTGTGTCTGTGTTACATCTGTGTGTCACTGTGTAGTTGTGTGTCTGTCACTCTGTGTGTCTGTGTGTGGCTGTGTGTCTGTCACTGTGTGTGTCTGTGTGTGGCTGTGTGCCTGTCACTGTGTGTGTCTGTGTGTGGCTGTGTGTCTGTCACTGTGTGTGTCTGTGTGTGGCTGTGTGTCTGTCACTGTGTGTGTCTGTGTGTGGCTGTGTGCCTGTCACTGTGTGTGTCTGTGTGTGGCTGTGTGTCTGTCACTGTGTGTGTCTGTGTGTGGCTGTGTGTCTGTCACTGTGTGTGTCTGTGTGTAGCTGTGTGTCTGTCACTGCGTGTGTCTGTGTGTGTCTGTGTGTCTGTCACTGTGTGTAGCTGTGTGTGTGTAGCTGTGTGTCTGTGTGTGTCTGTGTGTAGCTGTGTGTGTGTTACATCTATATGTAGGACGCGGGCTGCAGAAGCGGTCCCTGTGGCCTCCACGCCTCCACCCCTTCTGTGTTTAACCCAGGTGACCTTTCCAGCGACAGCCTCCCGCCCGCAGACCTGTACATTGTCTGCAGCCTCCTGCACGACTGGCCGGACGACCGACTCCACGGGCTCCTGAGCCGGGTCTCCGGCTGCTGCAAACCAGGTGAGACCCTGGACTTGCCTTTTCTTCCTGCACTTGCCTTTCTTCACACTTAAAGACAATTTCCCATCCAAAAAAGAAAGAAAGAAACCGAATGAGTGTTACAAAGTCAGCCTCCCCACCCGTCCAGCCCACAGTCCGGTGCCCACTTTACCGTCTGCCCGGGACATAGCTGATTCCCAGTTGTCGGTCATTCATTTCTCAGCTTTCCAGCTGCAGTATGCGTATGGGGGTCTCATGGGCTCCCCCTGGTGGCTCAGATGGTAAAGAATCTGCCTGCAATACGGGAGATCTAGGTTGGATCCCTGGGTTGGGAAGATCCCCTGGAGAAGGGAAAGGCTACCCACTCCAGTATTCCTGCCTGGAGAATGCCATGGACAGAGGAGCCTGGCGGGCTACAGTCCACGGGGTCGCAGAGTCGGACATGACTGAGGGACTGAGCACAGCGGGCATTGCAGAGGCTGCGGCTCTGGGCCTGCAGACAGAATTCCTCCCACCTTCCCCACAGGGAAGTCCTCCCGCGGGGAGCCCCGGGGGCACCCGCAGGCTGGGTCCTGGGACGCCTGCCCATCCCTTCCCCTTATCTCTGTGTCTGTCTCCCCAGGCGCTGGCCTCCTGCTGGCCGAACTGGCGCCCGCGGAGGAGGAGGATGCCAGCGGGGCGGCACGGAGGCCCCCTGGGCTGCGGGCCCTGGGGGTGGGGCGGCCCCCCCGGAACCCCGGGCAGTACCAGCGCCTCCTGCAGCGGCTCGGCTTCCAGGACGTGCAGGCGGCGTGCGCGGCAGGCCTGCTGCACGTGGTCCTGGGGACCCGGGCCCCACCCTGAGGGTCGCCCTGCCCCGAGGGTCACAGCGCGAGCCTGGCCGGGTTGATTCCCAGAGAAGAGGGGTCTCGCCGGACAACGATTATTAAAGGAGACTGAAAGCAGGCAGTCTCCGCGCGTCTGTAGGGGGCGCCCTGGACCCAGGAGACACGACCTCTAACCCGGGAGGGGAAGGCTATGCGGTCTGGGAATGCTTGGTGGGGGAGCGTCGCGGGGACTCGGAGAGGGGCCTGGGGCGCCCCGGGGCTGGAGGCAACCGACAGAGGGGACCCCCGGGAAAGCCAGGGGGTGCGGTCCTCCCCCTCGAGGGCAGCTGGTGGCAGCCAGGCTGGGCCCCCAGTGAGAACAAGTGACGTGCAAAGCCAGCCCCGGGAGCGCATGGGGGGCGCGGCCCCTCGTGACACCAGGTTCCCTAGAAGAAACCTTCCCTTCTATCCAGAGGGGTCTGAACACCAGCCCGCGGGGAGGCGGGTACCCGAGCTCCCCACCCCACCCCAAGAGTCCTTGCAGCAGTGCGCCTAATGCAGGCGGGACTCAGCGGTCCCACACCCACGAGCAGGCCCGAGAGCCAAGGACACGCCCGAGCGAGACCCCCCAGGTGGAGGCTGACGGCAGCTAATGTCTGCGGAAGCGAGGAACGCCGGCCCGTGGGGGCCTTATTCGACTCACTCTCCTTTTCGTGTTGGGGCTCTTTGCAGTTAAAAAAAAACAAAAACAAAAAACATTAAAAGGCTAGAGGTGGAAATATGACTGACGGACATACAACCTGTCTCTTCATTGCTTAGAACACAAACAAGCACGCGGCGCTAGGGGCAAAGAACCCGCCTGCTGATGCAGGAGACCTGAGAGGCAGGCTCGGTCCCTGGGTGGGGAAGATCCCCTGGAGGAGAAAATGGCAACCCACTGCAGGATCCTTGCCTGGAGGATCCCACGGACAGAGGAGCCTGGTGGGCTATAGTCCACGGAGTCTCAAAGAGTCAGACACCACTGAAGCCACTTAGCATAGCGCAATCCCGTCTCTGGCTGACACCGAGGACTGACTCACAGAGCCTGGCTCGTGCACTGCCCCCCCTCCACCCGCCCCAAATGCGCCCCTCGGCCCTTCCGTGACTCAGCCGATCATCAACCACCTCTTTTCTTTTAGTTAACCCACCCATCTTTCAGATGTCGCTGAGTCGCTAAGAGTCCTGTCTGGCTTTTTTTTGCAACCCACACGGACTGTAGCCCGCCAGGCTTCTCTGTCCTTGAGATTTCTCAGGCAAGACTACTGGAGCTTCCCTGGTAGTTCAGACAGTAAAGAATCTGCCTGCAATGCAGGAGACCCGGGTTCGATCCCGGGGTCGGGAAGATCCGCTGGAGGAGGAAATGGCAACCGGCTCCAGCAGTCTGGCTACAGTCTATGGGGTCGCGGAGTCGGACATAACTTAGCAGCCAGACGACAAAAACCATCTCTCGGATACGCAGCGTCTAACGCTGTGCATGTCGTAATTAAAGCTGGGGACGGTGCACCCCTGCCCCCCGGAGTCCCGGAATAGAAGCCCTTCTTCCCCCACCCCCATCCACCATCCCACCTCCCTTAACCATCCCCATCGAAAATCCCACGGGTGCAGTCTTTCCCCCAATACCCGGGGTGTCTGTGGTTCTGCCGCCCTCCCGGGTCAGCCGTTAGGGGAGCACACGGCCTGCGCCACCGATGCCCCCCACCCGTCCGTCCTCCCAGAACACGCAGAGGGAGTACACACCCATCTAAGGCCCACGTGAAGTGCTTTTAAAGGAGAAACACGTTCTGCGCCCTAGTTGGCAACGAGGACAGATTTCATATTCATTCAGTCCTTCCCGCAGGCAGCAAGCTGCTGACTTGGGGGAAAGGAGTCGGGGCGGGGGTGGGGTGACCCCTGGGATGTACGCAGGGCCCCAGGGAGGGGGAGGTCCGTCATATAGGGGAGGGGACAGGGTGGCGTAGAGTTAACCGCCTCCACCACCGAGGCTGCAGAGAGCCGTCCTGGGGTGCCCAACGCCGGTTCTGAAAGCAAAGTGCGGAGTGCCAGGGCCTGGCAGCCTGAAGGACCAGCTCCGGCTGGAAAGTCCTCGTTGGCCCAGCGGGCAGTGATGAGCATCGCCGGGTCCCGCCCCGCCCTCACGGAAGGGATGCCTCCCTCACCCGGCGTGCCCCGGAGCCAGCGACGCGTCCCCGCCCAGAACCCGGGCCGGCCTCGCCCTCTCTTCTAGCGCCGTGTGGTCCCGGCCGGCCGGAACCGGGCTGGGCCACCAGCCAGCTCCGTCCTCCAGGCCCCAGACCGGCCCCAGACCAGCCCCAGTGAAGCCTCAGAAAATGCCAGAACACCAAGGCCCTACCCCGCGCTGAGATCCTCATCCGCTGACAGCGACCTGATCCGTCCCCACCCTTCTGGGGCCCAACCATTCTCGGCCTCACCTCTTACCTGCCTCTCCCAGGAAGAGGACTCAGGAAGGCCCTCCTGCCAGGACACCGGGGGCTGGAGAAATGAATGACCGGCTGGGGTGGGGGGA
Source organism: Bos indicus (assembly GCF_029378745.1). NCBI lineage: Eukaryota > Metazoa > Chordata > Mammalia > Artiodactyla > Bovidae > Bos > Bos indicus. Next base: position 151,134,578 of record NC_091789.1, read on the forward strand.
AGGGGGGTGTCTCGGCTCTCGTGGGTCAGTAGTCCTAGCATCCATCCGTCCAGTGGCACTTGGAGGAGCCCCCCTCATGAGAAAGAGGGCAGGGCGGCAGAAAGGACAGAGAGGCAGGGATGAGAAAGAAAGAAGCAACAGAAACAGCAAAGAAAGCGCCACTCAGTCATGTCCGACTCTTGCTGACCCCACGGACTGTAGCCCACCAGGCTCCTCTGTCCATGGCTTTCCCGGGGCAACAATACCAGACTTGGGTTGCCATGCCCTCCTCCAGGGGATCTTCCCCACCCCGCCATCGAAACCTGGCTGCAGGCAGGTTCTTGACCATCCGAGCCAACGTCGGGGGAGGGGCATAAAGAAAAAAGAGGAAGGGGATAGAAAGCGAAAAGAGCAACAGGGCAGAGAGAGGCAAATAAAGAAATAATTCTTGCACCTGCGTTGCTACAAAGAATTTGTTTTCTGGACCTGGCTGCTGACACACCTCGGCATTCGCTTTGTGAAAATTCACAGGACAGTACCCTTAGGATTTGTGCTGTTTAGTTCTTTATAATTCAATAAAGTTGACTCATTGGAAAAGACTGATGCTGGGAGGGATTGGGGGCAGGAGGAGAAGGGGACGACAGAGGATGAGACAGCTGGATGGCATCACTGACTCGATGGACATGGGTCTGGGTGAACTCTGGGGGTTGATGATGGACAGGGAGGCCTGGCGTCCTGCGATTCATGGGGTCGCAAAGATTCGGACACAACTGAGCGACTGAACTGAACTCAAAGAGCTCACAGGGTTTTCCTTTGGTGGTTCAGACGGGAAAAGAACATGCCTGCAATGCGGGAGATCTGGGTTCACTCCCTGGATGGGCAAGATCCCCTGGAGAAGGAAATGGCAACCCACTCCAGTATTCTTGCGTGGAGAATCCCATGGACAGAGGAACCTGGAGGGCTAAAGTCTACGGGGTCGTGTCAACTACAAATTGGCACTTAAAGAGCATTGCTGACGACTGAACAACAAAGGCAATTTGCCATCTGCCTCTACGGAGATCGAACCCCATGCTGCTATCGCTGTGGACCTGCAACAACCCCTGAGGGAGTTCAGGGTGGAGTGAGGCACTCTGTGCTCCAGGGAATGTGGTGGGACAGGTCTTTAGTTAGTTGGATGTTTTTAGGAACAGATTTTATGATCTCAATCCTTGCAACTCCTCGTATCTAGTCCAGTTCAGGTCAGTGTCTGACTCTTTGCGACCCCATGGACGGCAGCATGCCAGGCCTCCGTGTCCATCACCAAGTCTTGGAGTTTACTCAAACTCATGCCCATTGAGTCAGTGATGCCATCCATCTCATCCTCTGTCGTCCCCTTCTCCTCCGGCCTTCAATCTTTCCCAGCATCAGGGTCTTTTCAAATGAAGTCAGCTCTTCCCATCAGATGGCCAAAGGGTTGGACTTTCAGCTTCAACATCAGTCCTTCATACCTAGAGAAGCACTAAATCCATTCACGGTGACATCAGATCCTCATGACTAACAAAAACCGTTTGTAAACTGTTTCATGGCATTGAACTCCCCCTTCACCAAAACCTCATATATTGACTTTCCCCCACTGCGGCTCTGGAGCAGTCTCTCAGAGCTATCTGTGATGCTGCCTCCCAGGGCTGCAGTCCTCATCTTGCCCCAAATAAAACTTAACTCACAAGTCTCAAGTTATACTTTTTTTTTTTATTCCACAGTCACAAAGGGTCGGACACGACTGAGCGAACACCACATGCATAAGGCGTTCAGGCCTTCCAAACATCAAGGTCTCCGGACACGCCCTTGGAGGCAGGGGGCCTATACTGCCGCGTGTGGTATGTCACATGTCTGCGCGTGGGCATGTGCAATGGCTGCATACGTGTGCATGTCTGTAGACACACGTATTCACACACGTGAGTGCACCTGTCAGTGAGCTTATGAAACCAGCACACATGCCTCTGTTCTTCTAGGAGACACACCCCCCCCAACCCCGCCACCCCGCCGCCAAGTCGCAGTGCCCGGCTTGACAGGGACACCCCGAGTCTGGGCCCCACTGGGCCCTGGAAAGACAGCCGGACCTCCTCCATCCCGGGACCCCCAAATGTACCCAGAGTCGTCAGGGTTGGGGGACCCCACGGAGGGGCGCCGGGTCCTCCGGGGACACTCTTGTGGGCGGACCCGGGTCTCCCGGGCTGGGCACAGGCAAACACTGCTCCGAAGCCGGGCCGGCCGGGGTTCGGGGCGGTCTCGTACGCTGGGTCAGAACCCAGACTGCATCGCTCGTCCCTCGGGGAGAGGCGGGGCCTGGAGGCCGCCAGGGGTCATCAGGGCCTCTCGGGGGGGCTGGGTTGGGGGGTGGGGGTCGCGGGCGGGACTCGGGGGTCTGCGGCGCGGAGCCGGGGCCCCAACGATCGGACCGGCCAGACTGGACGAGCCTGGGGACCCGAGCGTACGGTGCTACGATTGGGAGAAGAGAGGGCGCGGGGCTCCGCAAAGCCCGGCCGGTCCCCTACGACGTTGTTGTCCGTCGCCGCCGCCAGGCCAAGCATGACCTTGAAAAGGTCAAAGTGGCCGCCACGCACCCCACTGCGACCCGCCCCGGGAACGCTTGGCGCAGGGGCGGGGCGCGGCTCCCGATTTGCCCCGCGGTGAGACGCGCGGGCCAGGGGGCAGGGCCTGCGTGGAGGCGCAGCCAATAGGCGAGGCGCAAGGGAGGCCGCAGGGCGGGGCGAGGCGCAGTTCCCGGCAGCCCGCGGGGGGGCGCGGCGCGCGCTCAGGGGGCGGGGCCGGGGCGGCGGCGCAGCCAATGGGCGCGGCCGTACGGACCCACGGGGCGGGGAGCCGCGCCGCTCCCGGCAGCCCGCGCGGGGGCGGGGCGCGCGTCTAGGGGGCGGGGCCCGAGCGGCGGCGCAGCCAATGGGCGCGGCGCGCGGGGGCCGGGAGGCGGGGCGCGGGCTCCTTAGCGGCTGCGCGGTGGCCGCCCCGTCCTTTCGGTCCCGGCGGCGGCAGGGCTGAGGCAACGGTGCCCACCCTCCGGCTCTCTCTCTGCTTTTCTGCGCCTCCGCTCCGCTCTCCGCCCGCCGCCATGACGGAACAGGCCATCTCCTTCGCCAAGGATTTCCTGGCCGGGGGCATCGCCGCCGCCATCTCCAAGACTGCCGTTGCCCCGATCGAGCGCGTCAAGCTGCTGCTGCAGGTGCGTGTCAGGCTGCTGGCGCGCAGCCGCCGGCGCCAGGCCCCGGGGAGCTCGGGGGCGCGCGCGACCCCGGGACCGGAAGCGGGGAGGCCGCGCCGCTTTGTCCGCGCGCGGCCGACCCGGCTGGCTTCCGGGGGGTCGCGTCACGTGGGCACCGCCGCGAGGGAGCGCATGCGCGGGGGGCGGCCGGCGGGGATGTCCGTACGTCCGCATTGGGGCGCGAGGGGCCGCATGCGCGTCGGGAGGCCGGCGGGGGCGGCCTCCGCGCGTGCGCCCTGGGGCCTGCAGAGTTGGGGTGCGCATGTGCGCGGGGAGAGCCGCGTGGACGGACCCTGCGAGGCTGTGGGTGGGGTCGCGTGCCCTTGGGCCGTGGACGGGGGAAGATCTTTAGTTCTCGTAGTCGTACTGGTCCTCTTGCCCACTGTTCGCACTTGTTTGCGCGGGTCTGACGCAGAATAAACTGCGCTGGTCTGTTTACAAATGGGGAGCCAGTGGAATTAGCGTTGCGATGTGATTGCAACCCCTAAAGAAAATAGGATTCCTCAGGAAGGATGCTAGGATAGCTTAAAGGCCCCGTGTAAATGTCTTGTTAAGGAGACGTCTGTCGTTGGTGACCTCTGCAGGTGTCAAGTGCAAATTGGCTCTTGTGGGCACCTGCTGTCTACCTTTGGAAGCGGTAGTAGGTCAGTCGTGTCCGCCGACTTTTGCGACCCCATGGACTGTAGGCCTCCAGGCTCCTCTGTCCATGGGATTCTCCAGGCAAGGATACCGCAGTGGGTTGCCATGCCCTCCTCTAGCGGATCTTCCTGACTCGGGGATTAAACCCGGGTCTCCTGCATTGCAGGGTGATTCTTGACCGTCTGAGCCGTCTCTATGAGTATTAAATCAGGTGCTGCTGACCTTCAAACCCCGTGAAAGGACTTCAGGGTGGAGAGCAGGAGTGAGGCATGCGGGTTCTGGGAAAAAGTGACAGGCCAGGTCATCAGACAGATGTTTCCAGTGGCTGATGGTGAGCCCACTTTTTGCTTGCCCACCTCATGTTTCAGTTCAGTCGCTCAGTCGTGTCGCATCATTGCCGACCCCATGGACTGTAGCACGCCAGGCTTCCCTGTCCATCATGTTTAGAAAAGCCTAAAAACCTTTACGGTGACGAATGCTCCTTGAGGCTGTGAGACAGGCTCTGCGAAAATTTGTGCTTGCTCTGTGAACTTCCCATTGACCAGAATCCCATCCAGTCTCTCCTCTTTGGAGCAATCTCAGCTATCCGAAGTGCTCTCCCCCGGGGGTGCAGTCCTCGTTTTGCCCCAGATCTTAACTCGCCGCTCTCAGGTTGTGTATTTTTTATAAGTGGTCATGGAGGCCTGCTTGAGGCCCTGGGTGAAGAAGCCCTGTTCCCCCTCACCCCCGCCCCAAGCTGCAGCACGCCAAGCTTCCCTGTCTGTCATGTTTGAAAAAGCATTAAAAGCCTTCACAGTGACAAATGCTCCTTGAGACTAAGAAACGCTCTGCAAAAATACGTGCTAGCTCCTGTGAACTTCTGTTGACCAGAATCTCATCCATACCGACCTTTCCCTCACCTCTTTGGAGCAGTGGCTCAGAGCTGTCTGAGCTTCACCAGAATCTCCTCTAAGTCTTGGCGGTGTGCCCAGGCCCCCGGTAAAGCCCTGTGTCTCCCTCCGCCGCCCCCCAGGTGCAGCACGCGAGCAAGCAGATCGCGGCCGACAAGCAGTACAAGGGCATCGTGGACTGCATCGTGCGTATCCCCAAGGAGCAGGGCGTGCTGTCCTTCTGGCGGGGCAACCTGGCCAACGTCATCCGCTATTTCCCCACGCAAGCGCTCAACTTCGCTTTCAAAGACAAGTACAAGCAGATCTTCCTGGGGGGCGTGGACAAGCGCACGCAGTTCTGGAGGTACTTTGCGGGCAACCTGGCCTCCGGCGGGGCGGCCGGGGCCACTTCCCTGTGCTTCGTCTACCCGCTGGATTTCGCCCGAACCCGCCTGGCGGCCGACGTGGGCAAGTCGGGCAGTGAGCGCGAGTTCAGGGGCCTGGGAGACTGTCTGGTGAAGATCACCAAGTCCGACGGCATCCGCGGGCTGTACCAGGGCTTCAACGTGTCGGTGCAGGGCATCATCATCTACCGCGCCGCCTACTTCGGCATCTACGACACCGCCAAGGGTGAGCTCCCTGCTGGCGGCTGCGGCGGGGGTGGCGCCCGCGAGGGCGGGGCCTTCTGCTCCCTGGGGGCAGGGGCCTCGTCCTGGGGGAGGGCCTAGGCACCTCAGCGGCTGATAGCTGTGGGCTCCCAGCCCTGGCAGCTGGAGGCTGAGACCCAGGTGTGGGCGGGGCTCTCTCCTGGGCCTGCCGACTCCGTGAGTCCTGAGCTCCTCCCTCTGGGTGTGTCTGTCTGACCCCAGAACCCAGGCGGCTGAGGACACGCCTGGTGACCTCATTTCACCTTCATTCTCTCTTGAAAGACCCTGGCCTCGGGCGGGTCTCCAAAGACAGCTACATTCTAAGCTCCTGAGAGTTAGGAATACAACGTGTAAATTCATCACCGTTGATAGGAGGAATTCCTGGTTGGCCTGGGCAGATGGCGCAGAAAGCAGCTTAAGCAGCCCAGCTTTATTGCTCCCAGTCCTGGAGGCTGGAGTCCGACCCAGGTGTGGGCGGGGCGGGTTCCTCCTGAGACCTCTCCTGGGCGTGTGGACGGCCTGCTGCCCCGAGTCCTCACGTGCCCGTCCCTGTGTGTGTCTCTGCCCTGACCTGTTCTTAAAGGGACCCCAGTTGTAGTGAGTTAGAGTGTTTCTCTCTGACCTAGGTTGTATCTGTAAAATGTTTGGTTTCCTGTACATACCTACAGTTAGAGACGGTAGCGTTGATACGTGCAGTTCCATGCTCTGGTTGGGGTGTGGGCTCCACCACGATCCCAGCCCCTGTAGGTGAGCCGCCCCGGAGGCCTGGCCGCCTGGCGCCCTCTGCAGCGGAGCAGGTGTCAGAGCGTCCCCTCCGTGGCGGCTGGGCCCGTCCCACCGGCTGGCGGGGCGTGTGCTGACCCCAGTCCGCTCCGGCTAGTGTCCCCGTGGAGCTGGGAACTGCATGTGGAGCTGTGGGCGGCCCCGGGGCCTCACCCCGTGTCCCCCCGCCCCCGCAGGCATGCTCCCCGACCCCAAGAACACGCACATCGTGGTGAGCTGGATGATCGCGCAGACCGTGACGGCCGTGGCGGGCGTGGTCTCCTACCCCTTCGACACCGTGCGGCGGCGCATGATGATGCAGTCGGGGCGCAAAGGAGGTATCGGCTCCGCTCGGCTCGGGGTGGGGGGTGGTGCGCGAAGGACATGCCGGCCCGCTCAGGGAGCGCTGACGGGCTCAGGGAGGTGCTGGGGCCCCGGGGGCGGCCATGTGTCTTCCTGCAGAGGCGGGGGCCAGCGTCTGGTCCCAGAGAGAAGCAGCCGGGCCTCATGGGGGCGGATGGGGCGGGGCAGGCACAGGGCTCTTCCGGTACCCTGTGATCTGATATGGGGGTCCTCCGTGGGCGCCCGTCCGTGCCCGCAGCTCCCTCGGTCTTTGACCTGGCGTCCCTGGGCCTCGTGGGGGGTGGCGTCGTGGGCTTGATCCCCTCCCGAGAGCGCGTGCCCAGAGCCACGTCTAAATGGCTCAGAGCTCCTCCTGGCGCGCAGATGGCAGCCCGGGGCTCAGCAGCTGTGCCGGGTCTCCCCGGGGCCGTGTCCGAGCGCACCGTGACCCCGCCGTCTCCCCACAGCCGACATCATGTACAAGGGCACCGTGGACTGCTGGCGGAAGATCCTCAAGGACGAGGGCGGCAAGGCTTTCTTCAAGGGCGCCTGGTCCAACGTTCTGCGCGGCATGGGCGGCGCCTTCGTGCTGGTCCTCTACGACGAGCTCAAGAAGGTCATCTAGGCGCCCGTCCGCCCGCCGCGACCGCCTAGCGCCATCCCTCACTGTGACGGACCACCGACTTCGAGAAATTCCAGCGTCCCCGCCGGGGCCGGGCCACCCCGCGCCGGGGGCTCCTCGCCGGCGGACCATCGGCCCTGGGTCCACGCGTTGATTGGGGTGGGGGGAGAGGGCAATCGGGGGGGTCTCCATGGGTCCACAGTCGAGGCAGCTCCGCACACCAGACCTAGACTCCAGGTGCTTGTAGGACCGACCCGTGTTTAAGTATTTATTTAAGAAAATCATGTCTCCATTTGTACTTAAGCACTATCCTCTCTTTTGCACAGCCGAATACGCGCGATTATGTTTCTCCGTCGGGCATTTCCGCTGCGGACAATAAAATCAGGACACAGAGGCGCTGGTCTCATGTCTCAGCAGAGAGGCCTTGAGGGGCGGTCAGCGAGCAGACCATGGGGTCTCCAGGTGGGAGACCAGGCCTCCCTGTCCATCACCAACTCCCAGAGTTTGCTCAAAGTCAGGTCCATCAAGTCAGTGATGCCATCCAACCATCTCTGTCGTCCCCTTCTCCTGCCTTCAATCTTCCCCAGCATCAGGGTCTTTTCCAAAGAGTCAGTTCTCCGCATCAGGTGGCCAAAGGATGGGAGCTGCAGCTTGAGCATCAGTCCTTCCAATGAACACCCAGGACTGATCTCCTTTAGGATGGCCTGGTTGGGTCTCCTTGCAGTCCAAGGCACTCCCAAGAGTCTTCTCCAGCACAGTTCAGAAGCATCAATCCTTGGGCACTCAGCCTTCTCAACTGCAGCTGGGGTTTAAGCACACAGGATCCCAGGGTGGTGGCAGCTGTGTGGCCCCCCCATGTCCGGGGCTCACTGGGGATCCCCCTCTAAGGTGGGTATCCTGCGGCTTCCCTGGTGCTGGTGTAGTTGCTGAGCTGTATGACCACGTGGGTTGAAGCCTGAGAAGCTCGTCTGTGCCTGAGAGTCCAGGCAAGAAGACTGGCGCGGGTTGCCAATTCCTTCTCCAAGGGATCTCCGCAACCCAGGTCTCCTGCATTGCAGGTGGATTCTTCACCAACTTTTAGGCTCTCACCTATCACCCTTGCAATGTCAGAGACCTGGGTTCCATCCCTGGGTGGGAAAGAGCCCATGGAGACGAATATGGCAACCCACTCCAGTATTCCTGCCTGGAGGGTCCCACGGGCAGGGAACCTGGAGGGCCACAGTCCACGGGATGTCAGACACGACTGATAGAACACACACACACCCTCCCCCCAGCCCCACGCAGCTAAGCATTTCTCCAGAAACCCGAGCCCTAATACTGTGATGTCAGGGTCGTGGGGGACGTGGGATTGGATCTGAGGCCGCCTCTGGGTGTCCTTAGGGGTCAGGGAGCGTGTCTGGGGTCCTCACCAGCCTGCGCCCTCAGGAGGGTGCACACAGAGGTGTCCCTTGGCTCCATGTCAGTGTCTGGGATGTGGCCTCCTCAGGGTGTCATGGGTCGGAGCATGTCTGTGGGGTCCTCACCAGCCTGCGCCCTCAGGAGGGTGCACACTGGTGTCCCTTGGCTCCACTTGCAGCTGCCAGCACCCGGTGACATTGGCGAGGTCTGGTGGGGGTGGTCTGCTGGTCACAGGCGAGCCACAGCTCCCCACCCCCAGGCTGGCTTAAAAGGCAGGGCTTTGATAATCTGCAGATCAAGGTGAGGTCAGTCCGGGAACAGGAAGTTGGAGCCAGCTGTCCCCAAGGTCGCCCCGCCCACACTGGCTGACCTGGAACAGGGACCAAGGATCAGCCAGCACTCGCCAAAAGGGGTTGAGCCTGGCACCCGCCAGGCAGAGGTGTCCTCAGTTCCGACCCGGCCGCTAGGGCGGACTGAGTCAGGAACCTGTCAGCCCAGACCTGCACTGACGGCCAGTGGTCAGACCCGGGACACGTGTTACCAGGTGCCTTCAGCACCTCCAGTGGGATAACCGCAGGTACACGCCCAGCTGGCTTCCCTCCCTCAGGCTTGCAAGCCCGCCTCTGCTGTTGGGGTGAATTCTTTGCAGGAGAAATTGAAGCGTGTACACAAGACAAGAGAGGTTTGAGGTCCCTCCCGAGAAGCCCTGAGTTCCTGTAGGGGGCAGGCTGAGTCCTTTCCCCTGGGTTTTCAGTGTCTGTGTGTGTGTGTGAGTCCCTTCAGTCATGTCTGCAACCCCATGGACCACCAGGCTCCTCTGTCCATGGGATTCTGCAGGCAAGAACACGAGTTGCTATGCCCTCCTCCAGGGGACCCTTCCCCACCCTGGGTTAGGCAGGTGGAGTCCTTACCTTCTCAGCGCACCAGGGCTTTCAAGGGGGTGGGTGTTTTCCTACGGGGCCACGACCCGCTGTCTCTGGAGGCAGGTCAGCACCCAAGTCTACCTGCCCCCTGTCCCACAGATTCAACCTTGTAGCTGGTGGTGTGGGGACGTGTGTGTGTGTACCTAGCTCAATTAAGTGATTTAAAGGGCTTAAAAGGGGAAATGAGCGACTAACACACACAAAATGGGAAATGCAACCATTTACAGGCCAGCCAACACAGTGGGCATTTGGGGTGTCCAGGGGGCTGTGCGGCATTGCGGGGTGACCCCCACCTCCAGGGTGCCCGTGGCAGGTCAAAAAGCCCTTTATTTGAGAAATAAGCACGAAGGCAAACCCCCGGTCAGGTGCGCCAGGCCTTCCCATCCTCAAGTGTGCCGCAAACGTCTGCGTCCAACCAGGCCGGCTGTGCGCCCTGCTCCCGGTGGAAAAACGAAGCCCCGGTTGCATGAGATTCACGTTTCCCCCAACACCTGCACGCGGACCACCGGGCACTCCTCCTGGCTCTGCTGCTCGGGGTCCCAGGCCATCTGCAGGGCGCAGGGGTGGGGGTGAGTGGGGGCGCGGGGCGCGGGGCGGCGCCATCTGCAGGGCGCAGGGGTGGGGGTGAGTGGGGGCGCTGGGCGGCACGTTCACCCCGGAAAGCCTCGGGTAGCGCAGGGGCCCCGACAGTGCACCCCCGCCTCGGGAACGGGCTCCCAGGCCCGCGCCTCTGGGGCGAGCTCCCCTGCCCATCACGTTTCTCGGCCACCGCCGCGGCCAGCGGGAAGTGCGCCCCCCTCCGCCCCCGACCCCCCGGCGGGGCGCGCGGCCCAGACCCCCAGCTCCCGCGCAGCGCGTACCATCCTCTCGTTCTGAAAGCTGTCGCCGACGGGGTCTTTCACGTGAGGGACACGCGGGAAGAGCTTCTGCATCAACGGCCACCTCGGAGGAGAAGAGCGACGCGGCGGGTGTGAAACCCGCGCGGCACGGCGGTGCCGCGGCGCCCCCCAGAGGGCCCCAGCGAGGCCTGCAGACACTCGGACTCCGCCCTCCGTTGGGAGGGGCTCTTCGTTCCCAAGCCCCCGCCCCACACCATCCGGAGACAAATCAGAGCCTCAGCAGGGCGGCGGCGGCTCAGTCAGCTCCCTCTCGGCACCTCCCCCGCGATCCTGTAAGGATGGAGGCCGCCCCATCCCACCACCATGGCGGCCGCCCCATCCCATCACCATGGCAACCTCCCCGCGCCCAGTGGCGTCTGCTGGGAGCGGGTGGACCCCCTCCTTTGGGGCTGCGGCCTATCCACTCCCAATCCTAGCCCCTGGCTGGGCGGTGTGTGTGTGTATGTGTGTCTGTCTGTCTGTCTGTCTGTCTATATATGGGGCCATGTGTGTCTGTGTTTCTGGGTATGTCTGTGTGTGTGTGTGCGCCTGTGTGTCTGTCCGGGTGTGTCTCTGTGTGCTTGTGTGTCTATGTGCGTGTCTCTGTGTGTCCGTGTGTGTCTCTGTTTATGTGTATCTGTGTGTGTCTGTGTCTCTATGTATGGGGTCGTGTGTGTCTCTGTGTGTGTGTGTTTCTGTGTCTGCGTCTCTGTGTATCTGTGTGTGTCCGTCTGTGTCCATGTGTGTGTGTCTATGTGTATATGTATGGGGTCGTGTGTGTGTCTGTGTGTGTGTGTCTGTGTGTTTCTGGGTATGTCTGTGTGTGTGTGTCTATGTGTGTTTGTGTATGCCTGTCCGTGTGTGTCTGTGTGACTGTGTGTGTCTGTCCATGTGTGTGTGTGTGTGCGCGTGTGAAACCAGAAGCTTCACGAGGCAGGAGCCGCACCGAGCCCCAGGGGTGGACGGAGGGCGGCGCACGGATGAGGCTGAGGGCGCAGGCGTTTGGAAGGCACCGCGAGGGCACGGTCAGGGGTGAACGGGCAGCACGCCGCCGCGTCCGCCTGCTGCCTGTCTGCTGGGCTCGGGAGGCCTCCCTGAGGCCAGTGCGGAGGTTGCTGGTGGCGGCGGGGTGGGGGCCCAGAGCGTCGCGGCGAGCTGTGAGGAGCACAGTGCAGGGGGCGTGTGGGGACCAGCCGCAGAGCCTGGCCGCAGACAGCGCGCCCCACGCGCACTGGGGGCCCGGGGAGGCAGGACACCCCCGCGCTCCCCGGATGGTGCACTGTGGACTTTGGGCTCCTTGGCTTCTGCAGGAGGCAGAGAACAGCCGGGGGGAACCAGGGTCCGGTTGATAAAAGACCGCTGGGGAGACTGGAAGCGGCGGCCGGAGACCACGGGGGCGCGCGTCCCGCGGCCAAGACGCAGGGCGCACGGGTCCGGGCGGGAGCGCGCGCCGCCGGGCCTACGGGTCGCGCTCCACAAAGTGTCAGCCGCTCAGGGGGGCTCCTCTGTCCGTGGGGATTCTCCAAACAGCGGATACTGGGGTGGGTTGCCCGTGCCCCGCTCCAGAAAAAAACCTCCGGAGCGCAAACCCGGGGGGACGGGCGCGCGGGGCTCACCTGCGACACAGGAAGACGAGCCCCACCAGGAGCAGCGCCCCGAGCGGGGCCAGCAGGTATACCAGCCAGATCGGGAAGGACGCGTCCTTGCGGCCGCAGTCTACGGAAGAAGGGGCGGGCCGGAAACGTCGGGCGGGGCCGGGCCGCGGCCTCCCTGCGGGGCGGGGGACACAGGGGCGCGCCCAAGAGCGCGAGGCACCCCGCGGACATGAGCCACCTGCGCCCACTGCCCGGGCCACGCGGGAATCCTTCCCGAGTCGCCAGAATACCAGTACCCACCCGCTGCCCCCGCCACTGACCACCAGATGGAGCCTGGCGCACAGAATGTGCCTGCCATGCGGGAGACCCGGGTTGGGTCCCTGGGTCGGGAAGATTCCCCTGGAGAAAGGAATGGCAACCCACTCCAGTGTTCTGGCCTGGAGAATCCCATGGACACAGGAGCCTGCGGGCTACGGCCCATGGGGTCACAGAGAGTCGAATACGACTGAGTGACTATCGCTTTCACAGCACACGCCATGGGATCCCGTGGGCTCGTCTGTTTCCCAGGGGAACCATCACCACCTCCTTCGCTTGCAGCGACCTGGGTGCGCCCCTGCGTCAGCCTTCGAATTTAATATGTGGTCATCACGGATTTTTCACATCCCTTTGGATTTTTTTTTAATGCATTAAAAAGTTTATCTTCTGAGAGTTTTGGCAATGGCCGTCTCCAGTGCACCTTGCGTATCTCCATGGAACAACTTGGGCGCAAAGTCTACCAAGGATGGAAGGGAGGCGGCCACCAGCCCAGGGATGGACGCCAGGAGGCCCCAGAAGCTGGAAGAGGCGGGAAAGAGCCTCCCCTGGAGCCTCTGGACGGAGCTCAGCCCTGGGACCCCCTGACCTCAGACGTCAGGTCTCCAGGGCTCGGGGAGGGTGGGTGTCTGTTGCTTAAGCCCTCATCTGTGGTCATTTGTTACAGCCGCCCCACTCCCCCTCCCGCCAGGACACTCAGGCCACGGCCTCAGCCTGGAGCCCCAGGTTTCCTGCTGGGTCACATCAGGAATGCTGTGTGGCCTGGGGCCAGAGAGGAGGTGGGGTTTTGGAGCAGAGCTCACAGACACCCAGCAGCTCTTACCTGGGGAGGGCCTTCTAACTGGGAAGGAAAACCCGTCCCCAGGGCGACTTTGGGTGGGAGACAAAGACCCCGATACCAGCCCATCCCCAAGGGGATTTTGGGTGGGAGATGACTCTTCGTGGGAGACAAAGGCCCCGATACCAGCCCATCCTCAGGGGGACTTTGGATGGGAGACAAAGACCCCATTACCAGCCCATCCCCAGGGGGACTCTGGGTGGGAGACAAAGGCCCGGATACCAGCCCACACCTCCCGTATGATGGGCTGGGCTGCGGTGCAGGGCTGAGTGGGATTGGGGACAGGGGTGCTTCCCCGGGACCATCTGCTGTCTCCCGCCCTCCACGATTCAGCCTTGGTCCCCGGAGCCCTCTCTGGGGCACCGGGTTGAGGCAGGTGGATGGTCCCCTCTACCTGGAGCAGGTGCATGAAGGGGCAGCGATGGTCAGAGTGTCTGGCAGGCTGCTGCCCACCAGGGATCCATGTCTCCATGACCCCCGCCCCCAATACACACCCACCCCTGGAGAGTCCCGAGGGGCGTCCCCCTCACCGAGGTGCTGCGGGGCGCTCCACTGGCCTGCCGGTCTCCTCTCGAAGAACAGGGAGTCCATGGCCTTGATCTTCACTGTGTAGGGTCCCGGATTCCTCAGCCCCAAAACCTTGAGCTCTGTCTGCAGTTGAAAATCAAGCAGACGGAAGGGAGAGACCCCTGCAGGTCTGGGGCTGCAGAACGGGGGCTTGGGAAGGGATGCAGCGGGGCCTCTCCAGATTCATGTGTGGGGGATCCTAACGCTCAGAGTCTCAGAAGACGCCTTTATTACGGAACAGGGTCTCTGCAGAGGTGATGGGGTGAAGGGTCTGAGATGAGGTCCTCCTGGATGGGGGTGGCCCTAAACTCCACAACAGGGTCCTCACAAGACACACAAGAAGGGAGACATGGGCACAGAGAAGAAGCCACGTGGAGACGGAGGCAGAGACGGGAGGGAGGCACACAGACAGACAAGGGAGATGGGTTCTGCACCGGTACTCATGACTGCCGGTGGGAACAGCCGCCTCTGCGGGTTAGATTCGGTCAGTTGGGCGTGAGGATGCTGTCACCAAGTCCCGAGGGATGTAGCCGCGAAGGAGGGTATGTAGGTGATAACGCCCAGTCTGTGCACTGGGGAGCTTCGTCTCAGAGGGTCTGGACACTGATGGAAAAAAGGAGCCTGTGCTTGGGACGGCGGATTGCGGGGGCCGCACGGGATGGATACCCACCTCCTCTTTGTAGGCAAGGTCCGTGCCCTGTAAGAGAACAGGAGGGCGTGGGAGTCTGATCCAGACCCAAGAAAGGCTCTCATTGGTCCGAGCGGTTTCACAGTCACAGAAAAGTCGGCACTAATCACTCACTGAACAGAAATCACAGATGTCATACGTATGAGACGCTCCAGGCAACAAGACTGGAGTGCGTTGCCAGGGGATCTTCCCGACCCAGGGATCGAAGCTGGGTCTCCTGTTCTGGCAGGCGGATTCTTTACCATCTGAGCCACCAGGGAAGCCCATGAAAATAATAAATAGAGGTAACTGCATATAACGTGTCAATGGATGAAAAAGTACCTGGGGGAAGGACAAATTAGGAGTTTGGGATTTATATACACACACTATGGCTGTGTGTGTGCATTTGGTCATGTCCAACTCTGTGACCCCATGGACTGTAGCCCACCAGGCTCCTCTGTCTGTGGGATTCTCCAGGCAAGGATACTGGAGTGGGTTGCCATTTCCTCCTCCAGGGGATCTTCACGACCCAGGGACTGAACCCAGGTCTCCTGCATTGCAGGCTGATTCGGTACCATCTGAGACAAACTCCTCCCCTACACAGGCGTTAATGTACATTTGCTTTTCTCTTTCTGACTTACTTTGCTCTGTATGAGCAGTTCTAGGTTTGCGCGCCTCATTAGAACTGACTCAAATGCATTCCTCTTTGTGACTGAGTAACAGTCCATCGTCTACATGTGGACCACATCTTCTTTATCCATTCCTCTGTCAATGGACATCTAGGTGGCTTCCATGTCCAGGCTATTGTAAAATAGGACCCTCCGGTTCTTGGTGGATAGGATTCCACTCTGTGGCCATATTTCAGTCATCCCATCCCTCAAGTGGTGTCGAACTTGGGGAACACTTTACACATAGGGTCTATGCATGCCTGGGTACCATCTTTGGTGGGGAGGAGGGATTTCATTTCTCACACGGAAATTGCAAGCTCTGTGACATACGACCAGGTGGTGCTAGTGGTAAAGAAGCTGCTTGCCAGTGCAGGGGATGTAAGACACTCGGGTTCGATCCCGGGTCAGAAAGATCCCCTACAGGAGGATGAGCAAACCCACTCCAGTGTTCTTGCCTGGAGCATCCCATGGACAGAGGAGCCTGGCAGGCTGCAGTCCGTGGGGGCGCAAAGTGTCGGATATGACTGCCGGGAGTTAGCCCAGACGCGTGCATGTGACATGCACTCAGAGGGTTTCTCCAGTGTCTGTTTCAGCCTCGTCTATCACATCATTTGTCTCCTGAACGACAGCTGAGCATGCATCCTCCACCCCAAACACGACAGAAAACTTCCCTGCACGTTCTGACTTCTTTTCCAAGGTCAGCGTTGTCCTTCAAACACCCAAACGCTTTTTTTGTTGTTGCTGTCTCAATTTTTTTTTTTTTTTTTTTGTGGACCATTCTTAAAGCCCTTATTGAATCTGTTTCAATATTGCTTCTCTCTTACGTTCTGTTTTTTTCTTTTTTTTTTTTTTTTTTGGCCTCAGGGCACGTGGGATCTTAGGTCCCCAACCAGGCATTGAACTCACACCCCCAGCACTGAAGGGGATGTCTTAACCGACAGACGGCCGGGGGAGTCCCAAACAACCAATCACTTCGGGTTTCACCGCAGTCACTTATCTTACGGTTCCTCTTTTCTTCAGATGCTTTGACTACCCCGAAAACTCCAGAGTCCTGGGCATCAGACCACAAGAGATGCTCACCTGGGAGGCGGCATGCTTACCTTCTGTATCTCAAGTTCATACTTGATGTCTTCAGTAAAGAGACTCCTTACTTCCCATTCCATGAATGAGTAGTTTTCGTTACACCACTTTTTTGTGATGTTCGGGGCAGCTAATATTTCTAGGGGAGGGAAAAAAACAACAACAATAACACTTCAATGAGTAAAGCACAGGAAAAGTAAACAAACAAAAATTGTTTCCCAAAGATACTTTTAAAACAGGCCTCCTAGGACTTCCTTCCCTGTGGACCCATCCAGTGGATACGAATCCATCTGCCAATGCAGAAGACAGGAGTTCAATCCCTGGTCCAGGAAGATCCCACATGCCCTGGAGCAGCTACGCCCATGGGCTACAATTGTTGAGACTGTGCTCTGGAGCCAGGGAGCCAGAACCAGCGAGCCCATGAGCGGCAAGGACTGAAATCCGAGCGCTCTAGAGCCTGTGGAAATCAACCCTGAATATTCATTGGTAGGACTGATGCTGAAGCTGAAACTCCAATCCTTGGGCCACCTGATGCCAAGAACTGACTCACTTGAAAAGACCCTGATGCTGGGAAAGATTGAGGGCAAGAGGAGAAGGGGACACCAGAGGATGAGATGGTTGGATGGCATCATGGACTCAATGGACATGAGTTTGGGTAAACTTCGAGAGTTGGTGATGGACAGGGAGGGCCGGCGTGCTGCAGCCCATGGGGTCGCAAAGAGCCGGACACGGCTGACCGAGTAACACACAGCCCCCAGCTTGAGGCATTTGGTTCCAAGGGTGGGGTACCCTGCCCCACTCTCCGCCACAAGATGCCAGGATCGCAAAGCCAAGGAACTTCGGGGGGGAGGGGGCACGTGAAGGAGGTTTTCACGTTTTCTCACCAATTTCTTCCAATCTATGGGTCATTTGGCGGCAGGGGATTTTGGAGCCACCGCTGGTACCATTCACCAGGAAACGGAACGGAGTTTGGCGTTCAGGTTGAAGGGAGAGGCTGTCAAAATGGCACTGGACGTTGACGCCCTGCTGGTTCTGCATGTACTTGGGACATGGCCACGTCTTCCTGGCCGGGCAGCAGGCGCGTGGGGCAGGGTCAGGGGGCGAACCTGAAGCCCCGCCCCTAAAGCCCCGTCCCAAAGCCCCGCCCCGAAGGCCCGCCCCCAAAGCCCCATCATGAAGCCCCGCCCCTGAAACCCCGTCCCAAAGCCCCGCCCCGCCCTGAAGCCCCGCCCCAACCCAAAGCCCTTGAAGCCCCGCCCCCAAGCCCTCGCCCCTGAAGTTTCGCCCCAAAGGCCCGCCCCTGAAGCCCCGCCCCGAAACCCTCGCCCCTGAAGCCCCGCCCCTGAAGGCCCGCCCCCTAAAGCCCCGTCCTGAAGCCCGCCCCTGGGTTTTTGGGGGGGTGGGCTTGGGGTCGGAGCCCGGCGGAGCGCGAGGTCACACCTACAAGGGGTGCTTCAGATAGAAATGGTATTGAACGTTCGCCGGGGCCTCCTCGCCCACCGCCCAGCTGCAGCTGAGCTGATCCACGTCGTGCACCCGGCAGGTCAGGTTGTCCGCGGCCGCCAGGGGGTTGCCTTGGGGTTCGCAAAGAAGAGGGAGGGGTGGGGAAAGTGAGCTCCTCGATACAGGGTCCGGCTCTGTAGACCACCTGCCCTCCCTTCCGGGAAAAACCGTCATGCAAAAGGATATGAGAAAGAATACACGTATATACCACGGAGTCACTGAGCTGTCAGCGGACATTAACTTGGACGGCAAGGAGAGAGAACCAGTCAATCCTCAAGGACTCAGTGGACACGAATTTGAACATCAGTTCAGTGCAGTTCAGTCACTCAGTCGCGTCTGACTCTTTGCGACCCCATGGACTGCAGCACGCCAGGCCTCCCTGTCCATCACCAGCTCCCTGTCCATCATAAACTCATGTCCATCGAGTCGGTGATGCCATCCAACCATCTCATCCTCTGTCGTTCCCTACTCCTCCCGCCTTCAGTCGTTCCCAGCATCAGGGTCGTTTCAAATGAGTCAGTTCTTTGCATCAAGTGGTCAAAGTATTGGAGCTTCAGCTTCATCAGTCCTTCCAGTGAACACTGGGGACTGATTTCCTTTAGGATGGACTGGTTGGATCTCCTTGCTGTGCAAGGGACTCTCAAGAAATGGCCTTTTTCCCACAAAGCTACGTCACTGCAGACCCATCCATCCAAGTTAAAAGTCATTACCTCGGTATTCAGAATGCTAACGGGTGATCAAAAGCAAACGGAACCCCAAGAGAGCATCTACCCCTCACCTTGCTTTGGATACTGAATCCAAGCAGAAAACGGTTGACCTTTTATCACCTTCACAGTATAGTTTTTCACTTCGCATGACAAGTCGCCAAGACTGCAATAGGGCTTCTCTATTGCCTGAGAGAGATGAAGCCATTTATTCACAATAAAATCAAGTCACCTGGACATCCAACCAGTCCATCCTAAAGGAAATCAACCCCGAACTTTCACTGGGAGGACTGAGGCTGAAGATGAAACTCCAATACTTTGGCCACCTGATGTGAAGAACTGACTCATTGGCAAAGACCCCGATGCCGGGAAAGGTTGAGGGCAGGAGGAGAAGGGGACGACAGAGGATGAGATGGTTGGATGGCATCACTGCCTCGATGGACATGAGTTTGAGCAAGCCCCAGGAGTTGGTGATGGGCAGGGAAGCCTGGCGTGATGCAGTCCATGGGGCTGCAAAGACTCAGACACGACTGAGCGACTGAACAACAACACCACTTTCAACTGGGCTTGTCTGTCCAGCTGCAATATCTCAGCTCCTTTTCACAGCAATCCTGTCCAGTAGGTACCACTGTGGATGTCTTGAGCCGTGGTGCCCATAAATGACCCCTGGACCCAAGGGTGGGACCCATGTCTCTGTGAGGCTAAGTACAGGGAAGACGGCTTACCTTTCTTAAAATTTTCGAATTGACGTAACACCCAATTTCAGAAACATTTCCGTGCTGGTCCCAGACCAATCTTTTTCTTTCTGGATCTATCCTTAAGTTCTTAATCGGTGGGTCTGGATCAGAGATGGCTACAGAGTGGGAGAGACACACAAGGCATAAAGTGCGTGTGGGGAGTCAGCCTTTGGGAAGCTGAGTTCTAGGCGGAGACGTGATTGCCAGGAGCAACCACGAATTTGTACAAATTCAAAATCAGGAATTTGTAGCATCTTAGTGATCCCAGCTTCTCACCAATGATGTGGGGGGAAACATCAGGAAAGCAGGTCACCTCTCCCATCCTTGTGGTTAGGAAATGTACCTTTGTCAGGCACACGTGTTGAAGAAAGCTGTGTTCATATGGCTGATCCACTTTGCTCTACAGCTGGAAGCAACACCGCACGCGTGCGTGCTAAGTCGCTTCAGTCGTGTCCGGCTCTTAGCGACCCCGTGGACTGCAGCCTGCCAGGCTCCTCTGTCCATGGGATTCTCCAGGCCAGAGTACTAGAGTGGGCTGCCATACCCTCCTCCAGGGCCCTTCCCCAGGGATGGGACCCACGTCTCTTACATCTCCAGCTTTGACGGGTTTACAGGATGGGTTTACAGGATGGGTTTACAGGATGGGTTTATGGGATGGGTTTACAGGATGGGTTTACAGGATGGGTTTACGGGAAGGGTTTACAGGATGGGTTTACGGGATGGCCAAGAGAAGCGGGAATATGTTGTCTCTGAACAGAAGTATCAGGGCTTAGAAACTGTCCCGTTGGGACCTCCCTGGTGGCCCAGTGGTTAAGAATCCACCTTCCAGTACAGCAGACGTGAGTTCTATCCCTGGTCACGGAACTAAGATCTCACATGCTTCGGGGCAACGGAGCCCGCACACCACAACTATAGAGAAACCCGAGTGCCACAACCAAGACCCAAATAAATGTTAAAGAAAAAAGTTGCGCCATAAATGGCAGACGATGAAAGTAATAGAGAAGTCTGTTAAAACAGCCGTTCAGGGCAGTCAGTTCGGTTCAGTCACTCAGTCGTGTCCGAATCTTTGTGACCCCATAGACTGTAGCCCGCCAGGCTCCTCTCTCTGTCCATGGGATACTCCAGGCAAGGATACTGGAGCGGGTTGCCGTTCCCTTTTCCAGGAAATCTTACTGACCCAGGGATTGAACCCAGGTCTTCTGTATTGCAGGCAGATTCTTTACTGTCTGAGCCACCAAGGAAGCCCAAAATAAATAATAATAATATAAGTAAACTAGAGACCCTCTAGTCAAAGCTATGGTTTTTCCAGTGGTCATGTATGGATGTGAGAGTTGGGCTATGAAGAAAGCTGAGCGCTGAAGAATTGATGCTTTTGAACTGTGGTGTTGGAGAAGACTCTTGAGAGTCCCTTGGACTGCAAGGAGATCCAACCAGTCCATCCTAAAGGAGATCAGTCCCAAATATTCATTGGAAGGACTGAAGCTGAAGCTCAGGCTCCAGTCCTTTGGCCACTTGATGCGAAGAGCTGACTCACTGGAAAAAGACCCTGATTCTGGGAAAGACTGAAGGTGGGAGGAGAAGGGGACGACAGAGGAGGAGATGGTTGGATGGCATCACCAACTTAATGATCATGAGATTGAGCAAGCTCCGGGAATTGGTGATGGACAGGGAAGCCTGGTGTGCTGCAGTCCATGCGGTTGCAAAGAGTCAGACACGACTGAGCAACTGAACTGAACTTAAACTAGAGACCAATATCACATAGATACAAAATTCCTTTACACAATGTGAGTACATAAAATAGGGCAACATATAAAGCTGGTAATACCTCTTGATCCCAGACACTTACTCTAAGAAGGCAAGGTTATTTTAACCATCACTATGATTCACCCTTTTAAACAGAAAACTGATGATCTCCTCAACAGAAGCAGGAAATATTTTGCCCCTTGTTTCATTTACTGTTTTCTCTTCTGGGCATACCACATGGCATGCGGGATGTTCGGACCCAGAGCAGGGATCAAACCCGTGTCTCCTACACTGAAAACACGGAGTCTTAACCAGTGGACCCCCAGGGAAGTCACAGCATTTGTTTTTCCTTTCTGAATATTTTGACAGCATTTTAACACCCCTGGAGATTAACAGCTCTCAGCAAACTAGAAATAGAAGAACACGTCCTTCCCCTGATAAAGCTATGAAAAATCCATGCGCTAATTAAGACTCAGTGGTGAAAGACTAACCACTTCTCCATATGCCTTGGTGCTTCCTTCTCTTCCACTGTCTCCTGTACCCACAAGCCCCTCCGATGCAGTTCCACCAAGGTTGTATTTTTAGGAGGGCTTGAAGGGTGGGTCATGTTACAATGTTGCAGCTTGCAGCCCGCTTCCTTCACTGTGTCTCCTAGAGAGGAGGTCACTTCCTGCCTGTGGTCAGTGACCCCTCCTTACAAAGGGCCTGATGTGATCCCAGAGTGGGCAGCAGCCTGGGCCCCAGGACAGTGGGGGCAGACAAGAGGCAGGACGTGGGGGGCGGGGTAGCATCCTGAGATGTGAAGGAAGCCCCCTCCCCTTCTAGAGCTCCCGCATCTCCCAGCCCCTCTGGTCACCAGCTGTGGTCATGGGACTGATATCGACACGCAGAGACGGACGGAAGCAACCTGTGGTCCTTGCAGTTGCAGCCCCTGAAAACCGCCCTGGGAGGCCTCTACACACTGCTCCGAGGAGATGATGGAGCCAGCTGGCGTGGAATGAACGCTGGTCTCTCTCCAGCCTCCCCAACAAACCATCAGAGGACCGGAGAATTGGACCTTCTCTGGAAACAAGGTTCTTTGCAGACGTGATGGAGTGAAGGGTCTGAATTAAGGTCCTCCTGGATGGGGGTGGCCCTAAACCCAAGGACAGGGTCCTTGTAAGAGACAGAAAAGCAGAGACACGGATACAGAGGAGAAGCCACATGGAGGCAGAGACGGGAGGGAGGTGGCCATCAGCCCAGGGATGGACGCCTGGAGCCCCCAGAAGCTGGAAGAGGCGGGAAGGACCCTCCCCTGGAGACTCTGCAGGGAGCTCAGCCCTGGGACACCTTGACCTCAGATGTCTGGTCTCCAGGGCTATGATAAATAAATCTGTCACTTAATCCCCGAGACTATGGTATTTTATTAACTCAATGCAAAGCTGCGTAAGCCAGTAGGCCCCAGGGAGACATATGCCCCCAACACACATATACATGTACACACAAAGGCACATGGACACATATGCACATATGCACACACACATACAATACACAGATGCACACGGATACACCTATACACATACATGCATGCAGGCACACACACACACACGCGAACACCTTAACACATGCACACACAGCCATACACACAATACCCATAGAGACACACACACACACAACACACACATGCATGTATGGGGGTGAGTGTATATGTACATACACACATACACACACGCAGATACACACACAGAGACTCACATAAACACATGCACTCATCCATACATACATGCATGCACACACACGAACACCTTAACACACACACACAGACCCATACATGCATGTACCCATAGAGACACATACACTCAAAACATGCACATACATGTATGGGGGTGAGTGTATATGTATATACACACACGCGCATGCATGTCCACACATGTATGCACACAATACACACATGCGTGTATGGGGGTAGGTGAACATGCATATACACACATATACACACATCCATATACACAGGCATGTACACATACACACATGTATACACATGACATACACATGCACGCGTGGGGTGGGTGTATATGTATACACACACATATACTCAGATACAGACACACGTATACACACATACACACATATATGTGCAAACACACAGAGACACACATACACACATATGCACAGCCACACGCACACCTCCGTTCCACCACCCTTTGCGGAAGGAACAAACCTCTCTCAGTTACGCAACATTGTGGCTGTCACCGCAGGCAGGTCACCCTGTCTGACGCAATCACAGAGCGTCTGTGGTGAGCAGCTGGCCCGGCTCCGTGCCCTTCTGTCGCCCAAAGCCTGGTCCCCATCTGCATGCAGGGGGAGTCGGACAGGAACCCGAGGAGTACATCGCCCCCTTGGCCCCTGTGTGGGGTCCGCTGGTCAGCCAGAGAAGTCCGCATGGGCGGGGCTTCCAGTGCAGACCCTCACCAGGGCACACGCCTGCCTGGTGGGCTCCATGTGTCCTTGAATTCCACCAGCATCCCCGGGTTTGCAGCTGGAGCTGGGTGCGCTTACTGCGGGGTGACGAAGCAACGTACGATTTCTGTACCTGGGGAAGCTGAGGGTGGGGGCGTCCCCCAGGGGAACCTCTCCTGCAGCATCTGGCTAACCCCCCTAATCCCCACTCTGAATGTTCTCTTCAGCCACAACCGCCACCCAAAATCAGCCAGACTGTCAGAGATGGGCACGCAGCGTGACAATCTCCGTCACCCATTCTCACGTCTTGATCAGCTGTTACCCCCGAGGAGTCTTATGATGGTTTCGTAAATTGCTCACTATCCACCATCAGTGGATCCTGGGAACTGACCCTGGTCTGCCCCCTACCTCCCTTAAATCTCCAGGAGGAACATCAGAAGAACAGGATGGAGTTACCCCCAAAGCATCATTTTTTTTTTATCATTTTCTTTTTTCATGTGGACCAGTTTTCAAGTCTTTATTGAATTTGTTACAATATTGTGTCCGTTTTACTTTTCGGATTTTTGGCCACAAAGGCCAAAAATCTTACCTCCCCGACCAGGGATGGAACCCGCGTCCTCTGCATCAGAAGGCAAAGCCTTAACCACTGGATGGCCAGGGAAGTCCCAAACTCTGTCCTTTAACCCACGCCCTAGAGCCTGTGATCCACAAGAAGAGAAGCCACGGCAATGAGAAGCCTGCACACGGCAACTAGAGAGAAGGCCCCCCACTCACCGAAATTAGAGAAAAGCCTGCATGCTGAAACAAAGACCCCAAACAGCCAATATGTATACATAATATTATATTTAAAAAAGAGCGCGTGTCAAGACTCTATTTCCAAACAACTCCCGTTCTGGGGTTCTGTTGGTTACGACTTGAGCCCATGGACTTGCTGAGGACAGGGTTCAGCCCGTCACCCTCATTTTCCCATGGAGATCTCCCGACCCAGGAAGAGGATGACAGGAAATCAAAGATAAGAGACGGATCCCGGCGCCCCAGCTACACCAGCAGCTCTGGCCGTAGCCTCGTGACCGTATCAGTATGAACATCTTGGCTCTGAGGTCCGAGTCTTGCAAGATGTACCCGCCAAGGCGGCTGAGAAGAGGGCTACAACGGGAAGCGGCTGATTATCTCGTACGGCGGCCCAGTGGCGCGGCCGTGACCCCAGCGACGGCCGTTTAACTGAAAAGCAGCACAGCCCCAGGGACCCCGGCACACCGCACGGGGCCGTTTTCCCTCCGGCTTTTCCTACCGTGGTCCGTGGTCATCGAGCAGCAGATGAGTGTCAGGAGCACGGCCAGCCAGGGGAGGGCCATGGGCCAGGCAGTTCCCACAGGACGGCGGTTGTCAGCTGCAGGAGAAGATACAGTGACCAGTGGGGTGGCTGCGGGGACAGCTGGGGGAGGGGGCAGGAGGGGACTGAACCCCCCGGGGGTGTCCTGGTGGAAGGGCAAGGAGCCGCTTCGGGAGGGGAGCCTCCCATGTGTGTGCATGTGTGCACATGGGTGTGTATGCATGTGCGTGTACGTGTGTACCTGTGTGTATCTGTGTATACCACATGCCTGTGTGTGCACGTGCATCCATGTGTTTATGTGCTCACTGTGCCTATATGTGCGT